>NC_084814.1:4013481-4331981 GCF_963583255.1 Pyrus communis | reverse complement strand
CACCAATCTTTATCACCAACATAATCATGGTTCCTCAGTCCTCACCGTGTGGCCTAAATTAAATACACCGATTTGATCTCAATCACAAAGGGATCCAGATGGAAAGCATACATGTGTGAATGAAAGAGTTATTTGAAATGATCTTTCTTGTCCAAAGAATCAATATCTTAAGTGAGAGGCATGCATGTTGGATGGGATATTGTCAAGTAAAGTTTGACTATTATCAGAGGGGGAAGTCATACGTATATACCTGACGAAAAAAACATTTTAAAAATTGGATTGCTTTAATCATCGATGCAATTAACTTTGCCCACTTCATGTGAAGGAGGTTTTCTTAATTGATTAATTTATTTTACATATGTGCAAGTATGTACAACCATTTTGAAAACTTGAATGATTTCTGCTTTTTATTGTCAAGATCCTCCTTGGCATCATCTCTCAACTCCAATTTTGTTCTTTTTATAACATAACATTTTAGTCTATTGCCTTCTTTTCAGGTGGCTAATAATTTAGTGTAAATATGATTAATTTAGTGAATCTAGTTTAGATCAATGAGAAAAAGAATAATTAATCATGATTAATTATATATATTAAGATGAACAGGTTGAAGAGCACTGGCTATGATAATGGGGTTGATAAAAATGCAAAAACAGAAGGGGGGAAAAAAGTTGATGTTGAGATGATGGAGTAGAGCCATTGAAATTGAAAGCATGATGCAATGACAGCCTTGTTTCAAGGAAAGATGGGCAACAAAGTTTGATGATACATGATATCCACCAACAAAGTAGTAGTTGTGGGTTGAGGCAAGTATATAAATGAAGAAGAATAAAGCAAGAAAAAAAGCACTAGGGCATTCAGAAAAACCTAACCTACAAAGCTAAATGCGTCTCCAATCCAACAACTGAATTGCTTTATGTGAAAATTTCAGAAGATGGGATTTCTCTGTCATAATTGTATGTCCCTTTAGAACCCATTTGCGATTTCTTTTTCGTGAGGTCACCTGCAAACCATTCAAACTAATTAGACTTTGATTCCAAGACAAACAATGACAATGAGAAAAGGATACATTAATTGTGTTGTGTGTGTCATGCCTCACATTCTAAATTTGACTTGGTTAATGAATCTGGATGCCTGTTTCAATTCCGGTCCTATTTCATGATATTGTATTGGGTCTAATTCAACTACATCTTGCGGTACAAAATTCAAAAAGGAATTAAGATCGGTTTGTTTGGTTTTGCCCAATATGTCTTTGTGTTAGAGTTGTACCCTAAAAGCCAATTTTGTAATAGTGGATATTATGTAACTAATTTCATTTTAATTAATTAAAAATAGGATAAGATTAATTCATTCATGAGTTTTGGCCTTATATTTATATAAATAATATACTATGAATGATTCCATTGGATTTTAGATATGGAAGCAAGGTCCTAAATGAGGTTAGGGCATGGAGACTTGTATTCTATAGTTACTTAGTCCTTAACCAAAGTTCCTAGCCATTTGGAAAGTCAATTGGACATTGACTATTCGGAAAGACATATGTATATCGCATTAAAGTTAGCATGGTCTTGTGCTATGCGTGTTGGACATGTGGTGGATATACATGTGCTTGTCTATTAAACAAGTTCACTTAACACTGACCACCCAAGAAGCTTAAACGTATGGATGCTTACTACATGTCAAACATTACCAAGCTTTGAGTTGTAGTATGCAAATAGTTCTTGGACCTCAGGCATCATTGGATACCTTGTGCTTATAGAAATGAATTTTGACTTCACCTCAAAGCCTTCACTAGCTCATAGGGCCTAATAGTGTGTTGCTTGGGTTCACGTGTATGAGTATGGCGTTACATGAATGCAATAAGGAATCTAGCACCTTCCGGTAGTTGTTCAATAGAATGAGATATCCTTTGAAACCACTTGAAGATCCACCTCAAAAATTTCAGTTAGAGTACTTGTTGATCAAACTATGTTTTGTAAGAACTAATTAAATATGAGATGCATCATGGTGATGTATATGTGATTTGACATAAATTTATGACACATAAATCTTGATCGAATATGGATGATAGAAGAACTGAATTGAATTGTAACTCCAATCAAGTTTCAAAAGAGTATCATGATTAGTTCATGTATACTTCTATCTAATCCAGTTAGCCAAGAAATGCTGCTATGTGTCACTCATGGCTTGTGAGTTAAATCAATTTATTAATTAATTTTTTTTTCGACTTTAGTTAGAACCTAAGAGGTCACACACCTATATGATGGTACTAACAACGTTAGATTGATGATGAGATATAATTAATTGTAATTATATTGGATTACTTATTTGGACCTATTGGACGAGATTTTAATTAAAACTAGCATACGGGCACACACACAGTGTGTGAGAAACTTTTTTATTTTTGTTTTTGAAATAGAAGGAGAGATGAAGAGAGTGATAGAGAATGTGGGAGTGGGAAGTTTATTTATTTATTTATTTTTATTTTATTTTAATTAGAGATATGTTAGGATTACATGTAGGTGAGGATTTGAAAAAAAACAGCAAAATTTAGTTGTATGAAATTACATTTCTGCCCTATATTTCTTAAGGAGTACTAATGAAAATGGCTTGAAAACTTTGAGTTTTAACGATAAGGACAAAATAAAGGGTAAAGTGAATAGTACATGGATTGACGTTTTAAAGTAAAAATATGATTTTTCATTAAAGCAAACAGTATTGGGAGCTTTTTGTTAAAGTTCCATATTTCTTATTCATGTTATATTTTAATTAGAGAATTAAACTAGTAATTTCATAGTGTTTTGGTTGACAATGAATGTTTTATTAATTAGTAGAGATAAGCTTTTGCTTTAGTTAATTAAAAAGGATCCAGGTCACAAGCTCAAGTGGGCTTAGTGATGGACTTGGCACAAAGTGTAGGACTCCTTGGTGTCAAGCCACCAAAGCGTACGGCCAGGGTTTCACAAATACATATATGTTCTCTGATATTATTTTATAAGTCCCTCAGAGAAAAGAGAGAGAAACCCTAGCCAAAAACATCCTAGTGTACCACACAAAAAATTATTCGAAGGGAGAGATCTTGCTACTTTGCTAGCACAGTCGAAGCTCTCTCTCCATCATCTGTCATCCGTGTATCAGTGTGGATACTCCCAAATGCTCAACACATGAGGAACTGTTTGGGCCCAAAATGACAACTTGGGCCGAGAGTAACAAAATGGGCTGAGACTCTTGGTCCAACGGTTTTCCGGGGGTCTCATGGGTTGGCTAGGCACTAGGAGTTGTCTAGTAGGTTTTTGGTCGAGTTCTTTTGTGAGAATGATTGATTTGGATAAAGGTGAAGGTTGAATCCTTATACCACCAGGGGTGTTAAAGCTGAAGGCATTAAGAGTCAGGGAATGAATCTGGTTCATTATGGAGGTGGGTTCAAGGTCCCAATTGAATTAGGACTAGCCGAGTCCTAGTTAGATCAGGATAAGGAGTCTGAGTCCGGGTGTGATTCAAACTTGGCCAGGAGTAGGTTCACTACTATAAATAGAAGAAGGATCGCACCATTCAAGGCCCATCCAATTCAACACACAAACTGCCCTGCGCAAACTCTCCCTCTACGCGAAACATCTCAGCAACCTTGAGATTTTTATTTTCTTTTTCTGCCAACACACCTTCAGTTTGGATAAACAACAATGTGAAGGCAACCAGCGAACATCTTCAATTTGGATAAACAACATTGTTGCTGTAGAATCAGCCGACTGCGGAGCACCTTTAGTTTGGATAAACAGCACTGCGTCGAGGCCGACTGATTACCTATCCAAGTCTTAGCCAACAAGGATTTTCGAGTCTTTGTTGGTAGAGGTCATCTCATTAGCCTTCTCAGCGAAGTGAGGTGTTGCGAGTTATTGGGCTCGGCATATTGAAACGCCGAGTTGTTTATGATTGGATATTCACAAGTAAGTTTTAGAGTTCGGCATTCTGACGGCCGAACCACATTTACCATCAAGACATACATCTCTTTTAAGTACTTATGTCTGTATAGTTTGGTGCCAATTCGGCATGCTTATACTCTTACGAATATAATCACAGTGATCTAACCCTACACCGACGATCTGTGAACTTCGCAAGACTAGCAGCCTTGTCTTCAGGCTCTAGAACCCAAAGGTCGAGATGTGTTCCTTCCTCGGCTGCAGTCACAAGATCAAGAAGTTAGCAATGTGCTCAACGAGACATCAACACATTTTACTCCCTGGCCGAGCTCGGCTGACAAGTTGGCACGCCCCGCACACAACCGAATGACTAGTTAGCTTATTGATTACTCGGCTTACGCATCACGCAGGCTTGGTAATTTTTAGGGTCAACATTTTGGCATGCCCAATGGGACCCAATGCTAAAACTATGAAGTTCATGACCATTGAGACACAGTCAGTAAAAAAGAAAATAGGGATGGGTAAATCAGCGACTAACCTTCTACCTATGGTCCAAAACCCAAATCATGATGGCCTGTCACAAGCACAGAATCCTCATGTTGCCATCACACCCGAAGCCACAAGTGGGACACACAAATCATGATGACAAGTCACACAACAAATTGCTTGAACTATTGGTTAGTAAAGTTTACAAAAGTGGCCGGCCCCGTTGATCGTTCCCGACAACTTCCACTTATGAGTAATTTGTTATTAACAATACAGGCCGAGACAGGATCTGCTCGACTCAAAACGATCGACTTGGAAAAAAAAGGAGGATCAAGCAGTAGATCAGACGGATCCGACCAGAGAGAAGAAACAACATCCATCGATATGATCAAGATCCAAAGAATGATCGATTTGACCTTGAAAAAGGGGCCGAAGTTTCCAAAATTCATCCATCCATACCCAGCTTATGTAGAGAAGTTTGAATATCCTAAAGCCTTTAAGATCCCAGATTTCAGCCTTTTTGCTGGAGAATCGTCCTTATCCTCGTTAGAACATGTAGCTCGATTCATTGCACAATGCAAAGATGTTAATAGTGACTTCCATAAACTGCGACTATTCAACTTTTCGTTGACAAGCTCCGCATTCGCATGACACATCAACCTCCCACCTAACTCCATCCAAAGTTGGGAGGAATTGGTCGAAAATTTCCATAAGCAATTTTATCGGCTGAGGATGGAAATGTCAGTTTCTTCATTAGCCATGATGGCTCAAGCATCTGATGAGTCACCAATAGACTATCTTACAAGTTTTAAATCAGCCAGAAATTGGTGTCGAGTACCTCTCCCTGAAGTGGAATTTGTTAGGTTCGCTTTGAATGGGTTGGACGTGGAGTACAAGAAGAAATTCCTAGGGGAAAACTTCCATGATATGTATGAACTAGCTCAACATGTCGAGCAATACGATTATTTACTCCGAGAAGAGAAGGCTTGGAAGTCCCCATCCATAGGAACAATTTACAAAAACCCCACAGTCAGTTATGCATTGGCCAAAGCTGAAAAATATACCAGTATAGACGCAGCCGAAATAATAATCGACAAACTATATATATGCAAAGCGTTGGCTCATGCCAATCACAAAGATGCCAAGACTCGCTCAACCCCTGAAAAGTCTCTTGTCAAAATAGCGAAAGTTTATACTTTCGACATTACTAAGGCCAATGCCCTTTTTTATCAACTGATACTTGCCAAAATTATCAAACTTCGGCCTAGGCATAATATCCCCAAAGCCAAAGAATTGAAAAAGAAAGACGTATTGCAAGTACCATAACTCGAACAAGCACACGACAAACAATTGCGTCGTGTTTCGAGACGTTATCCAAAGCTGGATAGATAATGGTAAACTTAAGTTTGCAGAAAAGAAAATGGGCGTCAACATTGACCATTTTCCTACGACAACAATAAATGTGGTAAATCCTCATCTGGCTAAAGACAAAGGCAAAGGAAATGCCGAGTTCATTCCAATGCAACACGTCCTAAAGCAGAACTCTTGACAACGGCTCAATATTGATTTATTTTCAAATAAGCCACCTAGAGATTTTTCAGGACCAGATGTCGTCGAGCCCATGTCAGACTCCAGCGCAGAAGAAGCGGATGGGCCGGTGATTTTATGTAGTCGGTGTAAAGTAAATGTCATCTTCACCGAGCCAAAAAAGAAACCACCTCAGGCTATAATACAACGGCCGCAACGACACCTAAAAGGTGGTCGGCACAGGACAACGCCAGAGAGTTTTCGATAGGCTTGGCCATCAGACACGGATCGATGAGCAACCTTCGGCTAGACAACGCCTTGATTTCAACACATCGTTTTATAACGATGACTATTATGCTCGAAACTTTAGCAGCTCGAGTTCTTTAGTGAGCCAAAATACCTTTAAGCCGCCCGAGCCACGAGACCAACGGTGGTATAGTTACAATTCTTCTATTGGCATGTATACTGCACTGTCCAAATCGCAGAAATACCAGCGTCAACAAATAGACTTCATGGCCCATCGACAAGCGGCTCAAGCTACCTCGGCTACAAAATGGCAGCTGAAAGAAATAACAAATAATGAAGATGATCGACAGCCCCCAGCAATCATGGTCGAATCACTTTACGGAAAGAATGCAATTGATCAAAATTTTGAGACCATGATAGAAGACTCTGAGAAACGCATCAAACTCCTTATTCGGCCTAGGGAAATGAAAGCTCGTTTAAAATATCTCAGGAATGAAGCGGAAACCAAACTTCCTCTATTGTCTTCACAAGAGCCACTAATAAAGGTTCGACGAAATCTACACCCCCTCATTTCTTGGCGAAGCCTTGGAGTACATGCGAGAATTTCACGAGAATTATTCCGCTAATGACCTGTATGGCTTACCAAAAGCGTGTCAAGAGGCCCTCGACTAGGCACTAACTTACCCTGATACCGAGCAAATTATTCAAAAGACTACTAATATGGGAATGAAGACCAGGTTCCAGCATATACGAGAAGCTTGAGTTCTCAGCTTCAAAGTCGACCTATATACTGATTAGATACTACCGAGCTTCCTTTCTCCCTCGAAGACCTTCAATATTTACGATACCATTTTGAAGTTTTCTTAGCTGTGTCTCTTTTCGGCCTGACAGCTGATGAGAAAGAACGAGTGGCACGGCTAGATGCTTACCTAGACAAGAGGGATGCTTGAATTGTCTATCAGGAGCTTGCCTGTAAGGCGTCGCAAGGACAAGACTGGTCACCAACGTCGAGCGAACTCAAGGATAAGAATCAGAATGAAATGGGACTGCTGGATGCACCACATGAACAATTACTTGAAAAAAAAATGATCAGGTCGAGGACATTCCAAAACATAACACTTTGCTTGATAATCCGGAAGACGACGACCATAACCCAATAGGCCATTCGGTTCTTGACAACATAGAAATTAGCATGGTCCATGTTCTACCGATTGAATTTCAGCCAACCATGATCCAACCAAATTTCTTGGATGGTGATGTGGTTGCCGAAGAAGCAACGCAAGTTGACTTCGTCATCATGGAGGAAGACGAGCAAGTAAGCAAAGAAAATAAACTCAAAGCAGCTCTTGCCGAGTTGTTTCCCCACTTTTTCTTAGCCAATCTCCATCATTTAAAGTCGTTGTATGTCACATCACACATTGAAGGATATACAGTCTCTAAAATATTCGTCGAATGTAGAGTAACGGTCAACATCATGCCCATCTCCATCATGAAAGCATTACGTCACTCTAACGACGAACTTATCCCATCATGAGTCACCATGAGTAGCTTCGTCGGAGACAAATCCCAGACCAAGGGGGTACTTTCGTTAGAAGTCAATATCGTAGGTCGTAATCACATGACTGCATTCTTCATCGTCGACTCGAAGACTGAATATAATGCATTGCTCGGTTGGGATTGGATACATCAAATAGGCTATATCCCTTCATCATTGTATCAAGTCTTCATATTCTGGGACAGTAAATCGGTCATGGTTCATCCGGCCGATAGTGAGCCATTCGAAGCTAACATGATCCAGGCACGTTACTACGACGACCACGTCGGCTACATCACCTCGCACGGTCTCAACAATGAACGACAGTCGACTCGGATTTCGATTCAAAAAGCCATCGAGGTTGGCGTTGAGACTGTTCAACAGGATTCGGCGAGACTCGAGTTAGCTGATCTCATTACCAATCCCGATGTCTGATACCAAACACGCCGAACGCTGGGCCGCAGTTTCAGCTACTATAGAACGACTGCTGGCCCACTCGTGGAGTTTTCTCATCGAATGAGATAATGGTCTCGTCCTATCCTTTGATAAAGTTCAAGCTGCCTCGGCCGAGCTCGAAAACAGTCGGCCACAATTCAAAGACCCATTAAAAGAAATAAATGTTAGAATGATCGATGACCCTCGACCGTTATTTGTTAGTGCATTGTTACCCCTATCCATGAAAACTAAACTTAGTAAATTGCTCAACGAGTTTAAAGATTTTTTTGCTTAGAATTACCATGAGATGCCTGGTCTACATCGAACCTTGTCGAGCATGAATTATGCATCAAAGCTGGTTGTAAGCCTTTTCGCCAACCCCTTCGGTGATTCTCAACCAAAGTACAACTCGGCATAAAAGACAAACTAGCTCAACTTTTAAAAGCTGGGTTTATTCGGACATCTTGATACGTCGAATGGTTAGCGAATATCGTACCAGTGTTAAAGAAAAGCAGCGCTCTACGCATTTGCATCGATTTTCGTAATTTGAATCTGGCAACCCCTAAAAATGAATATTCGATGCTAATTTCAGATTTGTTAATTGACACCGTGGCCAATCATGAAATGTTATCCTTTATGGACGGCCATACTGGCTACAATCAGATCTTTATCACCGAAGCCGATGTTCACAAAACTGTCTTTCGTTGTCTGGGGGCACTCAGGACATACGAATGGGTAGTCATGCCATTCGACCTTAAAAATGCTAGTGCCACGTACCAACGTGCCATGAATACCATCTTCCATGACCTGATTGGTACAATCATAAAAGTATATATCGACGACATAGTTGCCAAATCGAAACGCCGCCAAACCCATTTAGATAACCTTCGGCAAGTTTTCCTCCGTATGCGCCAACATGGCCTTAAAATGAACCCAGCCAAATGCTCATTCGATGTATCAACCGACAATTTCTTAGGTTTCCTTGTGCATCATCGTGGCATAAAGGTGGACGAAAACAAAACTCGCGCAATCATCGATGCTCCACTCCTGACGACCAAAAAGCAACTTCAGTCTTTACTCGGCCAGATAAACTTTCTCCGCCGATTCATAGCTAATTCAACTAGAAAAATGAAGGTGTTCTCTACACTTTTGAAACTCAAGGATTCGGACAAGTTTGAGTGGCTTTTAGAACATCAAGCGGTTTTCACACAAATCAAGGTTTCCCTTACAACCTACCCGTCCTTGTATCGCCTCGACGTGGTAAACCTCCTAAGCTATACATTTTGGCGACCGAAGAGTCCATTGGTTGCCTTCTCGCACAAGACAATGATGTCGGGCATGAACAAGCCATCTTTTATCTTAGCCGAAATCTTAACTCACCTGAAATCAATTATGCAGCCGTAGAAAAGCTCTGCATAGCATTGTTTTTTACTGCATCTAAACTCCGGCATTACATGCTTTATTCCATCACTCAGGTCATCGCCCAGACTGATGTTATTCGGTATATGCTTACTCGACCAATGCTCAAAGGCCGAATTGGGAAATGGACAATGGCACTGTCTGAATCCAGTTTGCAATACGTGCCACAAAAAGCTGGCAAAGGGCAATCACTTGTCGATTTCTTAGCTCAACATCCTTCTCCATATGGTTTCGAGGGCAAGGACGTCAAAATTGGCATGGTGGAAACGAGTGACAATTATTGGACAATGTATTTTGATGGTTCCAGTACTTGAGCCTCAGCTGGTGTTAGAATCGTCATTTAATCCCCAGATCAGCACCGCTAGTATTTTTCTCTCAAGCTTGATTTTGATTGTACAAATAATTAGGTTGAATACAAAGCCCTTATCATCAGCCTCAACGTCCTTCACGACTTAAGGGTAGCTCGCGTACTCGTCCTTAGCGATTCAGAACTTATGATTAACCAACTCAATGGAACTTTCTGTTGGGGGGCGAGTTAGGCCGGGCAATACCTGTAGAACGACAATCACACTAGGCCTTGGTCAATCAACAAGTTCTCCAACACGATCATGTGATCTGTACATAAGTGATGTCCTTACCTTTATTGTTAGAACGAGATGACTTTATAGACGTCTACATTGTCGAGACATTACCAGACGACTAGAGAAGGTCAATCATGCGATATCTTGATAACCCCAATGACAAACACGATCGTAGGACAAGGGACCATGCCATAAATTATGTGTTGTATCAGAGCGAGTTGTACCGGAAAGGTGAGGGTGGTTTATTGTTATTATTCTCGGCCCGCAAAAGGCTGCCCAAGCAATTACAAAAGTACATGAAGGAATCTGCGGGGCTCATCAATCTGGGTGCAAGACGCGTTGGCTGCTTCGATGACACAGCTATTTCTAGCCGAGTATATTAAAGGATTGTATCGAGTATGCACAACGATGTGTAGAATGTCAAATTCATGGGCCTATATAACGAGCCCTGGCAGAATTACTTCACTCGATCACCAAACCCTGGCAGTTCAGAGGATGGGCCATGAACGTAATCGGCAAAATTACGTCGTCTTTCAGATCAGCTAAACATGCATGGATACTTGTCACAATATACTACTTCACCAAATGGGTCGAAGCAAAGTCATACGCCGAGTTAACGTCTAAAGAGGTTTGTAATTTTATGGAAGAAAATATCGTAACCAGATTCGGCGTACCAGAAACAATCATAACAGACAATGGTACAATCTTTACATCCAACAGGTTCAAAGAGTACACGACAAGTTTAAAAATTCGGCTCGGACAGTCCACGCCGTATTATCCATAAGCAAATGGACAGGCTGAAGCAAGTAATAAAGTGTTGATTGGCATTCTTGAAAAAATGATAAAAGAGAAGCTTGGTATATGGCATTTAAAGTTAAACGAGGTTTCATGGGCATATCGGACTTCGCTCCGGTCGACAACAGGGACAATCCTGTACGCGTTAACTTATGGACACGACACAATGTTATCGGTCGAGTTAGGTATAAATTCATTGCGAGTAATTGAACAAAGTAGTATGTTCAGTGTCGAATACAATCAATCTATGAGACAAGAGTTAAAAGACCTAGAGGAAGCTCAGCTCAATGCTTATAATTTGTTGGTGGCACAGAAAAAGATTGTCGAGCGAGCCTATAACCAACGAGTCAGACTCAAAACGTTCAGCGTAAGAGAGTTAGTTTGGTACATCGTGTTGCCCGTAGGAATCAAAGATCCTAGATTTGAGAAATGGTCACCGAATTGGGAAGGACCGTTCATTGTCCATAAAGTTCTCGGCAAGGGGCATACCACCTTAAAGATCGAACTGGTCTAATTCATAAACTGCCAATCAATGGGAAATTTTTCAAGAAATATTACCCAGTCACTTGGGAAATGCAAGAATAAAAGTTCATTTCATTAAGTTTGTGAAAAGAGTGTACAAATAAAGTTGGCCAACCAATTTACAACTAAACTGTTCTACGGTGATGAAGGAAGAAAGGCTTCAAGGGCGGCCTTCAACTCTAACCACTTCACTTCACCCATTATGACCTCAACTTGCCGATTTCTCTTATCCATCTTCAACTACTCGATCCGCTTCACGCTAGCCGCGTATTCGATCAAGCGAGATTTGTTTGACTTGAAATCCTCTGCAAGCTGTGAGGCAACTGCCGACCTTCGATTTTGGAGTTCAGCAATTTGACGATCAAGGTCGACCAGTTGTTTTTTCTTTGCTTTTAGTACCTCGACATTTGAACGAAGAGTTTCTTGAATAACCATTGCAGCTTTCAAATCGTCTTCGGCCTGAAGAGCTCTCTCGAAGACACCAGATTCGTTATAGGATAGAAGACAATCGGGTGACAACTTTATTGCTCAGACAGTCATTGGCTTCAAGGTCGTTCAAACATTATTCTGCGTTCAAGGATTTGAGAGGCCGAGAAGGATAAAAGCTCTTGTAGCTTAACAATGGTGTTGGTCTCGGTCGAACCTAGCATAGTAGTGGAGGGACCGGCCGTTCCTGAAGAGATGGCAAGGAGAGCATCAAGTTCAACTTCCCACGAAGGTTACATTAAGGATATATGTATGTTTAGAAAAATCAAGCCAGAGGAATGGCAAAAAAGGGAAAGTTTACTCTAAGACCTGCCGAAATGACACTTTGGCCATGTTTGCCGGTTCATTGCTTGAACCTAGAGAACTTAGTGGCTGAGCCCAGTGTTTAAGGAAGCCTCTTAATTCACGAGATCGATGGAGGCTATCCACATTCGATGGCTGATAGGAGCATATTTAGGCGACTTACTTAGCTTGTTTTCGTGCATTCATATTGTTAATTCATAGTTGTTTTAGTAGTTTAAGCCATTTTCGTGTGTTTTTAGGTTCATATGGCTAAGGAAGCAAAAAGATGCATTTTGGAGCAAAATTGGACTTGGAATGGATAGCTTATGTTTGGAGCAAAAGGAATGGACGAAATTGAAGGATTCCTAATCCATTGCAGCCACATGCACCCATAATCATTCACACCTTGCAGCCACATGCACATTCAATCATTCACACCAAAACCTTGCACATGCAATCCCTTTAATTAATTCAACCTAGCTGTCATTGCACATGCATTCACTCTTTAACCCACATGCATTTCCACCCACATGCACTCTCATTCTTTAATCCATTCAGCCACAAGACATTATCATTGCACCACATTCAGCCATTCCATCTCCCATTTCAGATTGCATTCCAATCATTCCAACCAAATCACATGCACTCCCACCCTTTAAATCACATGCATTCCCTTCATAAATCAGCCACATGCACTCATAATCATTCAACCAACCTAGCTGTCATGTTTCCCCTTTCATCATTCCCTCACATTCTTTAATTCAGCCAACACATGCTTACACATGCATTTCCAACCCACATGCATCCTTTAATCATTCAAACATGCAGCCACATTCCCTCCTAGGTGTCATGTTCCCCCCATTTCACCTATAAATAAGCATGCATTACACCTCAATTCATACACTCTTCCATTTCAGAATGTAGACATCAAACCACCCTTGCCGTGCTCTCCCTTACAATCCAAACACCATCCTTCCATTTTCACCACTCCCCAAACCATTCACACCATCAAACTATCCTTAGACCTTGTGCTACAACGAAGAGGAAGAGAAGAGTGCCTAAACGTTCATACAATTCAAGTTTGAGTTGTTGGAATGTTTAGGTGTTTCTTTGATTTCAATGTTTAATTTCAATTATCTTTGTTTTGTACGTATGAGGAATGGAAGAGAAGAGTGCCTAAACGTTCATACAATTCAAGTTTGAGTTGTTGGAATGTTTAGGTGTTTCTTTGATTTCAATGTTTAATTTCAATACTCTTTGTTTTGTACGTATGAGGAATGGAAGAGAAGAGTGCCTAAACGTTCATACAATTCAAGTTTGAGTTGTTGGAATGTTTAGGTGTTTCTTTGATTTCAATGTTATGAAGAACTAAACCCCCCTTAGCTAGGGGGTGATTCGAAATATATGTTTATACTTGCATTTTGATTTGATTACTTCTAATTGCGTTTCATAAGTTGTGGATTCAATTTGTTTAACCGTTTGATTGATAACTTATTTATGTATGTTTATTGAGAATGCGCGCTTAATTTTCATGCATGAATATGACGCTAGAATATAAGTGAGTTTCACCTAATCGTTATGAACTTATATTCACAAGTAGTGGAGGTTGCTTATAAACAATCGCGTTAAACGAATTCTTGGCATAAGTTTCATGCAATCATAGTAACGAATGCCCCGTCAACACTTATAATTTTCATAGAGCGTAATGATTCTTGCTTGTATCTCTATTATGCAATCATGTAGGGGACTTGTGGGGAATGTTATGGGTTGTCGTATGCAATCATCCAATTCAATAACGTTAGGAAGATTTGAAGGTTAATTAGTGCATCACGGTTAACTTGGAGTGTTGAGAATTAATGATTTATTGAAATGCAATTGGAAATCGTTTTATTATGCAAGTATAACATGTATGGAGATGAACCCCTTAGCTAGCCTTCATTCCATTCAATTCTATCACACATTCACATTTACATTTTGCTTTTACTTACAATCTGTTCTTTTAGTTTAAATTCGTCAAAACCTAAATCCCCCTTTACTTTATTGTCCAATTTAGTTAGAAAGTGTCTTAGTTTATGTTTCTAAGTGTTTTGATTAAATTTGTTACATAAATTCGTCCAAATTCACCAAAGTGCTCAAAACTGCCCAGAAAGTGATTTTAAGGCAGTTTTGAGTGTTTTGGGTGATGTTTGAGTCTTTTGGTTTGTTTTAGTGTTTTAAAGTTTAGTTTTGCATTCTTTGAGTCTAGTATAGTGTTTCATATTGTTATTTTACGTTTTTGAGTCAAATCCAAGTGGTTAACAATCCCTCCTAATCCCCGGTCTAGAACGATCCCTACTTATAAATATACTACAATTTGACGAAAAGAGGGTTTAATTTGTGTGCGTATAAATCACGCATCAATGGCCACTGAGGCAGCCAAGAAATATAGATAACACCTTTTGGCTCGTAAAATTTTGGTGAAATGAATAATCGGGCACCTAACATTTAATATTTTTCTTGGTTTAAACCTGTTATAGTAAAATTAACAAGAGAAAGTGATCAAGCCTTACAAAAGTCGAAATAACTTCTTGAGGAGGAATGCCAAGATTTTGATCCTGAGAATGAACCGGAGTCTCTACTATTGCTTATGGTTCAACTAATGGTGCCCCTGCAGGTTTGGGACCAACTTCGACCGAGAGAGGCTCAACTCGACTAGTTGTTTCAACCACCAGTTGGAGATTGAAAGCGATTTTCTCGGCCGGCCAAGACCTCTTCACCAACTGGGGACTTTCACTCTTATCATCATAGATAAAAAAAAGGTCAATCATTAGACAAGGAGTTTCAGATAGAAGAACATTATAAATTTTATACATTTTCTTCCAGGATGACCGGCACAATTTTCTTTGGGTTAAGGAGGAAGTTCTTCTCGGTCAAGGGAGTCACTTCCTTCAGGATGGCAGCCGCCAGGCCGGCTTCAGCAAGAGCAGCTACCAGTGCTGAAGTCACAAACCGCTCAACAACTGGATTAATGGCCGGCTCAATTGTTGGGTCTAGCTGTACCGTGACCGAAGCCTCGACGACAGGATGAGGGAAAGAAAAGCTAAGAGCAGTTGCCCCCATAGTTTGATTGGAGATAACGTGAATCTCCCGTTCCCTTTTCTTAGCCAATTTCTTGACGCGTTCTTTGGGTCGGGGAACATCTCCCTCCATTTTGGCTCCCCGAAATGGACGTTTACTCGGTGTAGTCGACACAGCAGCTGCCACCTTTTTTGGATGAGGGGCAAGTTTCTTCTTAGCAGCGGCTATCGCCACCACCTCGGCCCTCTTGATGACATGGCTACCTAGAAACATTGTATCCAAGTTAAGTTAAAACTCGAAGGAGAATAAATGGACGAGGAAAGTAGAAGGTATATACCTTGGACCGTTTCTTTGGATTTTAGAGCAAGGACCTTTTTCGGGTGACTGTTAAAAAGTTTTTTCAAGATTTCTTCGGCTGGCGTGTGAAAGAGGTCCTTGTTGTAAACCTTCCACCACTTGGCAAATGTGTCAGCACACCGACATTCTAGGTTTATTGGCCGAAGGCGGAATTTGGTGCGTCGATCGGTAAACTCCTCAGCTATCTCGCATTCCTTTTCCAAAGAACCAGAAATACGTTCTAGGCTTAAAAGGGAGCGAGATGCAAGGAATAGCAGGGGGCACCTTTAGAGATAACCCAATTGGCAAGCTAGAAAATTGGGGTGGTAGACCTCCCAACTACCTCACCGAGCTTTGCAGCCATAAGGCAGGTCCAGGGTTATGATGAATAACCCCCAGGACTCCCGAAGATCGGCATCCTCAACCGATTCCCATGCTGATTATGGACGAATGATGGAATATGGGTATGTCCGGCAATAGTAGATTTAGAATTTATTTTCAGACAAATCTTCTAGGCCGAAGAAATATTTGAAAATTTCTTCAGCTGTGTGAGTAGGGATAGGGCGCGAAGCTAACTCTAGACTCATAGTCGCGAAGGAACTAAAACTTGGGATTTCAGACTGCAAGGTCGAGAAGTAGACTTGTAGCTAGAGCTAGAAGACCTAGAGTGGGCTATTTTGATGGGGGTTGATTTTCCCCAAGGTTGCTTCAGCTAAACACCGGGTAAGGTTGGAAAGGACAGCTGGGCTGAGAGCCAGAATGTAACCGCTAGCCAGGGCATCGACGACATGCATGTTCTCGGCGAGGCACTTATTCGACTTGGCACAAAAGAAATACTTGTTGTACCAGTAGAATAAGAAGACCATGTGTTCTCCTTTCTTGAGGTTTTCCCCTTCTGAGCAGGCAAAGTAGGTGATCAAAGTGTTATAATTAAAAAAGTTTTTGTATAATTTATGCACTTCCTCTTTTGACGGCCTTTGATCTACCTTCGTCAGAGCTTCGACGGTGCGTTCCTCAAAAACTGTTTTCAGGTTCTAGTCGAATTTGTACCTGGTGAGAGAAATATCGACCAAAAGGTCGGTTGGGGAGGTGCCGTGTATGGTGGTTATGTCTAGAATCGTTGGGCTAAGGGGGCCAAAGGGGAGAACCATCGTGTTACTGGCCGAGCACCAAAAGCTTAATGCGGCCATCACAAGCTCTCAATCCAAGCTTATCTTAATAGTCGAGAGTTTGATGGCATTAAAAATGCCGAGAGCCTTCCACTCGTCGTCGAAATATTTCTCCATCCGGATGACCCAGGCAGCCCAGGCCGCAGTGGTCGAGGGCCAAATGCCCTAGGGTCTGGCCGATTCCCATTTCAACCAGTCGTACCCTTGGAATAAGGGTTTTAGGCAGTGCTCCTTGAGCATTTCAATGATTGCTACTGGAACATTGTCCTTGAACAATAGGCCTAGGGTTTGGTGGGAAGTGTGGCTTATCTTCAAACCATATGGTTTTGATCGTGTTTCAATCGATGATGTTTTAACATTTGCTGCACTGCTCAACCAACTTATTGATAAAAGCATTGGTAGCCATTGGAGAAGAAGGTTTTCTGGGTATTGAAGGGTGGTATTCTGGTTTTCAAGAGAAAATGGCGAAGAGATTTAAGAGAAAATGACAAAGGGATTTGAGGTTTTTGAAAGCGTAAAAGTTTGAATGAAGAGAGATGGGTATTTATAGGCATTTTGGGGGAAGATCTAACAGTTTAATGTTTAAAATGAAGGATAAGATTGATCAAGGGATTTAGTAATCATGATGAATATTCAAAAAATCCAAGTGAAGGGACCGAAAAACTCGCAGATCGAGATTGCACGATGGTGTGTGACGGCAAGCTTAATTGTGAGGAGACGTTTGAGTATCTGCACGTCTCAAAAAGACCAAAAATTCGCTAATCAAGGTTATAATGATGGCGTGGGCATTTCATTTTCAAGTAAGGAAAAACATGCCAAGGAGATGCCTTGTGGCGGGGTGTCTAACAAAATTAAGATCGTGTAATCATGCTTCATAAATGCCTTTGAGTGGACAGAATATTTGGGACTTTTCGTTGTCTTCCAAAGACACGTTAAGAATTTGATTTCACTTCTTCAAGGTCGAAACTCGGCCAAACAGTTATCATGAGCCGAGACTCTTGGTCTAACGGTCTTCCGGGGGTATCATGGGCCTGCTAGGCACCAGGAGTTATCTAGTCGGTTTTCAATTGAGTCCTTTTGAGAAAATGATTGATTCGGATAAAGGCGAAGGTGGAATCCTTATACTACCAGGCGAAGGTGGAATCCTTATACTACCAGGGGTGTTAAAGCTGAAGGCACTGAGAGTCAGGGAATGAATCTGGTTCATTATGGAGGTAGGTTCAAAGTCCCAATTGAATTAGGACTAGCCGAGTCCTAGTTAGATCAGGATAAAGAGTCTGAGTCTGGGTGTGGTTCTAACTCGGCTAGGAGCAGGTTCACTACTATAAACAAAAGAAGGATCGCATCATTCAAGGCCCCTCCAATTCAACACACAAACTGCCTTGCGCAAACTCTCGCTCTACACGAAACCTCTCAACAACCTTGAGATTTTTATTTTCTTTTTCTGCCAACACACATTCAGTTTGGATAAACAGCATTGTGAAAGCAACCGATGAACATCTTTAGTTTGGATAAACAACACCGTTGCCATAGAATCAGTTGATCGAGAAGAACCTTCAGTTTGGATAAACAACATTGCGTCGAGGCCGACTGATTACCTATCCAAGCCTCGGCCGACAAGGGTTTTCAAGTTTTTGTTGGTAGAGGTCATCTCATTAACCTTCTCGGCGAAGTGAGGTGTTATGAGTTATTGGGCTCGGCATATTGAAACGTCGAGTTGTTTATGATTGGATATTCACAAGTAGGTTTTAGAGTTCAGCATTCTGACGGCCGAACCACATTTACCATCAAGACATACATCTCTTTTAAGTACTTGTGTCCGTATAGTTTGGTGCCAGTTCGATGTGCTTATACTCTTACGAATATAATCACCGTGACCAAACCCGGCGCCAACGATCTGTGAACTTCGCAAGACTAGCAGCCTTGTCTTCAGGCTCTAGAACCCGTAGGCCAAGACGTGTTCCTTCCTTGGCCACAGCCGCAAGATCAAGAAGTCAGCAACGCGCTCAACGCGACATCAACACATTTTACTCCCTGGTCGAGCTCGACCGACGAGTTGGCATGCCCCGCACACGACTGAATGACGTAGTTAGCTTATTGATTACTTGGCATGCGTGCCACGTAGGTTTGGTATTTTTTAGGGTCAACAGGAACTTAACGTGATCAACCATGAAGAGGAAGAACATAAGCACAAGAATAATCCTACAAAGTGGCACACGCATGGCTAAGGAATCTTGTAAGTCATTCTCTTCACCATCTTTCTTTGTCACTTTATCATTTACAACTAACCAGATATATAATTGAGTTAACTGTTTGGGGGTTAGGGTTTTCCGAGCTGGGATTGGGCGAGAGAGATTTTTGAAGAAGGTTAATTACACTAACACCCTCTGAGGTTTATCGAGTTTTCACAAAATCCTTTCACATTTGAGACATTACACTAACACCCCTTCATGTTTTATTTCACTTTCACATAACCCCTCAGTCAAAATTCTTCTAATAAATTGACAAGTTTACCCTTATAACTAATTACTTAATTAACGATAAAGAAATCCTTACAATTATATATAGAAAATGAAGATACTAAAAAATAAATTAAACATTAAAAATTGTTACTAAAAATATGTAATGCCTGATAACGGGGTGAAGATCAAACAGATTACTATTGTTGTAGTTCTTCATCACAAAGTGGTGGCTGTGACCCAATATCTTGCACAAAATACTTAATTATCTTTGAAGTCTAAATTTTTATACAATTTAGTTTCTAAACGTTTTACATCTATGTTTAGTTCTACTTTATGGTACACCCACTGCACACTTTGCGTTATATGAAATCATCAACTTAAACACTTAAACAACGTTCCAAAAGAATCCAACAAAAATTTCGAACAAATTCACAGAGAGAGAGATAGGGAGAGGAAGAGATGAGGTGTAAATGGAAGATAGAGCCAAATTCAGAGATGTTAGAGTGCTAGATCTGAAAATTGGGAAAATGGGTATGAACGCAGTTAACCGCAGCAAATCAAATTCCCCAACATGAAAGTTATGGTATGAAATGAATCAATCTTGCAACGGCTAAGCGATGCAGAGTGGCTAACCACAAATCTAATTTGACCCACGACGCAAGACCAGCTTTATTCGCTGTAGTATAGACGTCTTCTTGTCCCGTTATGTTAGTTTTATCGGCAAGGGGTGGTTGTTCTTCATTTTTTAGAGTTTGAGTTTGTTGTTGAAGCTTGTGTGGTGGTTTTGGGAAAACACACAATGGAGTGTCCGAGGGTGGCTAGGGTTGCAGACTTGCAATGGAGTCAAAAGGACGAGATTTCATGGGAGTTTTTGGAGTGGTAGTTTTTCTATTTTTAATGTTTTATTTATTTTTTAATATTGTCTTTCTATATATAATTATAAAGACTTTTTTTATTGTTTAAGTAATTAATTATAAGGGTAAAGTTGTCAATTTGTTAGTAGAATTTTGAGTGAATGGGCTATGTGAAAGCGAATTAAAACCTAAAGGGGTGTTAGTGTAATATTTCAAACGTAAGAGGGCTTTGTGAAAACTCAAAAAACCTTAAAGGGTATTAGTGTAAGTAACCCTTTTTGAAGAAAGGTGCAAATGCTCAGTGGGTTGGAGGAAATAACTCATTTATATACTAGGGCAATTAGGTCATTTCCATTTTTAGAAAAATCTTATTTTCGTCATATTGTTGTGTATGTCATGCGCATGTTCTGTGCATATCCCAAAAATCCTATTTTGGTGCAAAGATTAAGAAAATAGGTCTTTTTTGACAATTTCCTTTAAATTTATCTCAATAATACGCCCGAAAACCTAACACTTGGTAACCTGTTTGGCTTTCAAACCCATATTTTTGCACATTTCATCTATTATTATTGTTTGATATGCGTACCTTTATTTAGAATTCAATTAATTTGTACATTTAAAGCTGCTGCAAATGTCAAAATTCATAAGTAACTCATTCATGTTCATCAATCAGGTTTATACTTATTCATCTGGTTTATAATGCAAATGAACCTTGTTGGAGGACCTCCAATATATGTTTGTATGTGAATGAATCTAGGGATATCCTTGTGGTTTATAATGAGAATTAACATGTGTTCGTCAGTTGATTATTAAGAACTTTCGTGCTTTTTTTCTTTTAATTTACTTATTAAGTTATTTGATTTTAAGGACCAATAACTTAGGTTGAAGATACCAATAACAAATTTGCAGTTTGTACGTATGATCAGTGACATTAAGTTGAAGGATTCTTTTGAGGCCGATGTCTTCATGATATGTATTTGTAATGTCATTTTTATCAATGAATGAAATATCGTAATCTTCTTCAAAAACTGAAACAAACACATCCCCATAAATCATGCACTCTAATCGTTGTGCAGTAAGTTACTAGATTTGGAATTTGTCTTGTGGTGCAAGTCTTGAAGATGCTTTAGGAGTAATAAAATGACGGAAAATCTTTCAAGATCAAATTAAAGGTGTTGGATTAGATGGTTTTTGCATTTTCCTAACCTGAACTTTCTTGTTTGTAGAAGCAACTGGAGAACCACATTATATTTTGTGTCTCTTTATGTGTGGTAAATTATTTATTTTTGTGATTGAAGTCACTTTGGATGCACTCTTCCCTCCGCTGATTGCTAACAATTTTGGCTGCCAATCAATTGAGATGAAAGTTTGTTAGACACTGTTGCTATTGCTACATTACCAAATAATAATCCTCTTTTGTCCCAAGTGCACAACTGCACAAGCAATCAAACAGCTATCAAGGAAAAGCTATAGATTATTAGGGCAACCTAAACTGCATGCTTAGTCAGGATTCTTTAAAAAAATAATTAAAACCCTCGTATAATATCGTCTCATTCAACTTTGTTCCCGTAATGTAGGAGTTGCTCTAATCGGCCAATCCTCCAACCCTCCTAATATTTTTCCCTCGGACTAATATTTTTCTCTGAAATTGCGACTTAGATAAAAGAAGAAGAAGATAATGTATTAAGTCGGCAATAGTGAGAGGAGAGGACAAGAAATCATTTGAAAACTACGTAATCCAAATATTGGGGTTTTCTTGGAAGGTAAGGAGATTACCAGAAAATGATAAAATATTTAAATGGCCTGCATTTAAGAGCCTCTCTCCCTCTCTGACAACCACTTTTCTTAGCCCAAACAAGCTGCCCAGGCCTTTTTTTTTTTTTTTTTTTTTTCCTTTTCTTTCCTTTTATTTTTTGATATGACGATATATTAATATTAAAAGATAAGAAATAAAATAGTTATAAACTCGTTATTATCGAAATTCAAACTTAAGACCTCTTATATCGAAATTCGAAATAAAATAGTTGTGTGGCCGAGTGTGGTCTTCGTCGCGAAATTCCACGTGCAAAGGATTGGAAGCCCAAGGTCAAAAGGCAAAGGCCTAAAATTATTGGCTTAGTCCAGGATTAGAGTTTGTCTTACAAGTAAAGGAAAATAGCTCATAACACGAATAGTGACCCTTTCCTTTATTAAATGTTTTAAAATTGCCTCTCTTTTGATTTTCTGGTCGAAAAGCTAAAATGTATTAAACTTAAAACATATTACAAACAAAGACCAACGGCCAAGATAAACAGTGGGAGGGCCAATCCCACACCGACAAAATGCCTAAAACTAAAAACACACAAAAGAGTAACAAACCCTAATCCCCATCAGGGAGAAGAAACCTGCCACCGCGGAAGTATCGCAATAACCACCAGAGTGACAACCATGTAGGGATCAAATCAAAAGAGGATCTGCAAAGAGTCAAGCACAACCAAAATAACCCAAAAAAGACCAACCTAGTCATCTAGACTGTACCCCCAACCACCAAACCTGCGAGAAGAGAACCCAGTTGACACAACATGGGGGTGGGGAGGGCCAAGGTAATGTGTAAAACACCCTTAGTATGACGGAGGTCACAAAACACTTGGCCCAAATTCTCCAACATTACTGGTGAAGCATGGGGCAGTCTGGTAGAGATTTACATCCCAAAACGAGTCCAATACTCGAAAAGTTCATTTTTGGTATGGACAAAGGGGAGTTGATGAGAGTTAGAAGATGGAGGTGACGGGGGATGCAGGGCGAATGGGGGAAACTGATGTGAGGGAAAAAGGCTGCATAACTGGTATTAGGGTTTGCAAGGGGGGTAAAAAGTTGGGAGGAGAAGAAAAGGGGGCAGTAGAGCAGAACAGGAGAGACAATGAAGGATGTCGGGGAAGCGACAATAAACGTAAACGTCGAGAAAGCATGCTAACGACTCTCAAACCGGCAGAGACGGTTTGGAGCAGTACCGATGCTGGAAGGAAAGAACAATGTTATGAAGCTTGAATTAGGTTTTCCCTTGTATTTGAATTAGGTTTTCTGGATTCTGAAAAAATTTAGCGCACACAACCAACCTTGATTGAGCTCTGTGTGTCTAACTCTATTTCCATCCTCACTGGTTTGCTAATTTTTGTGTCACCGTTGAAACAGAGATGCTTTTGGCTCGACGAACCTCCTGATTTTAATAATACTAATAATAACAGCTTTGTAGTAAAGATTCAGCAGACAGAAAACGCTAATTAGAAGCAACTGTCATAAAAACATCTTTAGAAATTTGTCAAAATAAAATATAAAATCGAAAAAAGAAAAACATTGTTGATATCTGAACCAGAAGAGCAACTCAAGGATGAAATTACACTAAGCTACGACACCTCTCTCAAACCTATGACACTCTAAAATTGACAAACTATAAATTCGACTGCATTCTTACCTCTAAATCTCTTTCATCATAAACCTTCTATCTGCTCAATGGTAGAGAAGTGAGCATCCACGGTTTTCAGAGTTTCTTGATCAATTTCGGTAGTGCTAATCACTTTAGGAAACAAACAATTCCACTCCTTTCGGGGGTCTGGATCATTCTTCGCAGTCTGTTTCTTAGTTATGTCAGCCTCTTCGGATTCTGATCTACTAGTCAATTTGTGTTCACTGAAGAGCTGAGATTTCAACTCCCAGCACGCCTTCAGATCCTCCTCGTTTCGGGCTTTGTTCAGCTTATCAATGAGATCGCCTAAAGCAGAAGCCCTTTCAGCCCACCATGATTCTTCTTTTGGTGGCCCTTTATCCAATCCATTTGGTCCAATTGATTTCTTGCCCCCGTCATCAAACTCGCGTTTCTGAAGCTTCTTTAGTCCCTCATCAACAACTTGCTGTATCCTCTTTCGGAAGTTATTGGTTCTCATTGGATTTGATCTCAACTTCAACTTCAGTCCTGACACCATACCTTCAGTTTCATCTTCCGTAGCACTAGTAGTAGTATCATGGTTTGATATGGATGATCCATCCCCAATTGACTCCTCCATAATAGATTTCACAGAAAACACTTCCTCTAATAGGGTGACGTTCTGCATGTATCGATCGAAAGCTTCATTTTCCACTTCAATGTTTCTTTCCTTGTATTCCTTTAACTTGGAAAATCTCCATTCATTAATAGCCACAGCATCCTGAAATTAATATTTTTAGTTAGAACAGGTCATTCTTACCGTACAAGAACAAATAGATAGTACCAAGGACATGCACCTTTCTGGTCAAAGGCTTCTTTGAACGAAGCGGAATATGCAGATTATTGAATTGAGCAAAATTGTTCGAAAGTTGCCGGAATGATGCAACTCTATGGGAATTCCTGAAATACAGCCAACAATTTAAGAAAATCTACAGCCAGAACGAAAGCAGTTCTTGCTTTGAAGACCTTTCCTGAATGAAGTTCCCATGGCAGCCAAGGCAAACAAAAAAAAAAAATATATATATATATAAAGGATTGAAACATGGGAAGCTTAGAAAGCCAACTGTTAAGGTTAGGGAATAAAACCATCAAAGTTATGACTATAGAACAAGCTAGAAACCAGTGCAAATCTTGAGCCAATTGCCTTCCATAGGAAGATTCGACTCGATTAAAATCAGCAATTTTGACAAATCCATTCTCAAGTTAGGTCATAGTGAATAAGACAATAAACTTGGCTTGCTGCCAACAATTTAAACTTTGAAAAATATGACAAATTACTATACAAATGGTAGAAGAGCAACGGAGTTTTGTAGGAAAACAATTTAACGACAGGAATCTTAGAGACGGTGCAAGTGTAGACAAGAATTACAAGATATAAACAGATGTTAAATGAGCTGCTGATGTTTCGAACTCACCCTGATGGTGATGCCTCGGTTGACTGATGGTCAAATAGAGGAGAGTTTGAAGTTGGTGCCTTGTCTGGAAAAGTTGCATTTGTTTTCAAAACTGCAGAGATAATTCATGTATATTAAGGAGAAGCCAGAAACAAACATGCAAGGATGAAAAATCCAAACAGAATTTTTTTTATAAGACCAAAAAAATCTCCTTAAACAAGAGCTTTGGATCACCCACCCTAACCGCTAGGCCTATCCATAGAAACCAAAACCATAAAATGATGCTCAATGCAGATCTCTTGAAATATTTGAGAATGAAAAAAACTAGGTTTGAATGCTTGGTTAATAGTTATATCTTAAAAACAATAATAAAAGAAGGACAAAACTGATGACCGATCTTTTTATCAGAAACGAAAAAGAACAATGATCAACAAGCAGTTCATCAGGTTCAAACACCTAAAATACAATTGAAAAGCAAACTCAACTATAAACCAACGAAAACAGTCCCACTTAATCTAAAATGGCAGACCAATCCAAATGGATAGGTGAGAATTCCCAAACCCAAACATGAACCGACCTATCACAAGTAACACATAACCCAAGAAATCATTCAAAGACATGCCAAAATCAAGTCAACATCCTACCCTTATCAAGACACCATTGCTGTCTCTTGTGTCATGTAAGTGAGCACTTGTTTCTGACACGCACAAGTTAATAGGCATGTCACCTGGGTAAGCAACTATGATCAAAATTTTACATAACCATCTTGTCCGCTGATGGCACAGAATGCCACTTCATGCCTCTAAGCATAAATAGTTACCCACTAGCATGCGAAAACTATACCAATATCGCATTTAACCAGATGCCCCGCTATCTTTAATTTGTGCTACATGTCAAATATGGATATTCATCCAACACACCCGAATATCTTAGGGCTAGGAATGTAGTGTTTCCGAGACTATTCATGATGCTTCCAGCAGCTCAAAGACATATAGCTTACTCAGTCCCCTGCATAAGTGATGTCATGGGTGGTGGAACATGCACGCATCTGTACAAGAACCTTAAAGGTATCCAACCCTTCTCCATTTAGGAAAAAGGGACGTTTAGTGGAATCGGCACTTTAGGGAAAGAAAAAAAAATATATATATATATATATATATATATATCTACAGAGGAAACTACCAATTTTCCCTCATTGCCACTCATCAGAGTAGTTGCTCAAAGCCATCAGCCAAAAGCCATGCATAAAGCCAAAAGCCATGACTACATAAGATACCTAGAATTTCTCAGACCCCACAATAAACTGCAGTTGTTATCGTCACTCACATGAAATTTATACTCTTTTAAGTGGCAATGTTGGAAACCATACAAACAAAAGCAAGCAATACAAGATTTTGTCCCGAAGCTTGAAATGACAACTGTAGAAGATAAAGCTTTGAAATGCCAATTGTAAAAAAAGCATCACCAAAATGAATTTTCCATTAGTTGACATCTAAACTTCACAAAATGCACAAGCACAACCAACCCTCCACAAAAGAAGAAAACTGAATATAATTATATAGTCTTCAAAATAGCCACATACTTCAAGGATGTTTTGATAAAGCATAGACTTGAACAGACATACCATGAATATGACATGGATTGAACAGACATACCATGAATATGACATGGATTTTGAGCTTTTGAGCAGCAACTCTTGCATGACTCGTAAGGACACCTGCACATTCGAATCAGCTCAATAACATGAAACAGAAAGAAAGAATATTATTCTAAATGTAGTAATACAAACATAACATATTTTCAACATAATAGAGACTATATAGCATTTGGTAAAAACATACTAATAACAGAGCACATCTTGTATGAAGAAAAAGAAAATTCCTCCACCTTTGTATAGAATATCAAGAAAGTCAGCGCATTAAGGCTTATCTCTTATTGGGCTGGAAGGGGAAGGATCAATAATTGAAATTAACATGGAAAACTATATTTGGATGTGCCTTAGTGAGATCTGTGAACAAAACCGTCAAACAGTAATTTCACTCTTTCTTTGTTTAGATGGTAACAAAAATGGATTATCCTAAGTTCCTAAACTGCACGCTTAGGGTCAAATGGTACTTGAATGGAGTTAAGGAGTGGCTGAAAATGAGAAATTTGAACTGAAAATGAAGAAGAATGTCAACTTTAAAGTCTCATTAACGCCATTCTAGGAGTCTCACCACAAACTTCAAAACTTCGAAGAAAGTTAATTAATGAGTAGTTGAGTATATCACATAAAGGCTCGCACATCAATGTAAAATCCTAATACACTAAGGAGAAGCTAGACCAATAATTTACCAAGGAAAGAATACTTACTAATGTTACCTAGGTAGTGGGTCTTGTCGATACATGGAACGAGATTACTTAAGGGGTATACTAGCTTCTTTGGTACAGAGTTAGTTAGGGGTACATGGTATACCTGGTTGCTATATTACATCAACTTTATGTCTTATATTTATAGAGTCCGTTATTGGGTTAAATTGTTAGTTGTTAGGAGGGAAGGGGATCGCAAGGGGTCGAACCCACACTAGAGTGCATAGGCATGATTACTTTCCACCACTGTGGTAAACGCCATCTGCAAGGTTATCTGGCTTTTAATTGGTGATTTAAATATGTTTCTATAATTGTAGAATGTTAATTGGGATGGAATGTCGATTTGTGGGAATCAATTAATGATAGTATAAGAACATGTGGCGGCCTATTCGTATTTTCTGGCAGCCAGAATCACATCCAACTTTTAACTCAATTCCTACTTTGTCGTGGCAGCTGTTTAAACACTTCACCTTCATCTTTTCCTCTTCTCTGCAGCAGTCATCACCCACCATGGAGAGCAACTTTCTCCTTCAATATTTCCTCCCTCTCTTTCTCAAGTTCTCCTAATTTCTTTTTAATTTTCTTCAAAACTCTTTAGTTTTAGTCTATATCACATAGGAGATGGAACTAAGTTTGAAATACATCTATAAAAGATCGGGATAGCCATTTCTCCAATCTGTTTAGGGAATGCATTATGGTAAAAAAAAAAACCTAATCTTGTCCAAAAATAACTACTGTACTCACTGAATACATTCAAATATTAACAAGTTCCTAATCATTGGTCACGGCATAACTTAATTAATACAAAAGCATACAGCACCGGCTATATCAAATTCCTATATTATAGTTTCGAGCCATATTCTAAAATTGATTCAGAGGCATTCTATCTTGAATTTTATACCATCTGAACAGCCAGAGGAGTCATTTTGACACCGAACGGCTTCAGCAATGTAAAGCCCCCACTCACTGGAATCACATCATAATTTTACCAGAAAATACCATCAAATCGAGGTAGCGAAACAGAATTGCAACATGTCCACCAAGATCTCGTCACCCAGTTTCTACCATCTACCATTAGGCATAGTTAAATCCATGCATTTGACAGCAAATTACTTGCTTTTAAGACCATAAACAACATTAATTTTTAGCGCAAGGAAATCAATTCCCTCAAATTAATTACCAAAACCACAAACAACAAACAAGGCAATTCTTGATTAAAAAACAAAAATCACATAATCCTCTTAGGTCTCCCAAACCTAATTGTCAGAACGCAAATTAATACAACCGGAAAGGCAAATTAAACAAGGAATTCAATTTCCCTCAAATGAATTACCTGGAGCGCGCGACATTGCCGCACTGCTTACACTTAGGCTTGTTAAGGCCGCGAAGGGTCTTGGGCGGCGTGCCGGTACGGTGCACCGGGTGTAAGGGTGCGACTGTAGGCGCGTCGGCGGCGGCGGTGGTGGTTGGGCGAGTGGCGCCGGAGCTGGAGTTGCTTAGTGCAGGCGAGGGCGAAGGAGCAGCTGCCATAAGAGCGCGAAATCCGGTTTTGTATTTTAATTGGTTTTATAAATTTTTTGAACCGAATTGTGTTTTTATGAATTAAAAGAGAAAGAGCGAGAGAGATTTCGAAGAGTGATTTGTTGGCATTTTATTTTCTTTTGGGGATTTTTGCTTTTAAAAAAATATATATAAGTTAAAAAAACAAAAAAAACAAAAAGAAGAAGAGGGTTTTGCTTTTGGTTTCACGCAGCGGAGCGGAGAGAGAGAAGCGGCGGAATTGTGTTACTGTTTGGTAAGGGGTATCGGCGACGCGGTACTGAAAGGAGTCTTAATGGGCCGGATGTCTTAATGGGCCAGTTGATCCAATTTCTTTTTTTTCTTTCTATTTTTTGGTTGGGCTATTCCTCTTTTTTTCTTTTTTTTCGTTTTTAGTTTTCTGAGGCACTTTTCAGTACCGCGCAAACGCCAAGCGCAAAAAAGAAAAATATAAGGTGACCCACTGACATCCGTGCCAGAAATTTAGGCTTGGAATCATAATCGACATGGTGTCAGCCATAACTGTTAAGCTTTGGCGACAAAAAAAAATAAGTGAAAGTATGTTTTCGGTCGAATTTAACTCTAATCACGTGAATTTAACATAACGAATCTAATCACGTCAATTTAACATGGCTGGAAATCCTCCAAGGCCGAGTTGTTTCCGACAACAAACACGACGTATGCTGCAATTACATTATTGTGGCACAGCAAGGGAATGCAAAATTGCAAAAGGTAATGTTAAAGAGGCTAAATTTGCAAACTAAATAGTATGTCATCATTAAGAATAAGCATATTTATTAACCTGTAAGTAATAAACCAATCATCAACTTCTATGTCCTTTAATTTTCAAAATTTTATCCACAAATTTAATATCTCTTGCATTAGTCAATTGCAAATGTTGAATTTTGAAGTTTGATTTGAGTGGCAGAAATGAGGACAATATACCTTGACTGGATGGATAACCAAGCATGCATTGACATCTCCAATTTTCCGTCCTCTTATAAAATTAGGAAAAATAATGCAAAGTGTTTGAAAACTTTGAGTTTTAATGATAATAACAAAATAAAGGATAAAGTGAATAATATCAAGATTGATTTTTAATGTAAAAATATGATTTTTTGTTAAAGTGTCTAGAAACTTTTTGTTAAAGTTCTTTATAAAATTCTTTCTTTTTGGGTTGTCGTTTTTTTATAGGCAAAGACTGACTGGCAGCAGGGAGCTTTCACCATCAACCATGTGAATCGTTTGATTCATCTTCTCTAAACTGTTGTGTAGCGGATTTCTACCATCTATGGCTTTTGAACATACGCCAATCATGGATGACGTATAAAAGTTCTAGACACAATTTTAGGCCTGAAAAAATAAGACTTTCTATTAATAAATAATTAATAGCGGATTCCCATCTCAACCATGGAGAAAGATCGGATCTCTCCCTCAAAATTCATGAATTAACTGGTTTAGATCTTTAAAAATTTGATCAAACGGATAAAATTATTATAATTTTTAAAAGTTTTTACTAACTGCTCTATTTTTAACCGTTTGATCAAATTTTAAAAGTTTAGATCACTTGATTCGTGGGATTTGGAGAGAGAGATCCGAAAAGGATCTCTTTCCCAACCATGATGGCTATATATTAGCCTATCTATATAAATAATAATATGTGTAGGTTTCTTAGCGTAAATATTGTCTTTTTTTTTTGAACCGAAACATTACTTAGGGTAAATCGATTTCATACACATAGCACTGGGCTGTGCTAACCATTGACCAATGTCATCTAGTTTGTATGGCCATCAACATGGTAAGGGATCCTCTTCATATTCCTTCCATCAAATCCATCTAATCAATTTTTAAACTTTTAAAGGAAATCTTATTTGTAGTCGTTTGATCAAATTTAAAAAACCTGGATTAATCAATTAGTGGATTTGATAGAAGATATCTGAAGAGAACCTCTTTCCCTTCAACATGCCTCCAATCTACTCCTCCAAAGACACATCCATCCTAGTTTACCTTTCTTAAGCTACGGTGGGTCCCGCTCTGTCCACTGCTGACGCAGCTGCTGACATCGTGGTGTTGACGATACACCCACGAGCTGGCCCACGTAAGCCCCTCTACCGACCTGCCCTTATCCGGTGACCCGACATCCGACGGTCCTAATTATCGGGACTGGGAAGTTCCCAAATTAATGCTTGGTGTACCAACTAAATCAAAAACGTGTTGAATCAAAATTTCATAATTAATAAAAAATTATTCATATGTGGTTGGTTTGATTTCATTGCGTGTTGAATGTTGAATCAAAATTTCGTCAATTAATAAATGATTACCAGCTTCCTTGTTTTATCTTTTGTAATCAAAATAATGCTAGAATATTTATCACATTTCTTCGATTATATTATTGCAGTCAACCATACTCTGTGATACGATTAATATCATAATATGTCACATTTGTTAAATATAAAACCTCACTTTAAAATTTTGAAAAATAAAGTACAGTAAATGGTTCTGCTCCTAATAACATTAAGGTTTTTTGTAATAAAACTTAATATATAGTAATGTGTGGTTAAATTGGAACAATATCAATGTAATTTGTAATGAGTGCCCGTTCCCATGTCTAAGTTACTGAGTTTAATGTAACATTATGCTTCCACGCTTAATGTCAGATATGGTTGCAAGTGTGGCTCACTGTGTGTATTATGTGGTGGTCCAAGTGAGGAGACTGTGTTGAATAAAAGTCCTACATAAGGGAATTAAGATCCACTCTTAATAACATTGATACATTTTGTCATAAAACTCTACACCTAGTACTCTGTGATTAGGTTGGAACAATATTTGTATAATTAGGAATGCGCACCAATAACCTGTCTCTCTGAATATTTGACAATTCTAACAAGTAATGCTAGTGCTAGAAATACAACATTTTTGGACTGCATTTGTGTATAACTTAATGTGGCAAATCATACATACAATCAACATCTAATGAGATATACTCATTAATTAGCAACACATATGCATCACTTATAAACTTGACTCAAAACCGAGCGCAATGATATTTTAAGATTCATACTGCTAATCTCACTTAGTGGTATAAATTTTGCTGTTGTTGTACACATTACTTATCGCATCCTATGATACACTAATATAATTAATAAATGTGGTATTCTCAACCTTTTCCTAAATAAATTTAAAGGATCATATTCTACGGAATCAAGACCCTAAACCCTAAACAAATGCATTTATACATTTTGTAATGGCATCAATTCACCATTGAAAATTGGAATTGAATTGTCAATTAGTTGAATAGTGTGTTTTGACTTTCCTTTTTAAGTTGTCTGTGCTAGCGATGGGCATCAAATCGCCGTTCAAAATTGACATTGTCATTGAGTTCAATGGTGTGCTTTGATTTTTCTTTGAAGTTGTTTGTGCGCTTTCAATCCGCCTTATATGCTTCTTAAACATGAATCTTAACGATATTGCAAAACCAAGAATTCAAAAGGGCAAAATTAATGCAAACAGAAATCGCACAAACAACTTAAAAAAAACTCATATCTCTAATATCTATCGTAATATGTGTCGAACTCACACAACTTAGAATAATCAAATAATTCCTTAAACCTAAATCATGATTACCACCACAAACTAAAGCCGTAATGCCATGTAAATCATCACATTTGAACAAAGAAGAACGTGCAGGACAATGAGTAGATTAAAAAATATATATATTAATTTCCAACAATCCGATTTTGCGTAATAACGAGTAAGAGTCATGATTTGATATGTGCTAATCTGACCAAAGCCCTTGAAAAAAAAATACTAAATAAAATTTAAAAAAAAAAAAAAAAGTGATTTTCGAGGGAATGTTCAGGAGACTCTTAAATGTAGGATTTTTCATAGACTCTTTATCACCTTACAGTTTAACGTCAAACCCCGTTTCAACATTATAAAATATTATGCCCAAAACATGAGATGTCAAAAAATCTATGGAGAGTTCCATTTTTGAGAGGGTGTAATTAGTATTTCTCTGCTAGAGAATGATTGGAATGAACTAGGGGTGGGTTTGGTTTCATTCAATTTGGTTTTTTTGCCAAAACCAAAACTTTGGTTCGGTTTCGATTTTTTTTTATTCTATAAAACTTGATTTTTTTTTTTTTTTAATATGAAATTCAGAAAAGAGGCTTGCATTGATAGACTACTAATAAAAAAATGTGGAAAGTAGAAAGTGGGAAGGTAGTTATACTTATACAAAGATCATATAAACCAATCTTGTTTTATCAACACCCCCAATTGCAAAGAAAAATTATTACCGTATCTATTCAAAAAACAAACAAATTGAGAAGTTTTTCCAAGTTCCAAAGCCTTCCAAAACTTTCTTCTATAACCAATAAAATATCATCCCTAACCGTAGGTTTGCCTTTCAGAGTATGAGAACGGGCAGACTTGCGTGAGGAAACCATGATGAACAGATGTTGGAGACAACGTGCAATGAGCAATTGAAAACACATCAATAAATAGGGGAAAAACAAGTAGGGAGTCCAATTTCAAAGCAATAAAAAAACTAAAAAGACAATCAATGAAAAAAAAATAAAAAAACACATAACATTATCTAGAATGGGAAAGGATAAAGCAAAGATAAGGAAAATAACGATTTTTTTATTTTTATTTTTATTTTTAAATTTTATTTAATGTCCACAGAAACATAATACAAACGAAAGAAAGGCAAAATAGTCAGGACTATAGAGATGCAATATGATTAAACAAGCCAACTCAAGAGCAACCCCTAAACTCACAAGGAATATTCTCAAATTTCACTTAAGGTGTTTGGGGTGAAGTGTTTACACTAAAAAAGGATCATTATGTGAATACCCTACCATAGGCTTGCAGAGCAATCTCATCTCCACACATCAACAAATTACCCTCAAGAGATCAAAATAGGTTCTTACGAAGGTTGATAGCAGGGTGTAGGTACGGGATTAAGAAAAAAAAAATAGGGAGGAGATAAGTCCAAGAAGCTATAAAATCCTGTTGTAATAAAACGGAAGAGAGGTGGAGACAGAGAGAACCACTAGAGCAAGAGAGAGTGCTTTGCACATTTAATATATTTGTGGTTTTCAAGTACAAGTATACCATTGGGTGGCTTCAGAGATAAACAATTGCCATGTGTGTTATACACACGAATCTTGATTTTTCCTCTTTTTTTTTTTTTTTTTTTTTTTTTTTTTTTGAGATAGCTTTTCTTGACTTGGAAAGATTCTGTCGGCACAAGTTTTGCTTTGCAATGGGAAACAGTCTTGGACTCTTGCCTAAAAAATTTATTCAACTGGCTTAGATTGTGGGGAGAACCAGGGTATAAGAAGTGAAGCAGGGAACATAAACTGAAGGAGAGGTTCAATAATGCGGAAAAATAATAAAGCACTGGGGTATAAGAAAAAAAAATCGTAATTCTTAATTTCATCTCAAAAGAAGAGTAAAGAGCGATACAAAGCCTCGAGAGATCGCAAAGCAAGTTCTAGAGAGTTAAAAATCACATAAGATAGAGCACACAGAAACGATTAAAAGTGTATGAAAAATGCATACACTAACTGGAGGCTCAAAAGCTCACAGGGTGCAGAGGTGCAAGTAAGAAGTCAAGTTTAATCAGAAAACATACATATAGTATCAACCACCAAGGCAAAAACATATTATGTGTAGCACGAAGTAGAGAATGCAGTGGACAAAAGTTTTGCAGACTAACAAGAATCGGACTTCTTTTGCGTTAAAGTTTAAAAAAAAATTAATAACTAAGGAAGAAAAAGAAAAAAAATGAAAAGATGAAGTTTAAAGAACACGACATGTTCCTAATGCCTTTCAAAGAGTTTCGAAACGATGAGTGTCGAGAGGCTTAGTAAACAAGTCTGCAAGTTGATGTTCAGTGGCAATAAACTCCAATATTAAAACCTTCTCTTCAACCAGAACACGAATAAAATGGTGACGAATGTCAATATGTTTGGTACGAGAATATTGAACTGGATTCTTGGAAATGTTTATAGCACTAGTGTTGTTATAGAAAATAGAGAAGGTGCCTTGATTAATGCCATAATCACGAATCATTTGCTTCGTCCAAAGCAGTTGGGTACAACAGCTACCAGCAGCGATGTATTCAGCTTCGGCAGTGGATAAGGAAACGCAATTTTGTTTCTTACTATGCCAAGCGACAACATTGTTTCCAACATAGAAACATCATCCAGAAGTACTTTTCCGATCATCAGCATTTCCAGCCCAATCGGCGTCTGAAAATCCAACAATTTCATAATTGGTTTCAAAAGAATAATGTAAACCAAAATCAACCGTGCCACGTACATACCAGATGATTTTTTTGACAGCTTCCAAATGTGATTCTTTTGGATCAGCTTGATATCGTGCACATGCACCAACACTATAAGAGATATCAGGCCTACTAGCAGTAAGATACAACAAACTTCCAATCATACTCCTATAGAGGGTTTGATCAACACTTTTTCCATTTGGATCCTTGTGAAGTTTTGTGGTTGTTGCCATGGGATTGGAGACTGGTTTTGCTGAATCCAAACCAAACTTCTTAACCAGCTCACTTGCATATTTTGTCTGAAAGACAAGAATACCGTTTTCAACTTGTTTGACCTGTAATCCTAAGAAAAAAATTCAATTCCCCACACATACTCATTTCGAATTCGCTCTGCATAACTTCAGTGAATTCTTTAACAAGTATGTCAGATGTTGAGCCAAATACTATGTCATCCACATACACTTGAGCTATCATCACATCCTTGTTTATTCTTTTAACGAACAAGGTTTTGTCAACATCTCCTCGTGTATATCCTTTCTTTAACAAATGGGTTGAGAGTTTTTCATACCATGCTCTAGGAGCTTGTTTCAAACCGTACAAAGCTTTCTTCAACCGATACACATGATCAGGATGTTTTGGATCAACAAACCCCTTTGGTTGCTCCACGTATACTTCTTCTTGAAGTACTCCATTTAAAAAAGCACTCTTGACATCCATTTGATATAATTTAAAACACAGATGACATGCAAAAGCAAGTAACAACCTAATGGACTCCAATCTCGCAACAGGAGCAAATGTCTCGTCAAAATCCAAACCTTCTACCTGAGTGTATCCTTGAGCAACTAGACGAGCTTTATTTCTCGTTATGATACCATGTTCATCAGTTTTGTTCCGAAAAACCCATTTTGTTCCTCTAACACTTGTTTCTTTGGGTCTGGAAACAAGACACCATACATCATTTCTAACAAATTGATTGAGTTCCTCCTGCATGGCCATATTCCAATCATCATCTAAAAGAGCTTCCTTGGCATTTTTTGGCTCAATCTTTGATATGTAGCACGTGAAGTTTACTACAGCAGTAGTTTTGCTTCTTGTTAGTATGGTATCTTCCACGTTGCCAATAATGTCGGACTTGGAGTGATCTTTTTACACTTGCTTGTGTCCTTTTCTCAAAGCTTTTGTTGAGTCAACATTTTGGTGCACTTCAACCTGAGTAGTGGATGACTCATCGATTAATTTACTTTGAAGGAATTCTTCATCTGAAGCAGGTTGTTCAATACTTAAGGAGGAGTCATTCACAACAACATTAATGGACTCCATGACATTTTTAGTTCTCTTGTTGAACACTCTATATGCTCTACTAGTGAGAGAGTATCCTAGAAAAATTCCAATATCACTTCGTGAATCGAATTTTGCTAACATTTCCCTATCTCTATAAATGTAGCATATACTTCCAAACACTCTCAAATGTTTCACGTTTGGTTTATTTCCTTTCCAAATCTCATATGGTGTGCACTTTGTACCAGGTTGAAGATAGACTCTATTTGCAGTATAGCAAGCGGTGCTGACTGCTTCAGCCCAAAAATGACTTGTCAAACGAGCGCTAGTCAGCATGACACAACTCATGTCAAGCAACACACGATTTTTCCATTCAACAACTCCGTTTTGTTGAGGAGTGATTGGAGCAGAAAAATTATGAGCAATTCCTTTTTCATCACAAAACTCAGAAAATGATGTGTTTTCAAATTCAGTTCCGTGATCGGTTCTGAGTTTTATCACACGATCATTTGAAGCAACTCTATCATTTTGAATTCTATTCAACAAGCCACAAAATGCTTTGAACGCATCAGATTTCTCACGCAAGAATGCAACCCAAGTAAAACGTGAGAAATCATCCACCAAGACAAGAATATATTTCTTTCCCCCAATACTTTCGGTATGTACTGGTCCAACCAAGTCCATGTGCATCAGCTCCAAAGGTCGTGAGGTTGAGATGTAGTTTGTTGACTTGTGTGAACTCTTTGTTTGCTTTCCCACTTGACATTCTCCACAAATTCCAAGTTCTCCAGCCAACATTGGTAAACCTCTCACATATTCCTTCTTGGAAAGCTTGATCATATCCTTACAATTCATATGGCCTAATCTTTTATGCCATAAATCCAAAACATCATCAGTTGCTTTGTTGCATATATTTGGCACATGTGATTCATTTGCATTCACACAATAACAATTGTCTTTAGACCTTTTTCCTTCAAAAATGTCTATCCCACTAGCAACTTTCACACAACATTTCAACTTATTGAACAATACTTCAGCATCATCATCATCACAAATTTGACTGATGCTAATTAAGTTAGCTTTAAGTCCATCAACTAACATGACATCTTTTAAGCATGGAATTCCTAGAGTTTTGATTTCTCCTTTTCCAATAATCCTTGCTCTTTTTCCATCTCCGAAAGTGACTGCTCCATTTTTACAATCCTCGGTGAAGGTTGTGAACCATCTTTTGTCTCTAGTCATATGCCTCGAGCAACCACTGTCGAGATACCAAGTATCAGATTGACAAGTTGAGAGGGTAGTAAAAGCCACCAAACATGTAAGATTGTCTTCATCAAATGATGATGACATCTTATCCAATAAGCAAACTTGAGTCTCCTTTCTTCTCCATACTTGTTTTAAGTTTGGAGTGATGGAATTGAGCATTATTTTTGAAATTCTATTCATTCGCTTCGGATGAGCAACAAATCTCATTTTGAGATTTGATTTTCTAGACATCCAATGGGTGGTGTGCTTAGTTCGATCTTCCTTTCGAAGTTTGTTACATCTAGGTCTGATATGTCCTATTTTTCCACAGAAGTGGCAAGTAGGAATAAAGGTTTTTGACCTAATGAAATTTCTTGGATCAACAAAAGTGCTCACAGAATTTGGCTTATTTGTAGTGGTACACGAATTTCCAAAGGGTTCATCACTACTTTCTTTCCTGCTTGGTTCTTGTAAAGCTTTGACAAATTTAGTAACAGAAGAGGAAGAACTTCCAATCACATTAAAATCAAAACCTAAACCACTTCTATCACCTGAATTTTTTCCATAGCTTAACATTTTGTCAATTTTTCTTGATCCAATACTAAACTCTTCAACCTTCTTTTTCATGCCTCTTAATTCATTTTCAAGGATTTCGTTGTCTGATGCTAGCATATGTAGTTTTTCCAACATTGACTCTCGTAGCTTCTCTGCATGTTCCATTTGAGATTGATGCTCAATCTCTACTTCCTTCTTCTCGCTTTCAAGCTGCACAAGTTTATTTTTCAGTTCATCATTTTCTTTCGTCACTTTCATGGTGATATCATAAAGTGCAGTATACTTTTGTAGGACTTCTACGGAATCAGGTTCTTCAACTACCGAGTCATCAGTCTCATATCCATCCAAGATTCCAACAAACGCAACCACTTCATCATCATCTTCAGATGTCGTGTCCTTCTCTGAATCACTGTCACTCCAAGTGGAGGTTAACGCCTTGTTCTTTTCATCCTTCAGCTTTTTAAGAGTATTGGCACATTCATGAGCATGATGTCCATACCCTTGACATTCAAAACACTTGTCTCTGTCATTTGAACTTTTCTTTTCACCAAGTTTGACAAACTTAGAAGAATTTCCATGAGAGACATCTCGAGAACGAGGAACTTTGGAGTTTGAATCAAAGTTGTTTCGATTTTCACGTCCCCTGGAACTTCTGAGTTTCAAAAATTTCCTAGCATGTTTGGTGAGAAGAGCAAATTCATCTTGAGTCAGGTTTTCAAATGAATCCTAATTCACTTTTTCATTATTGACTTTGAAGGCAACATTTTTTCCTTTCTTGACTTCGGTAAAGTCAGACTCATATGTTTGTAATGATCCAATCAATTGTTCCAACTTGTAAGTCCTTAAATCTTTCGATTCTTCTATAGCTGTCCTTTTCGCATGAAACCTTGAAGGGAGAGATCTTAGAATTTTCTTAACAACTCTATGTTCAGGAATGCTGTCACCAAGATTATGACAACCATTTACAATTACACTAAGCTTAGCATAAAAGTCAGAAAAACTCTCATCATCTAGCATTTTGATATTTTCAAATTGCGTGATGAGATTTTGAAGCTTGGATTCTTTGACAGTGGAGTTACCTTCATGAGTAACTTCAAGAATATCCCAAGCTTCTTTCGCCGTTGTGCATTTACTAATGTAGTTAAATTGCTCAGGCGAAACGGCAGTGAATAACGCATTCAATGCTCTTTGATTGAATGTGCTAATGCTGCGTTCATCTTCACTCCATTGTCTTCTAGGCTTAAGCATAGAAATAGTTCCAGAAGATTGTCCTTCGCCTTTTGTTTCACTAACTGTTGGAGGTTCCCAGCCTTCTTCAACCGCAAGCCACACTTTGTCGTCAAGCGCCTAGAGAAATGATTTCATCTTTGCCTTCCATGCAGCATAGTTGTCTCCATCAAAATATAGTGGATGAGAAACTGAACCCATAGCCCGATTCATCCTAGACTACCCACGAATCTCACTAGGTATTTTTAGTGACCTGCTCTGGTGCCAATTGAAAGTCCTAGGATGGGTACTAATTTAACCTAGAAATGTAACTAAATTTCAACTTAAAACTAAAGCAATTTAAGGTTTAAGTTAATCAGTTATGTAAACTAATCCCTACACAAATAGTCAAAATAAATATAAAGAGTACGCACATGATGTAGGATTTAACGAGGCAAAACCCACCACTGGGAAAATCCTCGAGCTACCAAGCCAGGAAGCACTAAGAAAGAAAGAATACATAGACTTACAAGAACTCATCAACTAGACAACCATACTAGTTGGCAGCTTTGTCTTCGCGCTTTGCTACTCGATCTTTCATCAGTCTTCGAGTTGAAGTGGCACAATACTAACACGATCGTTAATCACCTTTTCCTCGAACTTTGCAAGACACTAACTCGATCATGCAAAGTGTTTATATGATGAAGTGTTTGTTTGGAAAACAATCAAGTACGAAAATCACACGGCACATTTTCATAATTGACATTCAATAAAACAAATGAAACTAGCATGAAAATAATATTTTCTCTTTCAAAAACAATTGCTATAGAAACCACAATATGGCAGCCACTTAAAAGTTAATTTTTTTTCTTTTAAAAACGCAAAGCTGCTGCCAATCTATAATCAAAGAAAAACATGCATATGCGGCTTCACTTTTTCCAAGAGTTTAACAACTCTTATAAAAGCTTAATGCACTAACCGACTCAAACCGATAAGAATGCAATCCATGTAATCAGATGACTCCTACCAACATCCAAACAGATAAGTCCCAATGTAAACCGATAAGTCCCAATGCAAACCGATAAGTTCCAATGCAATCAGATTAGTCTCAATGCAATCAGATTAGTCTCAATTCAATCAAATTGTTTCTTTGAAAGTGTGTTTTAATAATTAATATAGAAAGGATAAGTCATTTAAAAGAGATAAAACACACAATGGTCAAGAGTCCTATTCTAACTACAATAACATGAGATAACAAATGAATGTAGTTGAATGCATGCGTGCAAACGTACCTGAATAAGTATCTTGTTTACGTAACATCTTTGCATTGAAGTGTGAGAGACATCCTTAGACTTAAACAATTACAATTGAAAATATGTAACAAGTCTAAGCTATTACAGACTCAGACATTTTGTCAAGAATTGCCAATTTTGCACTAACAGAAAGTATAAAAAAATAGAAATCCAATTCAATAATCATAAGGCTTGTCATACGAAATGCCTGATGCAAGATATGTGTTTTGAAGCTGCAAATACGAAGAAGCTACAAGATGTGTGTTGCAGGCTTGTCAGTCAAATTCGAAGAAGCTGCAATGCGTGTTGAAGCTGCAATTCGATACATCTGCAAGGTCATTGGCCATTTAAACTAATATAAATTCCCAGTCTAAATAAAAGCAGACATAACACTATTCCCCTTCCCATTAATTAATCAATAAATGCATTTAATGATTAGTTAAAACAGTTTCAAGTTGCTGTTAATTTTGGTAGCAAGGGTGAGATATATTAATCTATATCATGTCATATCAGATTTGGCTTATCAGATGAAAAATATTATTGTTGCTTTTTTTTAACTGTTAATGTTGATTTGAACATTTCCTTTAAAAATAATCTTAGAATGTTACCTTTCAAAATCCACTCAAGTTCGGAACTGTTTGTCAATATTCAATCATCATATCATCAAATTTTAATCAATATATCAAATATGCTTAAATGATACGTCAACGTGATTTATTTTTATTAATTTTATATTCAAATATAAAAGAAGAACAAAATCGTCTTTTCAGGTCTGACAAACTTGAAAGTGTTTTTATTTTTTATTTTTAACATTTGATATTATATACATTAAGAAGTATGAGAGTGAGCTAAGTTTCATAATGAGTTAGCAATAATATGGTTCAAATTCGATTTTCGCGAGAATCGACTCTAAAACTCACTTACAAGTGAAGAAGAACGCTAATCGACGGTTAATACTAAGTCGCACAAACTTGAAAGTTTTAGTTTTGTAGGGATACAAATTAGGTATAAAAGAAAAACACATTTCAAGATTTCTAATATTGTGCATTTCCTAATTTATTGGGCAACGTAGTTTTAGGATTATCTTTTGTTGTTTGAGATAAGTAGGGTCGCGCTTTCGAAGAAAAAAGAAGGAGAAAACAAAGCCGTCGCGGTTTCGAAGAAATAAAAAATCAGAGCGAGCGAGCGCACCAGAATCTTCCAACCAAACAAAGTAAAAAGCTGAATAAAACCAAACCCACACACATTGCATTCACCACCTTCCCTTCTTCTTCTACCTCCTCTGACTCTCCTTTCTTCTTCTTCTCCTTCTTCCTCTCTCTCTCTCTCTCTCTCTCTCTCTCTCTCTCTCTGTGCAAATTGCAAAGATGGCGGAATCGGTGGAGCTTCCCACTCGCCTCGGCATCCTTCCTTTCCGAAACAAGGTCCTCTTACCCGGCGCCATCATTCGAATTCGCTGCACTTCCCCCAGCAGGTGCCTTTGAGCCTAACTCTTTTGATCGATTTGTTTTTTCTGTTTGATTCCTGCTGTATGCACTTGAATTGTAGCTGTTTGAGCTCAGCTCTAACTTTATAGCTCTCCAATTACTCTGCTTGCTTGGAAATTATGCTCCTTTTCATGCTCTTTGGTTGCCGAAACCGCGTCGTTTACTCTTTGCTGCCAAAAGTGTTGCGTATTTTGTTCTTCAATTTTGCCAGTATTAATCTCAAATTCCAACTTTCCCTTTTCCTTTTTCTATGTAATGGATCATTATATGGGTGTGGAATTGTGAATTTCTAACTGCTGGATTATGGAATTGATAAAATTGGGGAATTTGATTAATGTAGTGTCAAATTGGTGGAGCAAGAGTTATGGCAGCGCGAAGAGAAGGGGTTAATTGGTATTCTTCCCGTTCGAGATGCTGCCGAGGCTGCAACAGTGGCCCCTGTGTTGTCTCAAGGTGATTTCTGCTTATTTCTCTATTCGATACAGATGAGTGGATGCCTATGGTTATTGGAAAATCAAATCTAAGAGGTTTTCTTTTGCTGTTGTTGTTGTTGCCTTGTTGGGAATTTGCCTAATTTTAGGTGTGGGAAGTGATTCTGGTGAACGAAGCTCTAGAGTTCAAGTTGGTACTTCCGATTCTCACAGGCCAGATGGAAAAAATCAGCAGGAAGTTATTCACTGGCATACAAGGTATACTTGAATCAAAATCTACTTTGTTATTCATTGGAAAGTGTTTCTATTTTGTGGGGCCACAACTTAACATTACAGATAACGGCGGTGGTCCATCTAATCATGTCATGTGCTGTGACTGTCTTTATTTCAGTCAGTTTAATTGCCCTTTAGCACTTGAATGGGCCATTACCCGTTTTTCTGGATCATTCTACATTTAACTGATTTTCTGTTTTGGTGCTTAATTCTGTTCGTTTATTCATAAGTTTTCCATTCGGTGATTTTGCAGATTGTGTTTGTAAAGTAATTATGTTGATAATAAGTTTTGTTTATACTCTTAGGGGAGTTGCTGCACGGGCTTTACATCTCTCAAGAGGAGTTGAGAAGCCAAGTGGGAGGGTTACATATGTAGTTGTCCTTGAAGGCTTGTGTAGATTCAACGTCCAGGAACTTAGCACAAGGGGAACATATTATACTGCACGAATATCTCCACTTGAAATGACAAAGTCTGGTATGTTATCAATTTAGTACGTGGGCTTGTTTTTGGTAGAAGATATTAGGGTTTATTGGTCAGCTTGCTACATATGGTCTCAAGCTCTTGTTTCCTTGGTTTGAATTTTCTTTTCTGTTTCAGTAACAAGTAATTGTCTTCGGACTTCCGATCTTAAGTGTTTGTTTAATGTAACCTCTGCCACTTATATCACATTTCTTTATGTATTTGGTCCCGGTTCATTAGTTCATTAGCAGTGTGTTTTCCATGACTAGGGGTGTTTCTGAAAGTTTTTTAGAGCTGGTTAGATATCATTGCTTACTATGTTTTTCCTCTTTAAACAATCGACAATTTTTTCAATGTTTTATCCTTAACATATGTAGATTCCTCGTTTCTTCTAATGTGTTGACCTGAGTGTATCTTGTGGTTTATTTGAGGTGTTGTCCCTAAGATTTATGATTGTGATTAGTTTATCATTATCACATTTTATTTAGAATCTTAGGTGATGAGTTTTGTGCCCTTATCTACCAATATGTTGAGTTGTTTTATCTTTCTTATCTTCATGAGAAATGGAGCAAGTGGAGCAAGATCCAGAGTTCATATCATTATCTCGCCAATTCAAAGCAACTGCTACGGAGCTGATTTCTGTTCTTGAGCAGGTAATACTTATGATGTTTGCATATTTCAGTGAATAAAATTACATGGATACCAAGAGTCTTGCCTTTTTTTTTTCTTTTTTTCTTTTTCCTTTTTTTACTTCGGTGTAATTTTGATTATATAGTTTTGAGTTGTGCAGGCTTATCATACCAAATTTCTTCAAAATAATAAGTCATATAGGTATCAGACTATCAATAGGAAACTACAAAAGCTTGACACACAAATACCTATTATGGTGCATACCCTAATACCTATTATGATATTACCCTCTCTAAAAGAATTTAACCTCCTTTTCAAGCTGTGAGGCTGCGTGCCTTTAGTTGAACAATCCTTTGTGTTCAAAATGGTTTTTTCGGTTTTTGTTGTGGTTCATGCTTAAGGTTTGTAGGGAATATCGTTTGCCTGAAATTCCTTGATTTGGTTGAGCATTAACTGGGCTTCTTTATGTTTTGGATTCTTGCGAAATATTGATATTGTTAGAGATAAGATATCTATATACATATTTACATATTGCTGATAAAACACTGTTTAACCTTGTATTACTTGAATCAGTAACTCTCATTTTCATTTTGTGCTTGTAGAAACAAAAGACCGGAGGAAGAACAAAAGTTCTTCTGGAGACAGTTCCGGTTCACAAGTTGGCAGATATATTTGTTGCTAGCTTTGAGATAAGTTTTGAGGAGCAACTGTGTATGTTGGATTCAGTTGATCTGAAAGTAAGACTTTCCAAAGCTACTGAGCTAGTTGACAGGCATTTGCAGGTAATTGTTTATTCACTGGTGCTGATGCTTAGCACGTTCACATGTTATCATCTTTACACTTCCTCGAGTTTTTAAGCAGTCATGTTGGTGTTACCTTGTGACAGTCTATTCATGTAGCAGAGAAGATTACGCAAAAAGTTGAGGGTCAATTATCAAAATCGCAGAAAGAGTTTCTTTTGCGCCAGCAGGTTTGCACTCTCACATCAGCTTTGATTTTCTGAGTGAGTAAAATATTGGTGCTCATTATTTAGTGATAAAAGTATTGTGCTCATTATTTATATTCTTTTTAAAATTTACTTTTGGTAGCATTCAGTCGTTTTGTTCTGTTTGAAGTGCCATAGAAAATTTTGGGTGGAACAAATAAGAAATTCAGTTAGAATTTTACTGTGAAAATTTTGATCTTTATGGGAACTATTAAACCTTTTTTTTATTTTTTTGGTAAATTAGTCATTTATGAATGAAGGTGAATGTGCTAATTTTGTGGTGATGCTGGGGCCTAATAGTTATAATTTCCTCAGCCAACCTAATAAGCTTATCTGTCAAAATAGTCGCCTTCACATTTTTATGATGTTTAAATTTAACAAGGGATCTTTTAAATAAAATCAAAGAATTGTGAGAATGAAGGAATGATTTTCTAATTTACTGTGTGTTTCTTCTCAAGGTTTAACAGATTCTAAATGTAATTATTTTTCACTTGATAGGTTAGCTTTAATTATGCACATGTAAAAGTTTCTAGGATTGGCAAAATTTGTTGTATTGCTGGAGGACTCTTATCAAATAGGTTTTATTTTTTATTTTTTAAAAAGAAAAATATATTCAGAGTTATTTCTGATTTCTCATGTGTATACCCCTGGAAAGGTTGTAAAGGATACAAGTCATCTTTTGCAGTTCATGGAAAGTCAGGGGCTGCTTGAGTTGATGAAATTTACCTTTTACTTTTTACTTAGTTATAGGTAGTGCCTTTTTTTCTCTTAGGTTTGCAATGTATTAATTTTGTATTTATATCTGTTTATATCATGGACCTTGATGGATATGGATATTGAAAATACTTACCCTAGGTGGATTTGCATGTTGAATGTTTTAGGAAATATCTAAAGAAACCTTCCTCTGAATTGGAGACACATACTGTTCTCTTCTATCATTTAGTTGGCTGATGGTTCCAATTCCTTTCTACTTTTTGAAATGTATTGCAGATGAGAGCTATAAAAGAGGAGCTTGGCGACAATGATGATGATGAAGACGATGTTGTTGCTCTGGAAAGAAAGATGCAAAGTTCAGGAATGCCTTCAAACATCTGGAAGCACGCACAGAGAGAGCTGAGGTATGATTTGGTTAGAAGAAAGGAACAAGGGTTACTGTGTTCTTGTGTGCAAGTAGTTTTGTCCTTTTGTTTTTCCAACAAAATTTTCCGTACTACAGATACTGGTATTACTACTAGAACTTCAATGTAATCTTAACTTCGGCATTTTTTTTTTTCCATGTCGATTAAGATATGATTACCATCCTCTTACAGAGAGTGTCTGACATAAAGGGTTTTGGAGAAAAGGGAATGATGACAATGTAATTGGTGCCCAGTATTATATAATCCTGACATCATTGCCAACGTTGGTGTGTTAAAGTGGTTTTGAATATATTGTTCTTGAGGTATTCAGTAAAGAAGAGGATATCGGCCAGTGTATATTATTGCATTTTAAAATCTGAAGCCACTTTGAAATATGCAGCTTTACGCAAAATGTCTGGGGCCACTAATTCTTGGGTGTCAGTGGTAATATAATTAAAAAAAAAATTGGGACTTTGTTAAGTTGGTCCAAAAGTGGTTGCTTTCATTGTTGTTTTCTAGTACACAGCCTTGTACTTCAAGTTTTAGAGTTTTGAGGGATCTCATTCATTTATTTATTTTATTTTCCCCTCATGTTTCAGGAGGCTGAAAAAGATGCAACCCCAACAACCTGGATATAATAGTTCACGTGTTTACCTAGAGCTTCTCGCTGATCTTCCCTGGCAGAAGGCCAGTGAAGAATATGAATTGGATTTAAGGGCTGCAAAAGAACGTCTTGACAGTGATCACTATGGTTTAACTAAGGTCAAACAGCGGATTATTGAATATCTGGCTGTTCGCAAGGTGGCTAATTGTTTAGTTTTTGTCTGATTATTTTTTTGTTAAAAATATTTGATGTTAATATGTTGGTTATGTGTGTGTTGCAGCTCAAACCAGATGCCAGAGGCCCAGTGTTGTGTTTTGTTGGCCCGCCTGGTGTTGGAAAAACATCTTTGGCGTCATCTATTGCTGCTGCTTTGGGCAGAAAATTTATACGCATATCCCTTGGTGGTGTAAAGGATGAAGCTGATATCCGAGGACACAGGAGGACATACATTGGAAGCATGCCGGGTAGGCTCATTGATGGACTAAAGGTATAATTTCGTCCAAGTAAACATTTTCATGGACTTGTGGTGTGATATTCATATGCTTGGTAAGGGATGGTGATGGTTTTGATGGTCAGTCACGACTTATAATCAAAATGCTATCTTCTAAGGGTATCGAACCAGCCAAGAAAAAGAAGACAAAATACAGTATTTTGTAATTGATAAGTGATAATATTTGTCTATCAGATCACCATCACTGCCTTTAGGCAAACAAATTTCAGAATTGAAGAAGCCTCCTTTGTGCTCTCTCCTTTTTGTATGTGGCTTAGTCATTACTGGACACAACAAAAACCACTTATCCATATCCACACCCAGCCAAGTATAGGATTGATGTACTAGGACTTGCACTAATTTTTTCTCAATTATGATGTATATCAGAAAGTAGCTGTTTCCAACCCGGTCATGCTGCTAGATGAAATTGACAAGACAGGTTCAGATGTGCGCGGTGATCCAGCTTCAGCTCTACTGGAGGTTCTTGATCCTGAGCAAAATAAAACATTCAATGATCAGTATCCTGTTCTTTATACCTTATTTAGGTCTGATTATTTATTTAGTTAATCTGAAAACGTCCTCGTGCTGTATGGATTTTGGGTTTGACCTATGCATATCTTACACTTGACTCTTGCAGAAAACACAGATATAGTTGCTATCAAAATGGCCTGCTACATGGCTGCTTACTTTTAAATGGCATAATTTTTTATATTTCTTTTTGAAAAAGAAGGATGCTGCCTTCCCTAAATCCCTACCAATAACATTGCAAACAGGGTTTCTATATTGACACAATTCCTTAATTCAAGTCCTATAGCTATTTGAATGTTCCCTTCGACCTTTCAAAGGTGATTTTTGTGGCAACTGCAAATAGGGTGCAGCCGATTCCCCCACCACTCTTGGACAGGATGGAAGTTATTGAGCTGCCTGGATATACACCCGAAGAAAAGCTGAAGATAGCCATGCACCATTTAATTCCCCGAGTTCTTGATCAGCATGGGTTGAATTCTGAGTTTCTTAGAATCCCAGAGGTATGTTTAGTCCGATTTGTATCAAGTATTAATGGTGTTGAACTTGTGGTTTCCAATAGTTTCTTTCTTTAGATCTGAAAATAGGCACCCTCTTTCTAGTTTCCAATCAAGTTTTATGTCACAACTCACAAAACAACGGTTACATTTGTAATCAATGTTGGTTTATGAAAATATCATATTGAAACCTGTCTGTCTACTGTGGTAGGCCATGGTGAAACTTATCATTCAAGGGTACACTAGGGAGGCTGGTGTTCGGAATCTGGAGAGAAACTTAGCTGCCTTGGCTCGTGCAGCTGCAGTAAAAGTTGCAGAGCAAGAACAAGCTGTCCCTCTGAGGAAAGATGTGCACTCGCTTGCTTCACCACTACTCGAAAACAGACTTGCTGATGGAGCTGAAGTGGAAATGGAGGTTATTCCGATGGGTGTGAATAAGCATGAGATATCAAGCACTTTCAAGATTGATTCGCCATTGGTTGTGGATGAGGATATGCTGGAGAAAGTATTAGGGGTAATTATTCTCTTTTTAAAATCATTAAGAAAGGTTACTTCATAATTGGACTTAGCATAGTGTTTGCTTGTAATTTAGAAACTCGATTAGTTTGACTTGTCAATGGATTTGATACAATCAGGGTACTATGCCATTTTGACAAGTCTTACAATGTCAAAATTTATACGTAAATGAATATGTAGGATACTTTTGGAGCGAGTTTTGGGCTAAAGGAATACTTCTTATAAAAAAGATATCTTGGTTTTACCATGTATTAATTTTTCAGCTTGACATACGCATATCCCCCAAGAGATTCCAGCTGGATTTGTCATTATTGCTTAAGAGTTTCTGAGGTTGTCTGTTTGTGTTGTAATGCAGCCTCCAAGGTTTGATGACAAAGAAGCTGCAGAACGAGTTGCAACACCAGGTGTTTCTGTTGGGCTTGTTTGGACTGCTTTTGGTGGAGAGGTTCAATTTGTGGAGGCCACAGCAATGGGGGGAAAGGGTGAACTGCATCTCACTGGTCAACTTGGAGATGTTATCAAAGAATCAGCACAAATAGCATTGACATGGGTAAAATGTTTCTTCTAAATTAATTTTATTTATCTGAAATATTGATACTCCTCTTCATGATGAGTCAAACATTTATGGTGGTGACTCGATGGTCATAATTTTGATTTGTTCATGCACCATTTTAAGACAACAAGAGATGATAACGGCACTCAACTTACTGTTATTATCCATTTTGTTTCAGTCACATGACTTGCACTTATTCTTGCCATTTGGGTTTAATCTTTCAAATAGGTATTGTGTAAGGTAATCATAGTTGTACTTTAATGAAAAAGAAGAGGAACATAGAAGCAAGTTAGATTGGAAATTCTGATTCTGACCAACTCAATCGGAAAGCTTCCCATTTGGGCACAACGAAATCAAATCCGGGATCTTAAATCCGAAAATTCCAAAAAAAATAAAATCGGAATGCTTCATTACTGACAGACATTTATGTTGAGATCCCAATCATCCCGTCAGATTTACTTTGGTTTTTGGGACTGGTTAGTATAGAAAAATGTTGTAATCTGTATTCCTTGAACTTGGTATATCCCTATGTGCACAGAGTATATAGTGTTTTTTAATTTATATAAAACAGTATGCATCAACCATGATGCTACAATATCTGCTCTGTAAATGTTGGCTTATAATGATTGATACTGAGGATTTTACTTATGTCTCAGGTGAGAGGCAGGGCAAAAGATCTTAAGTTCGCAACAGCTGAGGCAGCCAATCTTTTGGAGGGTCGGGATGTTCATATACACTTTCCTGCTGGGGCCGTACCGAAGGATGGACCCTCAGCAGGTGTGACTCTGGTAACAGCACTGGTTTCATTGTTCTGTCAGAGAAGAGTAAGAGCAGATACAGCAATGACTGGAGAAATGACATTGAGGGGTCTCGTACTACCTGTTGGTGGTGTCAAGGACAAGGTATACTCACCTCATGCACCAATCTAATTATGATAATCCGTGACTCTCTACATAAGTCTGTCTGCATGTATAACACATGCTGTATGAACTGAATGGTTTTTAGATCTAGTCATATTCATGCTTTTATACGATTACTGCCGTCAAGTGTTTTGAATTGTTTGCTAGTTGGGCATTTAACATTATCCTTATATGTGACCTTGTTTTTCATATACAAGTATTATACTGTACATCAAACTTGTTTGGCACAGAGATTTTCACTTTTCTTAGTACTGTCATTTTTATAATCTCCAGGCTATATACTACTATAGTCATTCCATTTTAATATCTTTTTCTATAACCGTCGTCTAGGTAAGTGGATGTTTGATGGAAAATTGATTGGGATTTTAGCTAAGTGGAATAACGCAGGTTTCTTGAAATGTGCTTGTTTCTCATTTGTTCTGTCATTGGTTTTCTTGATCATCAACGTTTTACACCATTTTCAGAATTGTTTTGAGAAACTTTTTAAGCTTATTTCGAGAAACTTGTGTCAATCCCAAAACACTTTTAGCACGATTTTCTTGTATAATATTTAAAGGAACCTTCAAGCCACAGGTGAGAAAATTGAAGCAAAATTCTCTGCTAATGCATATAATATTCTGGTACATCAATAATGAGCCAGAGGCTTTGTTTGATCATTTGAATCTATATTGCTACAGGTATTGGCAGCCCACCGTTGTGGTATTACAAGAGTCATTCTTCCAGAGAGGAATCTGAAGGATTTAACTGATGTACCGTCGGCTGTTCTTTCTGGTCTTGAGGTAATTTTGGTTTTATTTGCAGCAAGGTGTTTCTCAATTATGTGTGTGATGTAAAATTCATCGAGGCCAGCTTATTAAGTTTTGTTTATCTCCATAGCTTGTTAGCTTGCTTTTATTGCATACTCAGCTGTTGCCTGTACATACCGTGTTTGGTTTCTGGACACGTATTATGTGATTATGATCAACGACATAATCTGTGAATTTTCCCGTAACAGATAATACTAGCAAAGCGAATGGAAGATGTATTAGAGCAGGCTTTTGAAGGCGGATGTCCCTGGAGACAGCACTCAAAGTTATGACAGGCTTTGCTGTGGGTGATCTTCTTATGCATTTTCGTGTGATTGAAATGCCTTAGCTGGTTGCCGTTTACACATGACATGCAGCTCCCAGTTTGTCCCGCAGCGCTGCCTTTGGCTGCAAAGACCGAAGAAATTGTGAATCGCTATAAAAATTCTTGGCCCTGGGATTAATAGGAATTCAGCTGCTCGTAAACTGCCAAATTTTTCTTGCGCCCATCTGTTCCTCTGTTCCTCCTCTCCATGCTATTTATCTGTCAATTGTTTTTATTTCCTGAGTAAGCCTTTGTAATTATAAATTAATTCTCTGTTCTTGGTATAATATTATTTGTTTAATGGAGCAAAGAAAATCAACCCGACCCCGATATCCAGATACACATCGAAACAAGGTCGTATTGGCTGATACTTGAAAGGTGACAAATCCATTTCATGCATACGACATAATAAACATAAATTTACGCCTTCAACTTATTGTGTTTCTTTGTATTTTCATGGTTGCATCGTTCCCGAAAAAAGGGGAGCATATATTATTAGATTAATCTTGTTAAGAGTCTTCAACGGAAGTGTCATGGATCATAGCACTAGATCATGTATGATCAGTGGCTCCCACCAAGTTCGACGATGGGACAGTACATGAACTACTTTTATAGTCACGAAATATTGGCAAGGGCATTGGATTCATTGAAAAATTGTGAAATCATCGGACTCAACGAATGGCTTCCCTTGTCAGTAAGGTCGTTGGAAGATCCTGTCCCATAATCCTTAGGGTTTAGTTTACGTGTGTTGAAGTAGAGCAAAAATCCCAGGATCTGTTAAAATATGGAACTAGGGTTTTTGGAATAATACGAGTTTACGGTTTATGGAATAATTCAGATGTATTATTCTTCTCAACTGTGGGGAGGAATCTCAAACTCGTATTACTCCATGAATCCTAGTTTCATATAATAGGAAAATACAGTCAACATATCAAATCTCCCCTCAAATAAGATACTCACGCCAACATCAACTACTTGTAATATGGTGAAACTATCGCAAATTTCTCGGAACATCATTACATAAAACATCATAATTTAAGTACTAAATCTTTTAGAGCATAGTCGATGCATATTGTAGTGCAAAAAAATTCATAACGCAACTAGTTAAGAGTTAGGAGGATCACCAAAAAACTAATGTTCCACAAGTGAAAATACTCAAAACGGTTGATGTACCTGCTCGAAAGTTACAAATACAAGGCAATGGTAAGATAAAAAACAAATAAAAAATGAGAACACATACTGATTAACGTAAGTAGAATAACAAACGGAAACATCGTCTTATCTTGATACTCTTTGTATAATGTGTCACTTTTTAAGTCTGGCTGATAAGAATCCTGGTCACCGAAACACGGATGAGGGCTTTCTTTCCGAGCCTTAATCTACCGTCGTCCAAACTATTAATTCATCGCTTGAAGATAATGATGCAAATTTGTACATAGTTTGGACAACCAAAACTAACGGAATTGACAATTCGAAGTTACTGAACTAGTCTTAAGCAGGGTAACAAATTGCGCATCAGCTTCATCCATTACCGGTAGCTTCTTTAACTCTAAGGTAACGCTCTCGCTAACGAAATGTCTTTTCAAGAGCAGTGCAACAGAAAAACAGAGAAAATATACCAAGCTGAAACCAAATTAGGAGCTGAAGCCATACCTGCATCCATGAGTTTGCTCGACTCGGTCAGTGATGCTGCCTAGGTTGGGGTCACTCTGAAAAGGCAGAGAACTGTAACCAGTAACTTCACTAAATTGTTAAAGACTCCAGAAACCATATAGCAACTGTATTTTCATTCATACTTTCCATTTTCAGGGAAAACGATGAATTGAAAACAAGCAAAGGAAACAGGTAAAACGATGAATTGAAAACACTTGGTCAAGTAAAAACAGCCTGCAATGAAAAGCTAAACCACAAAAACTAGTACTGCGGAAAATCGATTAAAATTACACATATGAGATACGAAAATTCCAGTGTCAGTTACGGAAACTCTCATTGTAGATGGAATAAAAGAAAGGCATACATTCAAAAGTTCTGCCACTTAAAGATTCTAATCCCAAGTCCTCTAAACTTCTTCTGCATCTGCTTTACCCTTTTTCTTTTTCTTCTTTTTCTCACTCTTATCAGCCTCGCCATCAGCAGCGCCGGCAGTAGCCACAGTACCATTGTCCTCAGCGTCTTTGTTTTTCTTCTTCTTCTTCTTCTTCTCAGACTTTTCTGCTTCAGGTGAACCAGCTTCAACATTATCCACGGTGCCATTCTCTTTGTCCTTTTTCTTCTTCTTTTTCTTTTCTGACTTCTCAACTTCAGGCTCAACTTCTTCGCCTTTGCTTTTCTTCGCAGGAACTGGAACAGGGCTCTCTGCGGCATCCTCTAGTTTGCGCTTACGCCCCTCCTTAGCTTCCTCTTCATCCTTATGTTTGTCCTTCTTTTTCTTATCCTTCTTCTCCTTGTCTGTGAGAGTGGTCTCCTCTGCCACAGCAGTGCTTGCAACAATAGAATCCCCACCAATAGGCAAAACCACATTCCTCATCCATTCTTGCGGAGTATTCTCAGTGGGCTTCCCATGCTTATCCAATTTTCCTTCGGCAATCAATTTCTTCTTCATGGATGCCCTCGGTCCCAATCCCCACTTTCTTGGGTAAGTATCCCGATCCATCACCACCCTCTTAATCTTTGCCACCACACCATGATCACAAGTTGCCATCACAGCAGTGGTCATCTCAGCAATTCCCAATGCAATGGCTTCTCCTTTGGTAGTCATCAGCACAACTTCCTCTCCAACCTCGATATCATTCTCAAACCTGAGCAGCCCTGGAATCATTAACTTGGCACCGTAGCAAATGGCATTCACTGCTGAGTCCTTGACAACCAATCTCTTATAACTAGTCAAGAGAATCTCAAGAGGCATGATGACCCTCCTCAAATAACTCTCATCCCTATTAGTGTCATAAGCCCACTGAGCATCCATGACATCATGCATTGTGACCATGTTGTCTTTCTCACCCATGATCCCAGACCTGACCCTCCTAAGCTCCTGCATATGACCTCCCACACCAAGAAGCAGACCCAAATGCACACAGAGCGTACGCACATAGGTTCCTGCTTCGCAAGAAATCCAGAAAACAACCAAATGTTTATCTGCATCATACTCAAGAAGCTTGCTTTCATAGATGGTCCTAATCCTAAGCTGCCTTTTGACTGCTGATATCAAAGGTGGCCTCTGAAAGACAGCCCCAGTCAGGGATTCAAGGGCCCGAGCCACCTTGGCAACATCAGGCACAGCTGAATGCAAGCGGGCAACACAAACATACTCTTTCCCTGCACCCTGCTGGGACTTGACAAGTCGTGTGGCTCGGTCAATGCAGACAATGAGATTACCTGTAACCTTAGGATCCAGGGTACCGCTGTGGCCAGTTTTCTCAACACGAAGGATGCGCTTAATCCAAGCAACAACCTCGTGCGACGAGGGGTTTGCAGGCTTGTCAAGATTGAGAACACCATATCGGATGTACTCAGCAAGAGGCCTCTTAAGGGGGGAAAACCCTGAGGGTAGAGGAGTGTAGTGTCCAGTTCGAACATTGAGGCGGTCATAGTTTTTAAGAAGGATAGGCCACTGAGAGGTGTCCAAGGAGGGAGTTGAGCTCTGGGGCTTGATCATGAAATCTTTGTCCAAATCGCTGTCCTTGTCCCTATGTTTCTTCTTCTTCTTCTTCTCTAAATCTGTCACTTTCTCCACAGCCTCAGTGGCCAATCGGTCATCATCAGATGAAACCATTTCCTGCACATTAGACAGAACAAAATATCGCTCAATTTTTTCTCGGAAAAAAAAGACCCAACAAACCACAAACAGCAGGTACCCCAACAGATGTACAAAACATGCTCAGTGATAATACCTTTCCTATACACATAATATATAAAATATACAATAGTTATCCGTGCAGCAGCATGTTTGGCTAGCACATGAACAATATCTCCTACCCCATAACTTCTAAAACACAAAATAAGAAATTTATGCTTAAAATTTACATGAAATCAGAGCATCCCTCAATCATAACAGTAAACCCACAACAGTGATTAGGTTTCCAACTTGTTTATGCAAACAGATTACTCTTAGCATCTATCAAACCCTTTGATATTTTCAGCAATGTAAAAGCTACTGAAATACGAAACTCAGAAAAGCTTCGGAATTTGTCGTACGAACACATGAAACAAGCGCAGAAATACGAAAAATTTGAAAAATGATTATGAAGCTCTGGAAGAAGTCGAGGAGATAATGAGTACCTTTGAATTTTGATTCCGGCTGCGAGCAAACCCTAGGGACTGAGACGGTTGAGAGAGATAGAGCGCGGCCACCCTGTGCGTCTGCGGTTCTCACTCACTCTTCGCTTGGCTTCTAAAACCCTAATCGGGGGTTTAAAAGCACCTTTTGATGAGGAAAAGGACAATCATGTCAACACGGCCTAAGTGCTCTACACTATGCATATGAGGGTAAAGTGGACTTTTCGGCTTCTGATTTCATAATTCATTGGGTGAAATAATTTTTTAGCATGAAGTGGCTGTTTACTACAATGATGAAAATGTGTTGAGCTTTTGAATGATAATATGGGTTCGAACCTCTTTGGTAATTAATCTAACATTTAATCTAATAAAATCTATCGTTTGACAAAAAAACAATTATTAAGAGAAACTCCATCCCACTAGCCTCTTATCATGCGGTCTAATAATATGTCTTTTCATTTGTAAGTAAGAGGTTTTAGATTCGATTCTCGTCAAAAAAAAATTTGAATCACATTATTGCTAGTCCATAATAAAACATGAGCTCACTTCTCCATCCATTATTGTATATAATTTCGTTTGTTCAAAAAAAAAAAAATTTACCCCACTAAGGCAATAATTATACCATCAATTAGACAAAGGCAATTACTGTCTTAATGAACAATAATTGACAATAACAATTAGACCTGGTAATTTTTTATACGATCTGTTAACACGATACATAAACGACACGAAAATAATAGGTTTCGGATCAACACGATAACTTATTGGGTCGTTATCGAGTCACACGATAAAACGAGAGTGACACGCGGGTAACCTGTTTCGACACAATAAGAAAAATGTTATTTTGATGATTTTAATTGCATCCAAATCCTCTTTGTGAGAATTCCAGGAATCCGTGAATCATATATGTTCATCGTACATCGTATGTTCAGAAATCATTTAAATATTTTTATTTAAAATTAAATATAAACAGTACCTGATAAAAACTGACCGCATGATTTACGGAACACAATTTACGAATCCACAAGATGCTCACCAAAAAGATCTGAAGAGAATCCTGTTGGATTTTAAATTTTTAAACTTACTATAAAATACAATAGATAAGTGGATGTGTATATATTGTTTATTAATTATAAATTTTAAAAATTTAAGTTTTATTTATTTTTATAGAATACTATAGGCAAATAGTGAGATTAAAAAAAGAAAAAGAAATTAGGTTTCTATCCCTTCTTTTGTTACTCCATTGATTAAAACCTTATTCATTTTTAATTTTTGATCAAGGTCTTTGGGTATTAATAACATCATTAATTGTTTCAATAATAAAATATATTCAGTTAGTGTTAAAAATGTTAGAATTAGTATATTTATATTTATGGCTAAATTTTTTATCATATATTTTTATTTTTAGTTTGTACCCATTTTTAATTTGCAAATTTTTTTTTTTTTAATTTGTACCAATTTTCTTTCCGTTTTAATTTGTACCCATATTTTTAAAGTTTTATTTGTATTTGTGCCCATATGTTTACTGACACACCCCGACCGAGATCGGAGCGTGCTGGCCGTCACACAAAGGTGACGTAACCATGTGCACGTGCGGAAGCTAATAAAGTAGTAATATAAAAGTACGAATAATTCAAAACTAGCATACAAGGTACTAATATAAGTGCTAGTAAGTGATATACAAAATCAGAGCAGGTCTAAAGCAGTCCAAACAAAAACGATACAGTAGTACGCCCGAAGGCGACCCTACAAAGTGGAGTGTCTGTCAGAACGCCGAAAAGCTCTCAAGGGAAACCACCGCAACGGCTAAGCAACTAGAACCTGGAGGGGCGCAAAACAAAAGCGTGAGTGGGCAAAAACAAAGCTCTTTGAAAACCATTTAGCAAAATACAATCTAACCCCTCGCCGTAAAACCTGTATACTTCCCAGAAAATAAACATATGTACGTATGTATAAACATGCACAACATGCTCAAGGATATGCCAATCATGCTAAAGATATGCCATGCCAAAGCCTCAATATGAATGTAAGTGAAGGAAAAATTTTGTCCTAGCTAAGAACATGCATGAACATTTGAATACATAGGCATACTAATAACACTTTAAAGTAGGCATGCATTCAAAAACAATTCATAAAACCCATGACTTTCAAAGCCTAGTATATGGTGAACCATAAGACTCTTTAACAATATTAAAGAGAATAAGAATTTAGAGATTCTTTACCCTTGAAGCTCATCCTTGATTGCACAAGGGATTCACCCAAGTGGAGGGCCTTCAAGTCACCTCCTTGCTCCTTGGATCTCCCTTGTGTTTTCCTCCCTTTTAGTGCTCCTTTTTCTTCTTTGAGGATTTGAGGATTTGTTCTCCAAAACACCAAAAGTTTGGTGTCTCTAAGTCTTCACACCAAAGATGTTGTGTGAAGATGAAATGGATGACTTAGGGAAGAAAGATTGCTAGATGTTCTTCCCCTAAGGTGGCCGGCCTCTATGTAGAAAATGAGAGAATAGGTTTCACCCAAATTCTATTAGAAAACCCCTAATGTGAAAACCAAGCTATAATGTTGATTTTACACTTCATTTCATGTGAGTGGCAAACTTGTAATTAATACAAGTTTGCTACCCCTCACCCTTATGGCCATATGTTGTTATTGGGCTTAATTGCCCATTTTGTTTTAGTTGTCATACAACTTAAACATAATGGGCCTTGTGGACCAAAACATTTTTGTGCCCCGAAGCCCAAAACTAACTTAAACGCCCAATACGAACGTTTCGTATAATTAATTAACTATTTAATTAATCTTGACCATTCTTCAATTAAACCATTTAATTGCTTATCCATTTCATATAATTTCTTCACTTATATCCTTACTCGGTGTACGATCCATTAGGTTCCAATTAGCGAGGTAGTGGGCGATGTTACTCTTAACGATCGATTGTGAATTGAAACCACATTTCAATTCTCCCTTAAAATTAGTATTTGCTAATCTTTAGGGCTTCCACAAACCATGGGTGACGCCTAGCAGCATGTCATGGTTACCCAAGCTAAGTAGAAGTGGTTGGAGAACCTATCCAGTTACAACTACAATGCAATACGGTCCTTCTCTAATACAATACTCTTAATCACATTGTTTAAGTGATAGTTTGTTTCATGTCTACTATCCAATGTGATATTTCTCTATATGATTCAATTGAATAAGATTTGGAACAACCTTCCTTAGTCATATTCATATGCTTTGGCCAAAGACTCTCGAATCATATCTTAGAGTATTCTCCTTCCACCATGGAAGGTTAGAGATCCCTTGTTGTGCATTCATATGCCTACATGACTAGATAGCTTGACCCCAACAATGCCGTGGACACTCCAATGGAATGCCGTTGACATAATCAAAGATCAAGGACCTAACCATTAGACATCAATGATGCCTCAGGTCAAAGGACTACTTTGCATATTGCAACTATTGAGTTCTCACATGACATGTATGTTCGAACTCTCGTTTGATCGTTGTTCAGTGTACTCGATTACTCTTTCGAGCACCTATGTGTTTGCCTTAGTGTCCAACACCAAATGACTTGAGACTAGTTCATACTCACGCTTGAGTCGACATAACACATACTAACCTTAGCGGATTGTCAATGCCCAATTGGCAATCCTATGGCTAGGAACGTTTTAGGAATGAACATAAGAGAAAGGTCTCGTTAATTTAACTAACTTAAATCACTTGTCTCTTAGATCAAATACATTCCTTGGATTCCCTTATTGCTTAAACACAAGATACTATAAATAGTGATTAACAATAAGCTTTTGCCCTCTATTAAACATATAAAAGTTTAACACAATAAGTATTCCAAAAAGCTATTACATCAAATGAGTGGCTTTGTGGGCATACTTCCAACAATCTCCCACTTGCACTCAAAGCCATCTTCCCATGTATCTAATACCCATCTTTTCCATATGACGGTCAAGTTGGATTTGAGACATTGGCTTCGTTAGTGGATCTGCTACGTTATCGGCTGAAGCAACTTTGAGGATGTTAACTTTCCCCTCGGCAGCATATCTTCTAATGATATTAAAGCGCCTATCAAAATGCTTGTTCTTTTGATGTGCCCTGGGTTCCTTGGCTTGAGCTATCGCCCCACTATTATCACAGTACAAAGTTACTGGTGATGTAATGGTTGGAACCACTCCAAGTTCATTGATGAACTTCTTCATCCAGAACGCTTCTTTGCCGGCTTCAGCTGCAGCGACATATTCAGCCTCTGTCGTGGAATCAGCAATTACACTTTGTTTCTTACTTTTCCAGCTGACAGCCCCACCATTCAGAGTGAATACATATCCGGAGTTGGAACTTTTATCATCGACGTCAGATTGGAAATCTGCGTCTGTATAGCCTTCCACTCGCAACTCTGTCGCTCCTCCATAAACGAGGAACATGTCCTTAGTTCTTCTTAAGTACTTAAGGACCGTCTTGACAGCTGCCCAGTGTTCTGATCCTGGGTTAGATTGATATCGACTAGTAATGCTCACAGCATATGCGATATCAGGCCTTGTGCATATCATGGCATACATAAGACTTCCTATGGCGGAAGCATAAGGAATCATATTCATATGCCATATCTCTTCAGGAGTCTTAGGTCCCATGGACTTAGAAAGATGAATTCCATGTCCTACAGGAAGAATACCTTTCTTAGATTGCTCCATCTGGAACCTACTTAGCACCTTATCAATGTACATAGATTGGGATAATCCAATTAATTTTCTGGATCTATCACGATAGAGCTTTATCCCAAGTACATAAGATGCATCTCCTAAATCTTTCATGTGGAAGGTTTTGGACAACCACACTTTTACAGAAGAAAGTACTGCAGTGTCATTCCCGAATAGTAATATGTCGTCTACATATAACACTAGGAATACAACTGCTTCCCCAACGACTTTTTGATAAACACAATTGTCGTCTTCGTTTTGAGTAAAACCAAACGATTTGATTTCAGTATCAAAACGAATGTTCCAGCTCCTGGAGGCTTGCTTAAGTCCATAAATGGACCTTTAAAGCTTGCATACCTTAGTCTTTTCAGACTTGGACACGAAACCTTCGGGTTGAGCCATATAAAGCTCTTCCTCTAGGTAGCCGTTCAAAAAGGCTGTCTTCACATCCATTTGCCAGATTTCATAATCATGGTACGCAGCTATAGCAAGCAAAATCCGAATGGACTTAATCATGGCTACAGGAGAGAAAGTTTCTTCATAGTCAATCCCTTCTCGTTGCCTGTAACCTTTGGCTACTAGTCTAGCCTTATAAGTCTCCACGTTCCCATCAACGCCTATTTTCCTCTTGAAGATCCATTTGTTTCCAACAGGTACTATACCTTCTGGAGGGTCTACAAGAGTCCAGACTTGATTTTGATACATGGAATCCATCTCGGATTTCATGGCCTCTTGCCATCTCTTTGAGTCAATGTCGGACATTGCCTCAATGTAGTCTCTAGGGTCTTCCTTTGTGTCATTGTCACCTAGAAGGTACAATTCCCCAAAGTCTTTGTCTAAGCCATACCTCCTAGGTGGCTTATTAACCCGTTCAGATCTACGTGGAGCTAGGGGTTCAGGAACAGGGTTGTCAACTTGTCGAGTGCTTGTTTGTGGTTCATCATTAATCTCATTAATGTCCTTCAATTCTATCTTGCTAGTTCCTTTAAGAACTAATTCATCCTCCATGAATATAGCAGTTCTGGCGACAAAGACTTTCTGGTCGTCAGGGTGATAGAATTCGTATCCATAGGTTTGTTTAGGATACCCCACAAAATAGCATTTAACGGATCTCGCTTCAAGCTTTCCAGCATCTTGTTTCTTAACGTATGCTGGACAACCCCAAATCTTAAGATGTTTAAGACTTGGCTTCTTTCCATACCATATCTCATATGGTGTTTGTGGAACAGATTTAGAAGGCACTGCATTCAGCAAATAAGCTGCTGTGTGTAGTGCATATCCCCAGAATGATATTGGTAGATCAGCGGAACTCATCATAGAACGAACCATGTTCATCAAGGTTCGGTTTCTCCTCTCAGAAACTCCGTTATGTTGAGGAGTTCCTGGTGGAGTCCACTGTGATACAATTCCACACTCTTTGAGATAATCTAGGAACTCATTACTCAGATATTCACCCCCTCGATCCGATCTTAGGGTCTTTATCTGTTTCCCAGTTTGCTTCTCAACTTCATTCTTGAATTCTTTGAACCTTTCAAAGGATTCTGACTTGTACTTCATAAGATACAAATAGCCAAACCGAGAGTGATCGTCGGTGAATGTGATATAGTAGGAGAAGTCTCCTCTCGACGTAGTAGACATAGGTCCACATACGTCAGTGTGGATTAACCCTAGAATTTCAGTGGCACGCTCTCCTTTCCCAGTGAATGGAGATTTGGTCATCTTCCCCAGTAGACAAGGTTCACAAGTTCCCATGAGGTCATTACCTAATGGGCCAAGATATCCATCTTTCGACATCTTGCGAATCTTATCCTGGTTTACATGTCCAAGTTTAAGATGCCAAAGTCTAACTTGGTTAACTTCTTCTCTAGCCCTTTTGGGTTTTGAGGTATTCCCGCTTTCAATACAGTGCATCCCACTATTCGTCTCTAGGTGAAAAAGTCCCTCTATCATATTACCATGAGAGATAATACGACCGTTCAAGTATAAAGTGCAACTCATTTTGTCAAACAATACTGAGTGCCCATCTCGTAAAAGCTTAGAGATAGAAATCAAATTCTTTATACATGAAGGAAAATATAAACAATTTTTAAGTTCCAGGACTTCCCCAGAGGGTAGGTTAAGCATATAGGTGCCTATTGCTTTTGCAGAGATTTTAGCGCCGTTCCCAACTCGCACAACCATCTCCCCATTGCGTAGTGTCTTGCTCCCTACTAGTCCCTGCATCGTATTACAGATATGTTGACTAGCGCCTGAATCAAATATCCAGGAATTGGAGCTCACTGTAAAAGCACTTTCTATGACCGAAATAGTCTCTTCAAAAGTTCGTGTCATAAGGCTCGCAATGCGCACCCTGTATTTCTTCTTCCAACGTTCATCCTTTCCACAATGAAAGCATGTTCCTTTGGATTTCTTTGCCTTCTTCTTATGTAACCTTTTCCTTGTTTTTGCATTCTCACTCCCACTGTCCTTTTTGAAACATTTTTCAAATTTACAGCACATGTCAATCATCTCGTTAAAAGTATGATCGAATCTATTCACTTTATAGTTTACAATAAACTTAGTGAAATCATCCGAGAGATATGCAAGGAAAAAGTCTTGGGCCATTTTGTCAAGTATAATGGTGGGTAGTATTTTAGGCATGTCGTTAACTACATAACATAACAGAAATCGTATTAGATTGTTGATTAACTACTTGATTGGGTCTTGAATCAAATAGTACCACCCACTATTTTTGGCAAATTCCATATCCCTCAATAGAATCCGAGAGTTATGTTGAACTCTTAGCGGGGTATGGGAGACTCACCATTACCAAGCCCACCTCAGAATTATATCATGTTGGTTAGCAAAAATAATGATGAGAGAATAACACTTTAGTCATTTACAACTCTTGTAATTACCCATCTAGTTTGGCCTCTAGAGAATGAATGCCTCAGAATTATATCATGTTGGCACCATTGCACTTAGTTAAGTTATTCCCACCATGCTTAGTTTATGTAGAGGTTCAAGCACAACCTCAGAATTATATCATGTTGGTCATACTCGTTGTCTACACTCACCTCATCATACGTTTATGGACTCCTCCTGGATGTAAGCCCATACTTTGTACTTCCCCATTATAGGGTGAAGCCGGTGCATGAGTCACAAACGATTGGAGCCCACCACGGTGGAAGGCCTACGAAGAAATGTTCAAAACATCTCTCGTTTATCAACTTAATATTCGTTTGTTGAGGGAGTAGTTTTGGGCTACATCAAAAACATTTTAATCATATTAAAAGAACATGGCCCTATCATAACTATTGGTCCAAGTTAATATGATTTAGTAGCATATAATACTCCCACTGTTTCGTTGAAACAAGCGAGACTATATGGAACTACTAACGAACGCATTGCATCCTCATATGGACTATATAGTCATATTAGGTTTTAGGATGATTATGAACCGTTTGATTTGATCCAACACGAGCCTTGTGTTGGACCTTGGGTTTAAGGTAGATAGTTGTTGATTTTAGTTACGCGTTTAATCCAATTAAACCGTTATTTCCTATTGGGCGTTGGACCCAACTATTCCAATTTGCATACATATAAACAAAGAGGAATACATGAAATAATAAGAAGGGCTTATGCCCTTTTACAAAACAAATAATGGGCTTATGCCCTTTACAACAACTTGAATTAATCAAATTACATTCAAATCTACATTACTTAAAACCCAATCATTCATAATGTAAATCGGCCAATCACATAGCTCAATTATCGAGGCCTTTGGTTCATAATCACCCTTTTCTTAATTAACTAAATTAACTAAGAAAGCAACTTTAAACAATTGGTTTTTGGATCCATAGAATTGATTTAAATGGAACTAAATATAATGAAAATCCAATTCTCATTAAAGAGACAAAACAATTTTTGTTCTCATTTTATTTGGGCCATTTTGCAAAAACACAAACTTTTGGGCCAAAATACAAATACACAAAAGTATCAAAACTTTATTTAATTGCACAAAAGCACCCCACTAGAGGGGTGGCCGGACAAGGATAGTTGTTATAGAGATTTTTGATAAAAAGAATTTTGTAAGTGGATTTTGGTGGGTGAGATTAAAGATGGTGGGGATGGTTTGAAAAGAAAATATATCTTTGATATAATTAAAACCATTTAATCATTTCTTACCAACAATCATCATCCATCAACTAATATTCAAAAATATATCTTTGACATAATTAAAGCCATTTAATCATTTCTCACCAATAATCATCACCCATCAACTAATAATCAAAACTTTATGTAAAACATAAAACTTTTGAATCAAAACTTCAAAACTTTTTGTTCTTGATAAGAACTTCAAGAAATATGAAGAACATACATGAAAACTCATAATAGCTCCATGGATGTTTTCTTTCACCAAAAACTCAAATTTTCACAACTCAAAAGAGGGTTAATATCCTAGGGTACTTAGGGGTTCCAAAAAGCACTTTAAAACCATTTTAACAAGCCTAACATGAACCCAAAAAATCACCCTTTGGATTTGGCCGAAAATCCCAAAACACTTGGCACCAACTTTTAGTTCCATTATTCATGCTTTAATGAAATACATCTACAACATTTGAGATGCTAAATTTTCAAGTAAAATTTATATTCAAAGCAAGAACAAAGCTTGTAACATTTACAACACTTAAATCACAAAATATGAAAAATCACAAAACCCAAAAGGATCCACCATAAACTAGGCCTAGGCTCTTGATACCACTTGAAGGAAAAATTTTGTCCTAGCTAAGAACATGCATGAACATTTGAATACATAGGCATACTAATAACACTTTAAAGTAGGCATGCATTCAAAAACAATTCATAAAACCCATGACTTTCAAAGCCTAGTATATGGTGAACCATAAGACTCTTTAACAATATTAAAGAGAATAAGAATTTAGAGATTCTTTACCCTTGAAGCTCATCCTTGATTGCACAAGGGATTCACCCAAGTGGAGGGCCTTCAAGTCACCTCCTTGCTCCTTGGATCTTCCTTGTGTTTTCCTCACTTTTAGTGCTCCTTTTTCTTCTTTGAGGATTTGAGGATTTGTTCTCCAAAACACCAAAAGTTTGGTGTCTCTAAGTCTCCACACCAAAGATGTTGTGTGAAGATGAAATGGATGACTTAGGGAAGAAAGATTGCTAGATGTTCTTCCCCTAAGGTGGCCGGCCTCTATGTAGAAAATGAGAGAATAGGTTTCACCCAAATTCTATTAGAAAACCCCTAATGTGAAAACCAAGCTATAATGTTGATTTTACACTTCATTTCATGTGAGTGGCAAACTTGTAATTAATACAAGTTTGCTACCCCTCACCCTTATGGCCATATGTTGTTATTGGGCTTAATTGCCCATTTTGTTTTAGTTGTCATACAACTTAAACATAATGGGCCTTGTGGACCAAAACATTTTTGTGCCCCGAAGCCCAAAACTAACTTAAACGCCCAATACGAACGTTTCGTATAATTAATTAACTATTTAATTAATCTTGACCATTCTTCAATTAAACCATTTAATTGCTTATCCATTTCATATAATTTCTTCACTTATATCCTTACTCGGTGTACGATCCATTAGGTTCCAATTAGCGAGGTAGTGGGCGATGTTACTCTTAACGATCGATTGTGAATTGAAACCACATTTCAATTCTCCCTTAAAATTAGTATTTGCTAATCTTTAGGGCTTCCACAAACCATGGGTGACGCCTAGCAGCATGTCATGGTTACCCAAGCTAAGTAGACGTGGTTGGAGAACCTATCCAGTTACAACTACAATGCAATACGGTCCTTCTCTAATACAATACTCTTAATCACATTGTTTAAGTGATAGTTTGTTTCATGTCTACTATCCAATGTGATATTTCTCTATATGATTCAATTGAATAAGATTTGGAACAACCTTCCTTAGTCATATTCATATGCTTTGGCCAAAGACTCTCGAATCATATCTTAGAGTATTCTCCTTCCACCATGGAAGGTTAGAGATCCCTTGTTGTGCATTCATATGCCTACATGACTAGATAGCTTGACCCCAACAATGCCGTGGACACTCCAATGGAATGCCGTTGACATAATCAAAGATCAAGGACCTAACCATTAGACATCAATGATGCCTCAGGTCAAAGGACTACTTTGCATATTGCAACTATTGAGTTCTCACATGACATGTATGTTCGAACTCTCGTTTGATCGTTGTTCAGTGTACTCGATTACTCTTTCGAGCACCTATGTGTTTGCCTTAGTGTCCAACACCAAATGACTTGAGACTAGTTCATACTCACGCTTGAGTCGACATAACACATACTAACCTTAGCGGATTGTCAATGCCCAATTGGCAATCCTATGGCTAGGAACGTTTTAGGAATGAACATAAGAGAAAGGTCTCGTTAATTTAACTAACTTAAATCACTTGTCTCTTAGATCAAATACATTCCTTGGATTCCCTTATTGCTTAAACACAAGATACTATAAATAGTGATTAACAATAAGCTTTTGCCCTCTATTAAACATATAAAAGTTTAACACAATAAGTATTCCAAAAAGCTATTACATCAAATGAGTGGCTTTGTGGGCATACTTCCAACAGTAAGTGCCCAGGTATAAATCATATCAACATCATAACATCTGGCAGCCGGAGTCACCTAACGTGACCTGTACGGCTGCATCTAGAGCTCAAATCTCAACTCTAAAATTGAACCTGCCCACGAGTCGGAACCACTCAAGGTGGTCTGTACGACAGGCCTGGGTGTAACATATATATATACGCTCTAGTGCTACGATCACGTGAAGACTGTGCGACTAATCGCGGGTCACCTACGAGTCGGAACCACCTAATGTGGTCTGTACGACAGGCCTATGCACCTAGCTTGGATCCAAGCTGAGTGTGTGGTGCGGGAGGTGAACATCACGTGAAGAACTGTGCCCTACTCTGGGCGGGAGCACTAACACCGGGGGTGCAGGTTATGAGCTCTCTAGGCATCTCAAACCACTACTGAAACATAAACGTGAATGTCACTTACCTGGCACTTACCTGCGCGTCCACAGCACCCAATATGCATATGTATATGTATGCCACTAATAATGCATGCAATGATGCGTAAACGATAATAATAAAGTGCATGGCATAATGTAAATAATCCTTTTTAAACAATTTCTGGGAATATAAATGTATATAGGTATATACGGAAAACAAAAGCCCACTCACTGGTATGTAGAAGGGTCGTAGCCCCCCTGTCTCGCGTGTGCACGCTCGTCCTCGGGGTACGTGTCACCTAAATGCGAAACAACTATAAAAACGTTAACTTTAAAGCACATAACCCGTTTCTTGTAATAACTTCTCATACATTGCTCAAAATGGACAAATGAATATACCCACGTGCTCTACACAACCTCAGGATCACAACCATATTTTTAAAATAATTTTTGGACCCCACACGCGCCCCCACGCGCCAACACAGGCACGGACCTACGCGCCCCCCACACGCGGCCACGTGCCAGGCACACTGACAGTGTCAACAGACGCCGTCAGGAATATTCCGTTAAACTGACGGAATATTCCGTTAAAACTAACCGGATGCCGTTACTGCCGTTAGGAATATTCCGTTAAACTTAACGGAATATTCCGGTTTCTTCTCCGGTCTACCCTCGCCGGACTCCGGTCGCCGGAAAACTGGGAAAAGTTCAAACTCACTATTCTCCTTCGTTTCTCAACCATTTTCTATGATTCTTGGACCAAAAGAAAGCCCTAAACTAGTAGAATCACTTTGGACCACTTTTAAAGGCTAAAAGTTACGCGATCATACCTGTCTCCAAACTCAAAAACCGGCCAACTTCGAACCAGGCCTTCCCGACGTCCAATTTCGTCCAACGAGCTACTCCGACGCTCCTTAGGACTTCACCAACACACCTACAAGCTTCAAATGTCCAAAAACTAAGTAAATTAATGTTGCATGAACAGTGTTCAAAACGGACATCGCGATATCGACGTGAAAACGTCGAAGTTCTTACCTGAAAGTGGTATATTCGTGCTCCCCTCGACCTCACGATCACAACTGCACTCTTGGTTTCCTCGATCTGCTACGGTTTAATGGTCCTTGGTTTGTGTCCGTACGTTTACAGGGGTAGTGGAAGCTCGGGGGAGAGAAAGAGAGACACGGGAGAGAGAGACAGAGGGAAAGGGAAGGGCAGAGAGTGTGCAGGTGTGTGTGTGGCCCAACACATGCCACAACACACAAAACAACCCCACAAAGTGACGAAAAACACACTAGGGGCAAAATTGTAATTCCACACGTACGTGTTAATAATCCCGGGACGGGATGTCACATTTACCATCACGTGACATTGTATAATTAATCAATGATAGAAAAATTATTATGGCTAAACTTTGTATCATATATTTATATTTTTAGTTTGTACCCACTTTTAATTTGCAACCTTTTTTTTAAAAAAAAAAAATTGTAGTATTTTCTTTTTAGTTTTAATTTGTACCCATGTATTAATTTCTTTTTACACCCATATTTTTTTAAGTTTCATTTGTACTCATAATTTTTTAATCTTTTATTTGTACCCTAATTTATTTATAATGTACCCATTCTTATTTATTAATGTACCACTTTGTTATATGTGAAAAGTACCAATTTTTTAACACTATGGATACATTCTTTTGCCATTTATTATTTCTTATTGTTGCATAGTTTTTATCCATTTATTCAATCAAAATGTTTGAATTTTTTTATTGTAGCCGTTTCTAATAGTATTATAATAAGGGATTTTAAATTTATAGGATTATAAATCTCATAAAATATCAAACAATTAATGTCAAAACTATAAAAATAAAAATATTAATAGTAATATAATGAGGTGTATAAAGTCAATGGACTTTGATCAAACTTTGAATACCATTAAGGTTTTAGTCAAAGAGTGTTAGGGACTAGGGACTGCATCCAAAGTATCCCTTAAAAAAATTATAAAACACATTAAAAATAAAAATATCAAGTAATTTAAAAACCAAACACATTAAAAAAATAATAATAATTAATTTACAAGTGTGAAAAATGTGAAAAACATGCAAATACTCGTAATCACATCCTCTACGCTTTGAGGATGGGTACATTGTCGATTAAATTTTTAAAACCATACAAACCCTCATGAATAGTATTTTTAAAAGAGTTCAAAATGAATAAAATTCATAAGCATTAATGAATAAATCTGAAAAATGTGAAAGCATATATAGACGCTCATGATTGCATCCTCTACGTTTAGGCAATGGTTACATGGTCGTTTAGATTTGTAAAACCCTCCCAATCTCATGAATAGTGTTTTTTATTTGAGTGCAAAAATAATAAAAATTATTGTAGAGGTGTGAAAAATGTAAAAAATACAATCACTCGTAATGACAAGCTTTACAACTTTTGTGAAGGGATCAACTTCGAAATTTGACGCCAAAATCCATAAACCTTTGATTTAAATTTAACCGTCAATTGTCGTTTACACTTTATTCTACTCACCGAATTTCATTTTTGAAAAGTGATCTTTTAGCGGATGTAGAAAAATGAACTATTCGGATCGTTGGTATGACATTCCTATATTTACGGTTAACTAAAACATGAGTTGATGTTATATAGTTTCTAGAGACTTTATAAACTTTGAGCTATATTTTCACTAATGGTAAAACTCTGAATGTAATATCAACAATCTGAACCATTCATCTTTCTGCATCCTCTAAGAGATCATGTTTTCAAAAAAGAAAATCTGAAGAAAAAAAAAATTGGTAAGAAGAATGGAACGTAAATATAAATGACAATTAACGGTTAAATTTAGATCTATAGTTTATGGATTATGGAAAATTTTAGTGAAAACATCGTCAATATAACTCTTGAAGATAATATATCAAGCCAAAGTTGCAATATCATTTCTCTTGGCGATTGATGAAAATTGAAGGGTTTTATTTTAAAAAACGTGCAAGGTTCCTCAACCTTAAAACACAACTTTCTTCATTTTGCATATCTTTGAACATTCGTATTTTGTAATATGCACTAATGTTTTTTCATTAGCCTCTTATTTTGGGGTATATAAACTTGAAAGACAAATGTTTTTTTTTTTTAATGTTTTGAAGTAATATTTATGTAACAATATGGTATGTATATACTAATTTAGTATTATGTTTTACATTTTTTAGGTCAAATTACATTTTTCATTTTCATTTTTTATTGATTTAAGTATATTTTTCTTAAGGGGTAACGGATCGGGTCATATTACTTGTTTATTTTAATGGGTGTTACACGACACGACCCGTTAAACCATAGGGTATGACATAAAAACATCACGAACATGAAAAACACAACACAATTGTCAAATCTAAGTACATTTCCATCCGTAAAATAAATTATCTCAGAGCTATTAAAACATATTATAATTTTTTTTTTTTTTCACTTTCTTCTTCCTTTTTCCTTTTTCCTTTTGCCTTTTTCATTCTTTCTTCTTTCTTTCTTTCCCCCAGCTTCTTGAGACCTCTCCCCCTCTTTATCTTTCCATCCAGCTTCTCGAGACCTCTCCCCCTTCTATTTTTCTTTCTTCATATAGTAAGTGAAAGCTTTGAACATTGGAAGACGAACAACAATGGCTATGCTCTGAAAAAAATAAAATAAATTTAGAGGTAACTTCATTTTGCCCATATATAATTGTAACTTCATATAACATATTTAAAACATTTTAATTTCATACGTCTACAAAATCAGTTTTAATATAATGGAGTTGAGCAAGGACAATTAAATAGTTTAATTGTTTATGGTTAGGATTAATTAATAAGTTAATTAATTGAATGAATAGGTTTGTATTAGACGTTAAGTTAGTATCGAGCTTTAAGGCCCAATGATATTTGAACTGTTAAGCCCATTAACTTAAGTTTTATAACAACTTAAAACTCAAAGGGCACAAAAGCTCAATGGCTTTACACAGTTGGCCATAGAGAGGGTAAATATTTTTCTCTCTTAACTCTCTCCTTTCTCTCTAGGAGGTTGGCCACCATAGGAGAGGATAGTAGCATCTTCCTTTCCCTTGGTCACTCATCTCGCCAACATGGGAGAGGATACCAACATCTTCCTCTTCCTTGGTCACTCATCTCTTCTTCCCATCTCACATCAACATCTCTCTTTGATGTGGAGATATTAGAGGATCCCTATTTTGAGAACTTGGAGATTCTATTCCACCATCCAAATTAAAGAAGCCAAGGATCCAAATGTGCAAAGGAATGAAGACCCTCATTGGGTGAATAGCCCTTGCAAATGCAAAGAGGATCTACAAAGGTTATGGATTCTCAACTCTCTTGTAAATTTGAGTTGAGCCTTGGTTCACCACACCACTAGACTTTGAATTTCTTGATTAATATTTGTTTTTTTAATACATATGAGCATACTTCTGCCTTTTAATTGCTAATATCTCTATGTATATTACTCAAATGATATTTCGTTTTCCTGTAAATTTATACTTCAATAATCTATGGTCCTTAAATCTTTATTTATCTGAAAAGAGAGAAAATTGTACCCCCAAAAAGGAAATTAACGGACAAAATTGTGCTGAGCAGATTACTGCTTAAGGAATGGAGAAAAAAGAAAGAAAGAAAATGCATGGTGGAAAGAAGAAAATGCATGGGAAATGATTGATTAGCCAGTGATGGCAGAGTTGAGAGCACTATGAACATCAACTCCAATCTGAGCCTCAGCTTTCTCCAAATCAGTGGTAGACGAAGAAAGCTTCTGGGTGAACTCCGCAAGCCCCTTTTGTACTAAGCTTGCGTCAATCTGGTCAATCGGCACTGCCTCCACAGCCACTATATCAGCAACAGAATTTGCATGAATGAAAGCAAACCCGCTGCTCACAAAATACTTTGTCACGTCGCTGCCTTCATGCACCGATAGGACCCCGGGCTTGAGCTCTGCGATCGTTGGAACATGGCCCGGCAAAACACCCATTTGCCCAGTTGTTGCTGGTACCATGACCATGTCAACCTGACACACATTCTTCAGCTTGTTAATAAATTGTGGTTGGAGTCCAATAAAACAAGCATCAATGTGGTTAAGCAGCTAGCTATCTGAAAGTTTGATCATTACAAGTTAGCCGATGAATATATCACGAATACTATATGTTCACCAAGGCGAAACCAATAAAGTAGAAACAAATCGAGTGTCAAGCTGCATTTTCAAATGTCAGTTCAGCCCAGACGAGTTTCGAACCCTAGCTATGTAGCTATGCCGGCCGAGTTTCGAACCCTAGCTAGTCACACAGATAGATATGAGAGGAAAGATTGCCATGAAGGAGGACCTGCTACTTCCAAATGAACAGGGTGAAGCATGCATAATGATTGTATATGTTCCTGATGCCTCTCAAACAAAGCTTACTGATTGTATATATTATGTTTTCTTCTTTTGGGTTGTCCCACGATTGCTGTATTCATTTCGACCAAAAAAAAGAATACCGCAATCGTGTGACAACCCAAAAGAAGAAAACATAATACTAATATAATATCTGAACCATTTGACAAACTAAATCACAATAATATCCAGATATGACAATACTGCATGTATATAGTGAACCAATAAAAAAAACCCCACTATGATGAAAATGAATCCATGAGAATTAAGGCAAAATCCCACAACATAAAATAATCAAAATTGGAACGTGAGAAGCCGATGAATAAGTATTTGCTTCTGGAAGAAATTGAAGAATTTCTTGAAATCCTACAAGATTTATTTGTTCTCTTTTCTCTGACAGATGGTCAGAACTTCATTTGGGTTCGAATCGTAGTGACAGATCCACTAGAGATTAGAAATTGTTGAAGAACGAACAAGATGTTTCTTTTGTCCGTTCTAGGCATCGGAAATAAAGAAATAGTTAATATACTCAAGATAATTACGTATTTACAAAATATTGTCTCACTTCATTCTATTTCATCATATTCAGGATGTAATATGGTTTCGAATGCAGATAAAAACAATAAATTTACAAATCATAATAAAAATAAACAATCCAAATATGAGAAGATACAAACAATAAAGCAGCACAAAAAAAAAAAACCAAAACTAAAGTGAGAAATCACGTATTAAAAAAAAACATGAAGGGTTAAGAAAAACAAAGCAAATGTTAAATCCAAAAGAAAAGGCAATGGGGAGCAACGCAGACCGACCTCTTTGCCGGAGAGCTGGGAGGAATAAGGGAGGACGAAGTTGACGGTGAGTTTGGAAGGGAGGGAAGAAGGGGTGGGAGGGCGAGGTTCCATGTACGTTGATGGAGTGTGGGGTGGCTCCATGGTTGAACTCACTTTCTTCCATGCTTCCACGAAGGCTGAGTCCTTGTTGCTATTCGCTGGGACCTCTGTGCACATGGCACGGACCCTCGGCGGCCGACTGGATCGACCCAAGAGACGTGATGCTTGCCGGAACATGGTGCTTGCGTGCTGCCTTTCCGGGTTTCTTGTGTTACCAAGGAATTCAGAACAAATTGAAAATGTTGAAAAAAGGCCTAGTCCCTTTTCCTAATGATTTTCCTTATTTTTATGGGACTCTGATCTGAAAAGTGAGTGGATTTTGGTGAAGCTGTTACAGACTTTTGAGTTTTTGAAAAGAAAAAAAAAAAAAAAATGCTTTTCATGCTTATTGGTTAATTTGAGTTTAAATCTAGTATTCATCTTTACTTGTAATTGAGAGGTTTTAGGTTTAATTATCGTCAAATGTGACTTTCAATCACATTATTACTAGCACAGTGTTAAGCTAAGCTCAGCCATTCCCTTTTAATATAGATGATATCGCTTGTTAAAAAAATAAAATAAAATAACTCACGCATTTTTTTATTACTATTTTTTATACAAATGCATTTTTTTAATAAAAAATTAGGAGTGCACAATAATTTTTATGGAGCGTCAATAATAGCATATAAAAATAGGGAAGTGTTATTGGTACTCTAAAAATCTCATTCTACACTCCTCACAAATGTATTTTTCTTTCTAAATATAGAAAGTTTGGAGTGTAAAATGAGAATTTTGGAGTGCCAATAACAATTTCCTAAAAATAATGCATATCAGTTTAACTCCTCTAAGTGTCAGATTTAAGCCACATAGTACTACAATTTAGTGGTCTACATTTTCGCTTGTAAGTGAGAGGTCTTAGGTTCGATTCTCGCCAAAAGTGAATATGAACCATATTATTACTAGCCCATTGTGAGACTTAGCCTACTCCCCCACCCCCTTAGGTAAATAATATCATTTGTTAAAAAAAAAGTGTCGGATTCAAGAACTTTTCCTTAAATAGGTGATGTAAAAAAAACTTATAATTTAATTCTTAAATAGAAAGTGATGAATTGCCTTAATAGTTAAAACTCTCCCCCACTTTCCCTTGTGTACAGTATCGCTTGTACACAAAAAATGGTGCTTTACCGCATCAATGGTGGAAAGTAATCATGTTTGTGCATCATGACGTAGGTTTGATCCTACTGACTCCCATCCTCTTAATAATTAACTGTCTGACCCACTAACGATATCGTTCTACTAAAAAAAAAACACATATTCATCGTCCACAACCACAAATTCTACTAATACAAAGTTAACATAAAAAGATTTCTTTTATCAATAATATACTAAGATTGTTTTAGCAGTTGTTACTGACACTCTAAAAAAAGTCCTTAAACACTTCTCCTAAGCATATATTTTTTTTTCCATATATTTCTACATGGCTATAGTGCAACATGGCTTTTGTAGAGCACCAATAATATTTTTTTTTATTACAAGCGATATTCTACGTTAATCTATATTACATGAGGGAGGAAGTTTAAATCTAAGATATAGTGGGTTAAAAACAAAAAAAAGGCTAACCACTAACACAATTCACTACTTGCGGAGTGCCAAGGTTAACAATATCTTTTCGAAAATCAAAGTCTGAATCAATTCCAATGTTTTCCTAGATAAAGCAAAGTTAATAGTTGACAATAAGTTTTGGAACATAACGGTGTTATGGTCAGTTCCATATAATCAAATGTCATTCATTTTGTTATTTAGTACTACGGTTTAATGGTATTCCTCTTAACTTGTAAGTAAGAGATCTTAAGTTCGATTTCCGCTATAGGCGAATTTGAACCCCATTATTGCTAGCCTATTGTGAGGCTAAGCACACCCATTCCCCTTAATTTAGATAATATCACTTGTTAAGTCATTCACTTTGAAAAAAAATGTGACTCAAACTTCCAACAACAAAAAAATGACCAAAATAAACAAGAAATTATACGTATACGTCTATGGTAATTAAACTGATGTCGTTCTCCTACAAAACTGGATCACGAATCAATAATAATCAAATGTTGTTTTTCCTTCACTGTGATCTTCAGTTCTGAAGCGCAACTTGAGGTAAATTTCTTGCCGTGAAAATTTTGGTTAGACTTTCTTGTATGTGAAATTCCGTTTCCGAATTTTATTATTTTTGTATTTCGCAGTTACTTATTTAGAATATGTAGACCCTTTGGGAATGACTCCTAGTATTTTTGGGTAGAACACGACCTTATCAACGTGTAGGTAAAAACCATTCACAAAACAGAGTAATAATGAAGGAGAGAAAAGCAAGCAAAGGCAGGGTTAAAATGATCATTCTGGAATCGGACTCCCTTGAAGCGATAAATTGTCTCTCTAGCTCGCTGTCCATGGGTAGTTGGGAGGCTTTCCCCGTGCTGGCTCGGGTAAAACAGTTGGGGGGAAAGTTTCTTGATTGCCGATGGTCTTGGGTGCCTAGAACTGCTAATGGCGTGGCTCACGAGATTGCGTCGTTTGGTTTCATGGAGATGTGTGATGTTGTGTGGGTCGATAGGCCCCCATCTTCGTTGGTCTTTGTGTTGAATAATGACGGACTTCCTTGTCCTCATTAAGTTGGGTGTGGAGGTGCTGGGGGTGACGCCTCTTCTAGGTGGAGGGGTCCTTGTGTTTTATTCCCTTGTCACTTCTTGTTATTGTTTCAGTGTTTGCCTCTTTGTAGGCCTTTTATGAATTGGGTTCTGGGCGTTCAAAAAAAAAAAAAAAAAAATGATCATTTGGACCATCTACTTCTGAAGGGCTGCAGCTAAGCTGGAGTAGCTTTCCCGTTTTAGAAAGCGACATGTGTGGCCCAGATGGGTTTCCCCCCTTGACCCGTGACTGACCCGTTTTCGGGCAATTTTTGCAGGCAAATTTCCTGCTGCTTACAGTGGTTTGTCCCACTGAATTTAAGGAAAATTAATGAAAATAACTTGAAAACTTTTGAGTTTTAATGACAAGGACAAAATAAAAGGTAAAATGAATAATACCAGGATTGACTTTTTAGTGTAAAAATGTAGTTTTTCGTTAAAGTGAACAGTACCGTGAGCTTTTCGTTAAAACTCTCTTGAATTTATCCACAACCAAAGAAAGCTCTCTATATTAGAAACGGTGATTTTTTACATTAGACTATTAATTTCTAGTATAAACTAACTGGTCGTGCTATCTACACATTCAATTTTACCTGTCACGCACTATATTAATTTGTGTCATTGATCTTCAATTCATTCGATACAATGGTCGAAAATCAGAAGACCCAGTGTAGTGCGAGCGGTAAAAAAAGGTGTAGATATAGCGCCACCCTAAACTGACATCCTATGCTCTGTCTTCTTTAATTTGCCCTAAAAATTTTACACTCCATGTGCCTCTGATTCCATCGAGGAAAGCTGCATACCTATAACCAATTCTTTAATACAACTTTCAGCCTATTTACAAAAGAAAGCAGCCACGCCGATGCCGGAGCAGAAAATACCGGAAAAGAAGCCACACCGGTGCTGTGCCAATGCAAAACATAAAGGATCCTTGCTTACAGCAGAATAGCAGAAAACCATAGAACCATTACGATCTCTATTGTCTTTCGTTTGTCTTACGGGCCAGACTCTTGTGCCCAAAAGGCGTCCGGATCTGGGATATATACAGAAGGATCTTCGATTTCCAAATTTGCTATATGCCAGTCCACAAACCGCGCTTGTATTAACTTCAATAGCAGGAGAATCGTTGGCAAAAGCCACCATTTATCATCATCCCTGAGACCACGCACAATTCAGAAGGAAATATACGTCACATTGATATGTATGTAAGATACAATGCACATATGAAGAAGATAAAAAGAATACTATTCACGCCAGAGATTGATCAGTTTTTACATTCTATGCGCTATTCATAGTTCTCAGCATGTTGACCAAAGGCTTCTAGCAGCATAAAACCATCAGTGCAGTGAGAATATTCTTCAACTTCCAAGACTTCGACACAGTTTGTGCAGCTATGTGAGTAATAAAAAGTCCAAAAAGGAGAACCGTGTTGTGTGATTAAATTTGTTTTCTCAAAATTTTCACTCTGTACCATAACCAAGCATGAACAGTCATTTGGATGCCTTTCTATGCAAATACAATGGATGATTAAACTATTTTCTGTTGTTTGGTTTTGGATCTTTCACAAGGTTATCACATTTAAGGAACTAAGGCTAAACATGATTGCACCCAACGGAAATTTAACGTCAGCTCATTTCTAAAATTTTTAGTGGTTCACCAAAGTTGTGCAGAACAAAGAACTCTTCATGCTCTACAAACAGGTGAATATGGTAATGGCCACGAACCACAGATGAATTGGATTCGTCACCTTCTAATATTGAATCGATTATACTAATTTTGTAAACATTCCCCTCACCTTGTCCTGGGCCTCCTGGCTATGCCAGTGCAATCAGAGTTGTTATGGATAGAAATATTGGTCCTAACTACATAGTTTCCTGTCCCCTCAATAATGTTGTATTTGAAAAAGATTTGCAGATGTCCTATGAACTTTAGAGACCCAAATCAATATAGCCCGCTGAAGCACAAGTCTTTCATTTATCACGTAGTTATGGAAGTGATCTTAATCCGCAAGGAGCATGATAAGCAATCAGGGTAAAGCGGAAGTTTTCACAGAGACATTAACATGCGTAACAAGGAATCTGACTATTAGTTTCAAGATAGAATGAAGTTGAGTTGAGGACTCACCTTCTAGTGTTCCATGTATCTGACTTGCCAGGTGGCCGGAAAAAGGAAAATCCATAATAAAAAATGCCACACATTAATGCGACCACCTGCAGAAGTCAAAATTGATTATATGATGATTAGAATAATACTCGACTGCAGAAGAACTGAACGCTAATGCTTAGGCTCGGACTTGCATCACAGTAAATTTTAATGTGTATGTGTACATAAAAGAAGATATGTTATAATTAGATTAAGATAAAAGGAAAGCCAGGAAGCATCTCACGAAACAAAATTTGCACACTCTACAAGGGATGTGACATAGCTCAGTGTCTCATTTATAACCAAAAGTTGGCCTAACTTGCGATAGGGATTTCAAAGGGCAATCCCGCTAAACCATATTTCAAGCTCTGAAACTCACCACATTAGAAAGGGATGTAGCATTCCACAATGCATATACACGAGCAAGTGAAGCTCTTCTAAGTTCCTTGCTGAATAAAGCATTTAATCCAGCGAGGAAGGGAGAAAGCAAGGATAGAGGTAGTATAAGCAATACAGCAAGGAAAGCCCCCAGAGATATCCAGTAGAACTGAAGCAACATAAGAAGAGTGACAGAAAGGTCTGCTAAAAGCATGAAACTTATCAGCAGCAACAGGGTGTCCTGCAACATGAGTTTTATTAGGTCTTGAACAGCGTCAAGATTCAGCCTACATTTAAACACCATAGAAGACCTATTCGAAGTACCTGACGACCAACAGGTCTTGTGTTGTGCAGTAAGAGAGAAAGTGGAAACAGGAAGTCCCTTTTATAATCCAAAGATTTCAAGGTAGTATGATTTATAAGACCTCCATTAATTCCTCCAGTTATCCTTTTAACAGATAATGCATGACCTACCAACGGCCAACTTTGCTGCATCTGCTTAAGACATTTTCTTGTACATGCAACATTAGACCTGAATTTTGATAGACAATGTAGTCAATAATCAACTATACTAAACAATAGATGCAGGGTTCAGAAATTAATCATGTGAGCATTATAAGGGTTCTAGCAGGCTGTTTACTTTATCTCCAAATGACGTCGGTTACTCGGAAGTTTACACCTACAAATGATCAAATAAAAAAGGAAAATAAAAATTCATTGTTCCCTCCATATCATGCCAGTCGTACTAGTTTGATAAAATTTCCAATGAACACTGACATAATTGAATGGTATCATCCTGATCTCACAATTGTACTTTTTGTTACTTCTCAACATGAAGATTATTTCTTTGGTCCCACTATTTTTTCCTTCCCAGTTCTTGGTGGAGGGAGAATTTCTTCCTTTCCAAATCAAAGTCCAGTGTTGGAATATATGATGTCCCACATCCTAGCGGCTTAAGCTTTTGAGAATTTAAACAAACAATTTTATCATGGTATCACAGTGGAGACCCTTGTATCAGACTCAACAACCATCCCCTCACATTTGTCCAGACTCAGCCGTTTTGTGGATCAGTTATATCAGGTCATGCGCAGCATGCCTGGCCAAACAGAACATGTCTCGTGATAACTTGCCCATGCAATACCATGTTACATTTTAAAGCTTTCAACCAAAACTAATCGGCAAGAAGTGGAGAGGTCCAGGCTCTTATATTTATTTTATACACAGCTTATGATTCCAGATGTAGGATCTTATTTATGAACACATTGTACTTTCAGTTCCATTTTGTTTTCGAACTCTCAACTAAAGGAAAACTAATCTATTACTGTGTTCTCAACTTCAAATCAAACAAAATTTTCATATAGGTAGATTAGACAAGGAAAATTAATATCTTCATCAGAAACAATCAGTCTGAAAGGTTCAAGGGTTGCATCTTAAATTGGTTGTGGAAACTCAAAATGGAAAACGGATAATCCCATTATATGTGTTTTGAAACATAAAAAATTGGCGATCCAGTGAGTGTGCTAGCAATCAACAGATGCTCTTGAAAAAACAAAAAAAAAACAAAACAAAAGTGCAATTGCTCAAAGTTACCTTGGTAGCTCGTTACCATTTCTATCCCCCATATCAGACTGGTGCACACTTTGAAGAGGATAATCCCCAACGACTACCAATATGCCCAGCTGATAATAACCAGTAGCTGTTGCTTGAAACCATCCAAGTTCAACTTTAACCCCATGAAATGCAAGTTGAGGGTTTGCATGGCTGTTTATCCAATTAATCACAGGAATCAGGTGAGAACGAATAGATCCTTGCCTCACCATCCTCAACTGGGCATTCAAACCAGCCACCAAATGATTCCAAACAGTTTCTGGAACATGCTGAGAATAGAATGACATAATTTACATCAGATATAGATAACAAAAATAATGATTATATGGTTATTTAAGTATCATGTGAATCCACAGACCTGACCAAGGAGGTTGGTCAACAACGTATCATTGTGAAGATTATAAGGTGACATATAGCTGCCATCACCACCAAAAATTATGCACATGGGAAACCTTTTCTGTATGATTGATACCATATCTAGACGCTTCTCATCACCACCGAGGAAAAAATCAATATATGCTACCATTAAGTCTGGTGTTGCTCCAACCTGCATCATTTTCAATTCTGAATATGAGAGATAAAAAACATAGACCATTGAATAGCTAAGTGCCAAAAATAGAAAAATGAAGAACCAATGAAAACCCTATTACACAAAAAGAACCAAAATGACCAACGAAATTTGACAAAGTAGGAAAGGAAGTGCAACCCGTTTACTCATTCATAATGAGACCTTGACAGAACCAGTTCATACACTCAATGTTTGTTTCAACGCCTTGAGAGGATGTTTTTTTTTTTTTCTACGGTTCCTCTCCTAAACAATCTACATAATCGAAGAGACATTGCTCCACAAACATCTACTTTTGTCTCCCCTAAGCCCCCTTCTAATGCACCTTTTTTTTTTTTTTTTTTTTTTTTTTTTTACTTTAAAGTGAAGTCAGTAGAGGAAAGATCCTATTCTATTAGTGAAAAGGAACAGGTAAATTGTGAATGCAGTTCCATTACAGACTGAGGTATAACTAAGTGAACTTTGGAAACCTAATAGAACCTACAATACTTGCTTTGTTGTTCACTAGCAAGGATTTGCAGTTAAGTAACTTGATGATCAATTCAAAAAATCATCCCACTATGATTTTATGATACGCAAGCAGATTGATAGAAAAAGCGGCAGATCCAGATAACAATGTTCCATGACATGTAAAATGTGTTATAATTGCCTGACAACCTTTTCTATGGTCCAGATAATAACCTGCTAGCTGATGGATTTATTTTATTTTCGTTGGTAAAAATTCTCACATAAAATGACCACTTGGGAGTTGGGATATAATCCTTGTGTGATTTATTTTCATTTCCAGAGATCGTACCATTTTTTTTCGTTTCAGCAGTGAATGATAACTTTCACTAATGCTTGAGCTTGATCGATCCTAAGCTGATAAAGGAATGAATCTTGCTAAGAGTTGAAGACAGAAATCCGAGTTTCACAGTACATTACAGATGGATGCATCAAGAAAGATAAACGAAAGATCCGCACTCAATTAATGATGTTAAAGGGCATCTGTAAGTTGTCTACTTCTGAGAGCTCGAGCAAGTTCCACAGAAGGTGTTGAAATCTTTTTGGATTAAATTTTCTTTTTTTATTTCTAAATCTGGTGAAATGAGCATCCAACTGAGCGGAACAGCCAGCATTAGTCTCTAACGATCACTAGAGGTTCGCCAATGTTGAAAACCTACGGAGTATCTATATGAACTATGAAGCTTGAAAAGAAATGATTCATATAATAAATGTAATTACAAAAATACCGGTAAGGATGTGTAATAGAAAGAGTAAAACCTTCATCCCTTTGTACAAGGCTCGTGATCTGCAAGACCGAAGGCATGAATGGTCATATTCTGACTTCACATATTCCTGAAGGCGGTGAACCTTATTTCTTTGCCGCCACTGTTTCCAGGACCAGGAACAAGGATATGCAAGAACTGAAAGTATACTATGCACAGACCCTTCCCACCAATCATATGCAGCAACAGAATTGATCTCATCAATAAATCTGTTAAATGCATCTTCGTACCTGTACCAAAAGTAAGGGTTGAAAGTTGAAACACAAATAAATAATGTAATTTAGTAGACAGAACAACGGAATGCTAACCTAAGTGGTGCTTTCGATTCAAGACTTACCTTGGACCAACAGTTAACTAGTTATAGTAGTTTTAAGAGAGAAATGTGTTATTTACTAAAGCAAAAAGTCCCGAGAGAAAAAAAAAAATCAAATCAAATGTGATTAGAACATGTTTCAAGTGTACTGATACCTATGGGCAATACCCACCCCAACCATAATCCCAGTATTAGATATACCAACTCAAAAGATCAACACCGCATAAAAATTATGGTGTTGTATGGTCTCAAAGTTCAGTTATTTTCTTACACAATTTCAATGACCGCACTAGGTGGAGAGTATGGAAGATGCCATGGTTCTCTGAAAGTATTTGGACCCATAAAGTACATCCGATGAACATGGCTTTGAGTTTCTTCAACTCTGGTTCCCCGCACCTAAGTTATTATTATTTACGGAAAAAAAACACATAAATAGGTCAAAAATTCTGCAAGTCAATAAAATCGTCTCTGATAAAAAAAAAGGCATAAAAAATGAAGCGATACTTGTGTATACCTCAGATAGGGAAAGAAGATAGGGTAATTGATGATGACTGTGCTGTTCAATTGAACCACCCCTCTGGTAAGAACAGGTTCCAACAAATTTGATTCTCAATGTACTTAACAACAGAGCAAGAATCCCCAAAATGCATGACAGTAAAATTGCAAAAGGCCAGGGACCCCCAAAGGTATACAAAAGCTCCTCAAGAGGTGTATAGCATTTTGGCATCCTATACTTGTCTGATACACATTTATAGGGACATGATGGCTGAGTCACCCCACCTGCAGCAAGTGTGCACGATTCATGAGATGAAAGCCAGCATTTAAAAAGAAAGATCATAAAACAAAAACTCCATTGGTAAATTTGGGAAGAGGAGGAGGGGGGAGGAGGGGGTGGGTTGGACATGGTCATCATAGTACCTCGCACATAGATAAACTCAGAACGACTGGGAAGAAGATCAACAGAACAGGGAGTACAAAGATGTGAATCGGAGCCATCAACATTTTTGAATGAGCCAACAGGACATTCCTGTAAATGAAATCAATGCTCAAAATCCTTCAAACAAACCCAAATTGATCAATAAACCTCTGATTTCTATATATAGAATCTGCAACACTGACACTCAGCCCAATTCTGTCCAAGGGTTTGATCAATTCTTTTATGATGTCTTACCCAGAAAAGGAAGGGAAGGGCAAAGATTGTTGAAAAGGAGTCCAAGAAGAAGTCAAGCTTGAGGCCGAGAAAAGCCCCTGCTGCTTTCCTTTCTGTTATAGTGGTTTCTCTGAATTTATTTGTAGAATAAAGCTAGTCGTGTCAAGGTGGTGTGTTTCTTAGGTCCAAGGTCAAAGACACAACAGATGTGAAATCCAATTTTTTTAAGCATGTCCAATTGGTTTAGGTTGGGTTCATGTGAAAGTGCATGGGGTTTCCATCATTTGTTACGACAAATAAGAAAAGGAAATATCAATTACAAAAAATGCCACATGAATTCCTATTTAAATAGGTTGAGGCACATATCAAGCAGTCCTCTTTTAATTCCTTTTTTTATTTGGAAATCTAAGGTTGCAACCAAGGTTAGGTTTTGGCTTGGTTGTTGGTACACAGGAAGGTTAACACCTGAGATTTTCTCCAGACACAAGCAATAGTTTGGGGGAGAATGCACCGCGTTTTCTTCTCTTGCACTTTTAGCTCGAAGTTACAGCTTTTCATAAATGGGATAAAGTTTGTTCAGAGGTGGCAAAACACTGTTTTTCTTGGTTTGGTGAGAATTTTAAAGTATTGGGTGGTGGATAAAGGCTTAATACATATGGGATCATATGATGATGTAGATTATTAGAGCTATTTGGACAGAAAGGAGTCAGCAAATCTTAGAAAATGTTAGAGAGTGGAAGTGAAGGAGATATGGGAGAAGGTCAAGTATTGGGCAGTGCTTTGGTCTTCTGTCTCTCCTGTCTTTAGGAACACATCTCTATCTGATATTATACTAGGATAAGAAAGCTGTAGTGCCATGATTAATTTTGGTTTCTTAACTTAGAGACAGTTTCTCTTACGAAATAAAATTTCATTTGTTTCGTTTAAAAAGAAAAGAAAAGAGACAATATCAAATAAATTTTACCTTGCAGAAGGTGCCGTATAGGCCCTTAGGGCATTTTTTTCCAGTGATAGTGCCATCATTTCCATGACAACCTCCATCATCCCCAGCACCTCCACTAACAGACACCACCAAGAAAGTAAATGCTGTTATTGGTTTTTTTTTTGTGCTATACCTTACTAAAAAAAAGAACAAAGAAAACCATTCAAGAAACATTGATTCCAAGATGAAAATTCTGAGCTCAAAGATGCTTAAACCAATATGCTGCATGTAGACCTGAATGGAAACTTAAAAGATAACATGTAATATTGAAAACAGAAAAGCATGTTTTAAAACACTTTTAGCATAGCATATAATAACTTCTACATGCAGCGTATTGGTTTTAGCATAGCAAATTATTTTTTGTATACGGAGTTTCTGCATTTTATGAGAGGCCCCACAGAATCTGGCATTAAAATCATGCACAGAATTTGGGTGTGAGGAAGTGATAGTGATGTTTTCCAAGAGTATCAGAACAAAAAGCTGGAAACAACACACAGCGTACTGTGTTAATTAACCATTTGTCATCCAAAAAGGATATTCAAAGAGTTGAAAGCAGCACCAAATGTACCAATGTGCAACTTATGTACAATATAAAGACACTAAATTTTACCTGCTGTTAATGGAGCCACTGATACTAGCAACCGGAACATATTCATCCCCAACATCTATCTTAGACCAATGAAAATGAACTCTTCCACCCCCACCTCCACCTCCACCCAGCGGACCACCTTTGCCCCCAGCAACGGATAAAGATGAACTCTGTGTAAGTAATCTAAGCTCCTGAAGGAAAATAAGGATTGTCCCTCCTGAGCCTCCACCAAGTCCGCCAATCGAAGAACCATTACCCTTTATAGCCGCTTTATCAAAGCTTTGACCATCAGCACTCAAAGTTCCAAAGACATCAAGCCTTAAGAGTGGCCACTGGATGGACCCCATGACTGACAAGCATGAGATTGATTGTAAGTGAGATCCAAGTACAGTGTCAAATATATCTAAACTATTAATCCATAACTTCAGCCTCTTGGATCTTGTATCAACAGAACAACACCACATTGCATGGCGCTACAATACATTAGTCCCACTAAAGAGGGTTCTGGGAAGGCATATCTGGTTATGGTCCCAACATTTGACATTTTTATATTAATTGACTGTTAGAAAAATATTAACAAGGTTATGCTGAACTGTGCAAGATCTTTTACTGTTGCAAAATCTTTGTTACGTCGTGGGTTAACAATAACTTTATATCCTAACACCACACGCATATGCAGGACTCTTTCACCACCTGAGCCTAACACATAAATTTCAGCGTCTGTTGGCAAGTTGCAGTTGCATGGATTTGAACTGAAGATCTCACGAATACTATGAAAAATTGCTGGTTTACCTCCATTCTTAAAAGCTGCTATGATGTGGGCACAATTTAATCTGTACTATAACACTTACCAATCATTCCCCCTCCAACCACATTCCCATACGACGGATTCGGACCCTCAGCTCCACTCCCCAATTCACATGGGAGATCTGCATTGCCATATTCATTACCACCATTGCATACCCTCCCATTAAAATATCCAGAGCCCCCTCTTCCCCCATGTCCAGCACCACTACCAGTTCCATTTGAATAGTTTCCACTTCCAATACCTTTACTGCAACCTGAAAAACATGGTTTTGATTTAGTTAGATGCTTAAAAGATTGCACATCTTAGTTCCCGAATAAACTCCTTTACCTAGTTCTGATGCAGTGATCAGGCCATTATTATTAACAATAATAGTCCTTGCCCTGTGGATGTGAATAACACTTCCCTTCACAATGCCATCTACAAGAAGATCCTCAACACGACATATCTGTAAAATGTTAACAAATATTATTTTAACAATAAAAATGAGCCTACAAGTTGATACTTCAAGGGGGGTAACCAACTGGTAAGAAAAAGTTATTTCATTAAAGAGTTGAAGCCGGATATAGAAGAAAGTAACCAAAAACAAAAGTCTTGGTATTGGAAAAACTCATGGCCAGCACCATAAGACCATAAATGGAAGTCTGTACAAACTTGGACCAGTGTCCTGCTTTTAAACTACAGGGAGAAAATATAGATAGATAGAAAGAAAGAAAGAAAGAAAGAAAGAAGAGACAGGAATTCCTCTTGCAGGTAAAAAATAACATTATGATTTATGATTTAAACTGAGTAACTAATATGGTTCCACCCAGGAAAGATTAGATTCTGTATAGGAATTAATTTCCTGTGACTCCTATCATACTAGAAATCTAAGCATTCAAAAAACAGAGACTTCTAACCTTACAAAATAACAATAAAACATGCATAAGAAAATAAACAACAATTAATATACAGCAGATATCGCTGAAAATGCATTAGAATCTCCATGTATCTCTAATAAAATTCTGCCTCTTACTTGAAGTGAAAAGGAAAGCGTATAATTAACATGGCAATCATCTGGTGGAGTAATCAAATCCAACGGGCATGTTTGACTCTCACACAGGGATTTTGTTACCCTACAAAATTGGATTCAAAACAAATATTCATAGAACTTCTCAGGCCAAATAAATAAGAAAACGTAAGCTGAGAGCAACAATACACTAAACTTCATACTCACACATTTCTGCTAGCATCATCATCCAATGGAGCCTGAAGTAAAGAACCAGCACCAACCTGTTGTAAGAAGCATAAAAAGTTGTAAGGCGGTTTGCCAAATGGAATTCAAGAGTTTCACATCCATACAAAAGAATGTAGCAGAAGAACTGCATACAAAAATATCCACTTTGGTCCGAATAAAGGAAACAAAATGGAGCACTAGGGAGAAAAAACACACATATAAAGTTAGTAATAGCAAAAATGTCACAATCTAAAAGCACTGAAAACAAAAACTTCTCATAGGTTCTAGATAGGGCCAAGTGTCAATACCACATCTTATTTAAAACAAATATCATATAGGATTGATGTGAGGATGATGATGATGTTGATAACGATGACAACAACGAGATAATGTATACTTACAACAGAATCAAAAGGCAAACAGGATTGATTTTGCAAATCTATGAGCTCTTGCTTTTTCAAATTAGAATTGCACTAAAATATTTTTTTTTTTTTGAGAAGAAACGATGACACTAAAATATTAGAAGCGAACTTTTAGAACATGAGAGAAAGAAAGTAGTAAAATAATTTCATGATACAAGTTTATCCACGAATGGCTTACTGTTATGTTATAAAAGAGAGACAAGGAGAGTCGCTGGGCTTTTATTGCATCACCATGGCCAGTCAACTTCAGTAGTCCCTGACCATATACACCCAAGTTTGTATTTGAACTGATGATAGAGTTATGCTGCAAAACACAAAGCACCAACCCAGATTTTCAATTCCAACAAAGGTGAAAGGTATAAGTGCAAGTAATTTAAAACATAAATTAGGATGAGGTTCAGACAATCATACCCTCAGAACAATCAGATTCCTGACTTCAAGAACGGAAGCAGTAACAATGGTATTTCCACCACCATCTATTTGAATTTTGGAGTTCCACATGAGTAACATCTTGACAGAAACTCTAAATGCACCAAAAACCTTCATTTTAATTTAAACAAAGAGAAAGCTTCACCCAATTAGTTCATGAACAACACTCATGAGTCAGCTTATAACATAGGCAGACATGATTATATTACAGCTTATAATACACAAAATTTATAAGTGAAAAAAAAAATTCTAATGAAACTACATATAGAAGTTGGATCCACTTTGGTGTTCCGCCTAAGAAACCAATTCTATTCCTTTTGACTTTCTTGGTCTAAAAAGTTATGTTAGCAAAATTTTTAAGTACCATTAAAAAGTTTGAACTTGAGTTTAGCCTCATCTTTCTAAGGCAGCTTGAGCTTCGGTTCGAGCCCCTTCATAGAGGTAATGGCTCAAGCTTAATTGAGATTAGATCAACCCAAGCTCAAACAAGCCAGATAATGAACCTGTCTTGGCTTTCTTGGCTTGTTTTCATCAAGGATTTAAACTCCAGACAATTGCTTGTAATTCAATAGAACATTCTATTTACGAAAATGAAATGTTCTAATAGTTGCTTGCCTTTATGATGGAATCACTCATCAGAAGTTCTTCTGCAACAAGCTCAAATTCTGAAATTGGATACTCAGACAGTCCAAAGATGATGCTGCCTCCACAGTATAGACTGATTTGGCCTCTCACCTTTCAATCAAAGAGGATGTATTCATATGTTCAGTGCATGTATCTTCTGTGCTGAGTGTATAAAATAAAGGAATCCACTTATACTAAAGTGGAAATAAATACACGACAAAATGATATACTAGACACAAGCTTCTTGAACAAGTCTATGGACATGCCATAGTACCTTTAAGATGAAAAAACAGGTGCCTGAATCAAGTCTATATAACAGGGGAGATTCCACAATGAAATATTATGAAGCCGGATTTTATGCATTATTTAATTGTCACACCACCATGGGAACAGAAATATTTTTATAAAAACAAATAAATTGTCACATGAAAACTAATTAATTACTTGAGAAGACTTAAAATTGGCAACCTGAACTCTGGTCCAAAGAAGTGGAACCAACACTTTTGCATTATTCTCCACAAAAACATGCGACCATAACGGTCTGGTAGGAAAATCGAGCAAAGGGGTTTCAGTTTCTGTTGTGATATTGTCATTTCCAACTCTTAAACTAAGTAAATCTGCATTAAAGTATGTGCCAGCTGCTCCTGCATTCCCAGGACACCCAATACTCAAACCACCTGACATGGAAAAAGCATAATAAATTCAAAAGCTCCATTTTTTTTTAGAAAATAGCTTTACAAATGAAAACGAATAGTTTTTCTAGAAATAATCAATGTTGGAAACTAGACATAAGCTTGTGTTTGTGAGTCTTTATAAACACTAGACGCTTAGAAACTGAAAAGCTTATTACTTGAAAGTACGTATAGCAATTAATAGAATAACACAGATATGCTTTTTATCATTAAAAAAGAAACAATTTTATTAGAAGCAAACTAGTACAGACAGTAAACAAATGTCCACCAAGAACCAGTTATATACAGATTATCAAAAACAATACTATAATGGTAACGTTATCCTACAACGGCCTTCCAATCTAGAAAAATAGACGACAGAGAACAATGAACAACCCATGTACTCTGATGAATAGAAGCCCAAAGTGAAGTCAACAACCTCGCCCTTTCCCACACAGCTATTCCTCCATATGTTTTAAGGACGTATTTTCTGCATCTTGAAATCGGGGGAAACAAGGATACCCTCATAAAGGGCATATTTGTAGTAGTGACACCCCCCTATTTTTGTTAAAATATTTGTATTGTGGTAGGGCTACCCCCTTATTATTTGTTAGAAAATTTCCTATTGTAGTAGTGCCACCCCCTTATATCAACATAAGGCTCTGCCTCTAAAAGTCATACCATTAGGGGCAGGGTGCGTTATACAGTGGTGCCTGGATATATATTGGAGGCAATAAGCTACAAAAGAAAAGTGAGGCCGAAACAACCTTAGTCAGGAAAAGTTTTTACATCTGTCCGATAAACAATACAGATTGAAAGGTCTTATACGTACACTTTCTAAGGTTTCACATAAATTAGGACTTTTGATCTACTTTCTAGTAGATAGAACAAAGTATATGTAAAATAACATTACCACATTATGAACAATTTCTTGTACGCAACCATTCAGATGGATAAATTTACAACTCTAACATAAGAACCAAACATTTAGAAGTTTAAAAATTTTTGCTCTATCTACCAGATAAAGATGTCTGAAAAATGGTACAAACCATGCACAGTGACTGTTACATCTTCTTGTATGCTGTAGCAATCAAGTGAGATTCTTCCACCACCACCTCCACCCAATCCTCTTCCGCCAGCAGCACTTACAGTACCATATCCCTTCCTGTGGACAGGACCAAAATGCAAACAATTGAAAAGAATCAGAGAAGTTAATTTAGTTTGAATGCATTCTTTGAAGTAAATAAATGCATAAGCATATCAACATTCATCTACCAACATTCTCAAGAAAAAACAAAATGAAAGATGGCTAACAATAAGAAGAAAGAATGTTAATCCTATAAAGGTTTTGATGAACTGTTCATCATTATGGAAATTGATATAATTTTAAATTAAAGGTGAAGTGAACAATGAACAAGAGAAACAAATTGTTCAGTGTCCATGTATCTCTATAAAAATGCCAGTGGATAAGCATTTTCAGCCTTGTTGAGTGAAGGGCATGCAAAACTGGAAGGTGCGAACAGAATAACTTTTGAAAAGTATAAGGGCAGAGGTCGAAGATCTGTGATATAGAGTGAATGTTCCGTCATCCTTATGGCCATCTTTCCCTAAACACTTGACTAACATTCACGTTAGTCTAACTCACATTGATTTGGCTGAAATTTTGTAGTGTGTGTGGTTTTCTCTGTTTTGCGCTTCTTAGTTTCTCTTGCCTAGGTCAACTATTGTCCTCTATGAACTTTCTTTTCCAACCCATAAAATAATAACAAATAAAAAATGTATCGACCAGCCCTTAAACAGTTTTGTGCATCATCCACACCAAAAGTAGAAGGAAAATATAAAAAGTATCTACTCACAACTTTACAGCATGTACAAAAATACTTCCACCAGATCCTCCTCCACCAGTAGTCCCTCCGTCCCCTCCTTCTGCAGTTACAGACCCATTTATATATACCATATCCTTGACTAGAAGCTTGACACGTCCTCCACCATTCCCTCCAAATGGAATTTTAGTAGATGTACCACCACCCTTGCTCCCATAACTCCATGGCTCAGACAATGTTGACCAAGTATAAACATCACCACCCCAGTAACTTGTCTGATTATTTTTCAAGCAAGAAGCACCTCTGCCACCATGCCCTCCACCACCTCCATCATAGCCCACTGGAGTCCCACTAGTTTGAGAAGGCGGCAATCCACCCAAAGATGTTGTATTAATATAAGAGTTGTATTCCATAGTCAGATTTGCAGCCGAAAAAACTACAGAACCAGCAACTATTTCTGCAGAGTGACCAATTTTAACATTTCCTGACATATTAAATGTAATCATGCAGCCTTCTATTGGACACACAATTGATACATGAGGGAGAATCTCCAAGTTTCCAGTCCCACGAATGTAAAGGTCAGAACTTAAATACGAGTTTGAGTTTAGCAAGCATGTAGTATTGAATGATCCAACACCCTCCAGGTCCTCACAAGATACTTTATCTTTCAACGGGGATGATGGCATTGGGATCTTGTAAGTTGAGGTGCTTCTTTGAAAACCATCTATTATATCTGAGCTGAGATTATGCAACCAGTCTTTTGAAACAGCTCTTGCACTTCTGTACTGCCCTGAAGTAAGAGAAAGGGCAGATATGCAAACATGCCCCGCCAGAATGCAACACCAAAGGTACCATTTCATTTGTAAAGGAGACATTACCACTCAGAGTGATGGAATAATTTACTCTGTCATATGCACATAGATTTAACATAAATCTAATTTTTCAGGTCAGCTTCAGCAGGCAGTAGTAGTTGCACAGAAAAATATCAGGTTTGTCAAACCCTCTTCATGAACATTGCCACTTCTCCATTAACATTCAATGTTGTCCTGCAACTACTGCCATCAAGTTAAAGATGACTTTGTATCAAGGAATGGAGAAATCAGATAAACATAGGAAAACAAACCAATAATCAGACTACAGGGTACAGGGAAACACAAAACAAAAAGGACGATTTAAAACTCAACAACTAAAACAGCAGCTTCAAGTTACAAAACGTCTAAGTCTTGCAGCAGCCAAATCCTTGACCCACCGAATCAAGAACCAGTAAAACAAGCACCACCTGATGGAGATAACTCAACAACAACTCAATAATATAACTTTTACTCCCTTTTCTATTGTTGAGACTTGAGAGCGAGACTTCAACCTGGGTGGGCACTAAATAAAACCGCACGAAAACCGCTTCAGCTAATAGTGTCTATTTTATCCCCTTTTCTATCTTAAAATAACTTCTTCAGTCTCAAGCCTAGTTGATCAGAATGCATATGATAATATCTAAATATTATGTTGGCATAATCCTTTTTAAACCCACACTTTCAGTTACTGCCGCTTCTAAAAACATTATTATTATTATTATCAGTATTTTGCTTTATCTGTGGAGTAGTTTGATATTTTACTGCTACAAAATAAGCTTCTATGTGTCCAATCTACCTTCCAGGCCGTTTTCCATTTAAAGCTGTTCAGCAGAATCTCATAATAACGCTAGACATCTGTTGCTTAGTCTGTAAGAGTCATCCCTAAACCCGAAAAACTGATGTAAATAGGAAATGGGAAAGTTCTTCCAGAGTAAGTACGATACGGATGAGACACCAATCACTGGAGGGGCCTAGATTCTAAGGAAATTCCTCCAAAACACGAATAACAACAGGGAGTTTCTACGAAACAGTCCTTAATTACCAAACAAACAAAAAAACATTGCATAATTTTCTGATATTTCCAAGTGGCCGTTTAGTATCCCAACTCCCTACAAGTTAAACAATAAAAAGCTAAAAAGAATCCTTGACTATCCGTTAGATTCCACAAGTGATTTGCATCAAAAACACGAGCGCCCAATGCAATGACATGAAACCAAATTGAGTAAATTTCCTAAAAGACAGTTTTAATCACGTACAAATACATTAGTTAGTTTACGTTCAACCCCACTAGATAAACACTTTGTGTGTAGAATACTAGAATGTCATACTATAAGAGAAAAACCTTAGTATGGAACAATTCATTTACATTCAAAGACTCTTTAATGTATTTTCGACACCCCGTCCTTTCGAAAATACCAGCCCCATTTTACAATCCAGATATCATACTAGTCTTTCCAATTTAATCCCGCACCGCAATTACAAGCTTCATTCATTGCCCCGAAGGAAAAAAGCACAATAATGGAAGAGAGCTAAACAATCACTCACATATTCAAGAACACATACACACACAAATGCAATCACTCAAACCAAGTGAACACAGAAAACAGTAGAGATAAACGGATTCGGCGTTCCATGGTGATCTGCCATTTCAGCTTCTGGACTCACATTTATACAATAACTAGCAAAATCAAGCAAACTAAACCACGAACAAAAAATTCCGAACACATCTGTCAATTCAAGAAGGAATCAAACAATTCAAATTCCGAATTCAGTCAGCAGAAATAGCATGAGAATTGTACCGTTCGGGCGGAAGAGAGAAGGCAGCAGACGAAAATTCCCAAAGCGCTGCGAAGGAAGCTTCGCTTTTTCTTTTTTCTGCGCTTTGCTTTTATTTACTGTTTTTAATTGGATTGTTTGTTTTTCCTTCTCTGTTTGTTTGTTCTTGTATTTATTTACAACCGTAGAGAGAGAGAGAGAGAGAGAATGAGAGAGGAGAGAGAGTAGAGTAGAGTGTTGAGTGGGAGAGTGAGCGAGAGAAAAGTCTGTTACGGACGAGTCCGAGGTCTCCACGGCGGCAGAGGTTCTCTTCTCCTCTCCCAAAAGCTACGTTTTGTTAGCTGGACATTTATTATTATTCAATACTTTTTTCCATATATTTTTAATTGTGATGATGTCCCGTCATTAGAATTATCTTAAAAGCATATAAATTTTAAATTTTAAAATTTTGGCTGTCCAAAAAAAAAAAATTGACTGCTCAAAGTCCAATTTTTCTTTTTTAGACCAATCAATTTGGCGGGATATCATGCCCAGTCCCATTTTTGTGCTGACTTTGGGGCATTTGATTTGATTTGATTTTGGAGCATGTTTATTCGTAATAAAGTTACTCACTAAATGATTTGAAATTAGAAATGACGTTGATTTCAATTAACCGTTGACGTTGTTTTCGGGAAAAAGAAAGATTTTATGTGAGAAATTTTTATTTTGGAGTTGGTTACAATACATATATGTAATTACCACATTTGGGGTGTGTTTGTTTCACATTCTTAGGTGGGACTAGACTAAACTAATTATTAGTGTAGTCTCATGTTTGGTATGCACATTAATTAGGTTTAATGAGAGTACACATGACTCGCTTGGATTATCTTGTTCACTAGGAGTTCTTAGCCAAAACTCTCAAATTATAATTGGAGTTTTCAAATTTCAACTTTTTCTGCATTCTCACTATTGTTTCTTCATATGATCAACACCTCCTGATCTCTAGTATTTGTCATGAAGTGGACTTGACATAAATTTCAAAAGACGAGATCCCTTGCCCCCTTAACTTTCCCTAATCTGTTGAGGCGGGGTTGAGTTTCATATTTGACTTTAGCTTTGCTTATAGCCGTGCCCTGTTTTCTCCATTCCCTTGGCTCTAATGGAGCATGTTCTAATTGGTTCTCTATTGTTATTGTCTATGATCTAGCTCGGTTTATTTTCTAAAAGCTTAAGTCTATAGTGTTTCTTTCTATTCTTTTTTTTTTTTTTTTCAAATTGGAAATGTTGATGTTTCTTAATGTGTTTTGGTGTTGTCTTTGATGTATTTTGCAGTTGTCGTACTGTAGGCAGATAATGCTTCAGTTTCGTATTTTTAGTTTTCTTCCTTTAGAGGCATCTAGTCCTTACCATTGTGTCATCGTGTTTTATTAGTCAAGTATTGTTTCCTATTAAAAAATTGAAAAGTGAGAGAAGTTGTTCATTTATGTCTTTCCTACTTTCTTTTCTGGCCATGATACTTGGTGTTATACATTTCTTGATGATTTCTTTCATACGAAATTTATAAAAATAGAGTTGCATGCCACGTGTAAGTTAGCAATTAGGGCCATGACTTTGAGTTCTTTACAAAGGAAGATACTCAACTTTGCTCTGTTTTATTTTCCTTGCTATTGCTTGATGTTTTATTTTTGTTGTTGCTGTTTGATGTTTTGGTTCTCTTTATATCATGAATTCTTTTGATCTAGTTCATTTTATAGCATAATTACTTCTTTTGTCAATGCCTTTAATAATAGAGATATTATATATATCATGTCTTCGTTTTTTCCCTTTTTTTTTTTTAGTTTGAATAGATATGGATCAAAGGAAGCTTTTAGTGATATTTTTGTTAAAGATGTCTCATTTAGAGACAATTACTGCTTGTATGATTCTTGTGTTGATAATGCTAAAGGCCAAACATAGACATGCCAAAAGATGCGCTTTGACTGACCATTCACTTGCTAGACGAGAAATTAGTTTGTGTTATCTGGATGGTATAATAAGGAATAGTTTGTGTTATCTCGTGGTATATTATGTGACGTACTTTGTCAAGATTGGAGGGTTAAAAATGATAGTTTGGTGTCTTTAGAGGAGCAGGTGTGTATGACCTTACAAATACTAGCCCATCATACTAAGAATCATAGTATTGGTGGTAGATTTATTGGTCATGAGAAGCTATAAGTATGTATTTTAATAGTGTGTTGCAAGGAATTTTGAGATTACAAAGTATCCCACTAAAAGCTCATCAGCATATGCCTAGTGATTCTACGGATCATAGGTGGCGATGTTTTAAGATATATGTGTTAATGATAATATTTTATTTTAGTTAATACTTTTTTATGCATATGATTGATATTATGCAAAATGATTGGATTGCAAATTATTGAATGTAATTCATTTTAGCGATTGAATATTATGTAAAACGATTGGATTACAAATCATTGAATGTAATTCGTTTTTTGTTGATTGGATCTTATGCAAATTGATTCGTTTTATTGTGCTTTAGTGCTTTCAAATATTTGTTGTTTAGGTATGGATAGTGACAATAATCTGAATGCTGCTTAAGAGGCGAAAGGAAAGAGGCGTAAATGGGAAGCATTTGAGGAAGAAGCATTGCTATATGTTCTTGGAGATTTTGTTACTAGGAAGCACCGGTGTGACACAAGTGCTTTCAAAGAAGGTACTTTGCTTGTAGTTGCGAAAGCTGTCAAGGTTTTATGTCATAGTTCAAATATAAAGGTAAGTCCACATATTGAGTCAAAGTTGAAGAAATGAAAAAAAAACATATAGTCTAGTCCTTGACATGACGAACATGAGTGGATTTCTATGGGATGCTGTCAAAAAATGCATTGAAGTTGACAGTGATGAAGCATGACAAACTTATGTGCAGGTTCATATCCTATATTATTTACCGATTAGTTTTTTCTTGTAGCTCTATTTTTAACATATGCTAAATATTAATATTGCTATGTTGATATAATCTTAGAAAGATAAAGATGCTGAGGGATGAAGAAGCACACCTTTTCCATTGTATGATAGATTTGCATATATATTTGGAAAGAATCATGCTACGGGTAATGTTGTCAAAACCCTTGCTGAAATGATGGAGGTACAAAGCAACAATGAGGTTGATGCAAGTGATATTGGAAACAAAAATGATGTTTCTCCAATGAACCAGCAAAGCAACCAATCTACAAGTAGTCAAAGAAAGGAAAAGAAGCATGAGAAGTTTAAATCATGGAACCGAGGTAATTATCCATGGACTGACAGAATTTTATGTTGAAAGTGGAAAAATGACGCAAAAGGTAACTGAAGCTATAGTTTGAGGTATCGCAGATCATAGTGACATAGTTAACGAACTTAAAGCAATAGGTCTTTCTCCTATGCATCAAATTGAGAATCGACTCTTATTTTGAAAAAAAAAAAAAAAACCACAAAATGTGGGAGTGTTCAGGTCAATAGATTCCAAACTCAAAAAAGCGTTCGTCCAAAAGCTTTTAAGCGACAAAGCAAGCAAATGATTATATTATATGGTGCCTTTTGATATGATTTTATTTTGCTAATTGTACAACCTTAGGTTCTGGCTTCCAACTTAGTCTTGCACTGTGAAATATTTTGCCTAATGTTTTAATCACGTACAAATACATTAGTTTTAATCACGTACAAATACATTACTTTTGAATGATAATATTGTAGTTAGCTATTGCAAGTATGTTGCAAATTATTGTAACTAGCGTATATTGTAGTTATTATAAGTATGTTATTTGGTTTTTTATTTGCTGGAAAGCTGTTGGCTTTAATGGAAGTTTGAAGCAAATCTAGTTTAAGGTTGTTTGCCAGTTTACAATAAGCAATTAACTTTTTTATTCATTTCTTTTCAAACTTGGTGTCTGGATTTCAAGCTGAACAATTAAAAAAAAAAACAAAACAAAAAAGATAAGTAGGAAGCATCCAAAATTATCTTTTTTATACAAGCATTTGTATTGTTAAGTTGATGACAGTTTATGTAAAAGAGCATTTAAGGTCAATTTCAAGCTGGACAATTAAAACAAAAAGAACATAAATAGAAAAATAAAAAATAAACAAACATTCACATTCCAATATCAAAGGACTTTTGAGTATGTTTAGGGAAATTCCAGTATCAAAGAACAAGAAAGGGTTGAGTCTCACTCTCATCCTATATTGTTAATTTTGATAATTTCTTTAAAATACAACAATAATTTAAGTTCTAGTCCGAGCATGCACCAAAGTTGTGACGACCCGTCCCTAATTTCTGTATAATTTCTCCCCGAGTGTGTAAATGAACTTTTATGCCCTTGTTGGCAAAGTGACGTGGATGTACTTTTCCCGTTATCTTGATTAAATTTTATTCATCGTTACGAGTGTGCGTTAAATTATTCAGTGTTAAAAACACTGTTTTTAATGAGGTACGGTAGATTTCTTTTGATTTCATGTGTACAAACCTTATCACTTCTTTTCTTTAAAAACTGACCCGTGCCTTACTCACTTTCACCAACCAATTAGACTTTCCCTCAAATCCCTCACAACCAATCAAGTCTTTTCCCTCATTTCACTCCCACCAATTAGAAATCACCCTCATTTCTCTCCCCAATCAGAGTTCATTCTCACTCTCTCTCTTCTCCTTCTCTCTCCCTCTAACCTGTACTTTACCCTTCTCTGCAACAAAGAAGAACAACACCAAATCTTCACAAATTGAACCAGTGTCCACCACCACCGTGCTCCACTCGACCTTACGAACATAACCGTACCAACCGATCACAAGTTGGTTGGTTTTGCTCCGACGAGTTTCAGGCCGAGTTGCAAGGTTTTAGGATATGGGGAAGCTTTTACACAACTCTTAGGGTCCCTAGACTAATTTTGGGGTCGAGTTGACATTGAAACCAGCAAGTTCAAAGAGTCAAAGTTTAGGTTGAAAGCTTTCGAGGCTTTTTCAATCCTTTTCCATCCACCTTTCGGACTTTTAAGAGGTACAATTTTGTTCTCCTTGTCACAAACTTCAAATCCATATAAATTGCATGGAAAATGGTTGAGAAATGAGCAAGTTATGAAGGTTTGAAATTTTTCCAAAAATAGGTGAAAATCCCCAGTTTCCGACGAACAAGACGGCGGCGGACAGTAAGGGTCACCAGAGAAGACGACGAATATTTCATCAAAGTTGACGAAATATTCCTAACGTCCGTTAGGATTCTGTTAGGCGCGTGCCTGAACGTGGCCGTGGGTTGGGCGGCGCATGAGGGCACGTCCTGCCTTCAGCTGACGAGTGGTTGACATGTGTGGGTCCATGACTTCGAGTAGAACATTTTTGTATATTCAAACCTTCTATTTGAGCAAGCTATGGGGAGTTTTTCCTAGTTTTTTTTTCGTATATGTGCTAATTAAGTAATTATTATTAGTTGTTTTGCATATAAGGGAGACTTATCCTAAGGACGTACGAGGACAAGCAAGGCTAGAGGGCTACAATCCATCGACATATCAGTGAGTGGGCGCTTTGTTTTTGTATATATGTATATAAACTTTATAGTTTCCATAATGCATTTAAATTGGTTTATGCTTTTATGCCATGATTTATTTAATTTTAAAAATGATGTTATGTGGTTGAGATTTATATGTTGTCATGACATATTCATATGCATTTTTCTTGCTCATAAATGTTGCACTGTGTGAAATGCTAAAATAATCCTACGAGATGCGCATGTAAGTTCAAGTAAGTTTATTATGCTGATTCGACTCATTGAATCATTATGGCATGCATATATTCATGTAGTCCGCTCATCATTGCTGCACCCCGATGTTAGTGCTCGTCCAGGGCCAAGGCCAGTCCTTCATGTGATGTTCACCTCCCGCATCGCACACTCACATTGGATCCAAGTAGGTGTCAGTCATGTAGTACAGGTCACATTAGGCGTCTCTGATTTGGTGACCGCGATTATCGCCAATCTTCACATGATCGTAGCATTAGAGTGTATATCTATTTTACACCCAGTCCTGTCGTACAGGTCACATTTGGTGACTCTGACTCGTGTGCTAGCATAGATTGATGAGCAAATTAGGTCAGTCGTACAGGTCGTATTAGGTGACTGACTGGTATGTTATCATAGATTGTTGATCGTTTGATTTCACTTATGCTACTATTGTGATATCGTGATTTGGCATGCTTTTGGTTTTACTGCTGAGTTGCATTTGATTTCATACTTATATGTAGTATGATTTTCTGGAAACTATACATGTTTTACAGTAAGGGGTTAGTATGTTCGAACAATAACTGTGTTTTACAAACCTTTATAGTATGTTTGGACAATAACTGTGTTTTACAAATCTTTATTTTTGTGCCCACTCACCCTTCTGTTTTTCGGCCCATCAGGTCCTTGATAGCCGACCTACTCTGTGGACATAAGGATCACCCGATGATTCTAACTTAACTTTTTTTAATGTAGGGACTGTTTCCAGTTGTGTATTAAGTACTTTTCTAGTTTCCATTGCACTATTTGTCATCTATACTCTGAACATTTGTATTCTATGGGTTCTACCCATTTTTGCGCACTCATTTTAGTAGCTTAAATAAGTTCTAGTTTCGGTTTTAATTTATCCACATTTTTACATCATTCACACTTTGGTTACGTCATTTTCAGGTGACGGCCAACATGTGTCAAAACTGGTGAGAGTTTTATTTTCATTATCCTACTTCTTAGTTCGACACTGAACCAAATGCTTCACTAAGTCAGTCAAACTTAGTCTATTCTAAGTCAATCTAGCTTAGTCCTTGAAGCTAGTCTAGTCTGAAATAGTTTGATGCAACAAACAAACTAATATAACCTTGATCGTGAGATGCATCCAATGGCCAGTAAAATTTGGATAGAGGAATTGGTTGACCCGCAAAAGGAGGAGATGGTTATGTAGAGGAACTGGTCGACCTGCCAAGTATTTTATTTCTTGCACATATGTACCTGCAAGCTCAAAGACGTGGCATCAACTCTAAAAACTAAAACATTATTCCAAACAACTTTAGAGAAATATTTAGTTCATCTTAAACTTTTATTTGTGAAATTGCATATTTTTGTACTCATTGAGAATTATTGTGTAGAGGTGTGTTTCCTTGATATGGAAATAAGAAAAATTATAACTTATTATAAAGTGGATTTTATTCCTATACATAACTTGTTCCAAGTTGAGGGCGGAATTTTTATGACTTTAAGGAGGTTATTCCTTTATAGAATACTACTCTAAGAGAGATTTTACTATTTTGGGTAGGGTTAGCATGACAAATCATGGGAGGTGAGGTCGGAGGTGTTTCCACATCTATATTTACTAATAAATTAAATGTTGTATTCAAATATTGGAATTTACCATTTTGTTCCTAACTAAATAAATGAATTTTTTTTGAAATCCTAATTAAGGAGGGCAAAATTTGGTACAGTAAAACCTTTATAAAGTCATAAATTTGGGATCAACCCAATTTTACAACTTTAGAAAGGTTATTACTTAATAGAGGTATTGACTTATTTATCCTTAATGGATATTGTATTTCCTAAATAGGATTCATTGGGTGCCAAGTATTTAATTTCTTGCACATATGTACCCGGATGCTTAAAAGCATGACATCAACTCTAAAAACTAAAGCACACACCAAACAAATTTAGAGAAATATTTTAGTTCATCTTAAACTTTCATTTATGATATTGCTTATTAAGTGTTCAAAAAAGCAATCTAGGTGGTACCTAGGCATTAAGCGGAGGACCGCCGCCGCAATTAGTCATAATCATTTACGAAATTAGAAGCCTATTAGGCAGCCACCTGGGCAGGATTAGACGGGGTTAGGCGGGTCTAGGCGAGACAAGGCAAGATGGATGGGGCTGGGCGAGGCCATGTGTAGGACTTTGCTGAAATATGAAAATCTTTTAAATGCAGAAGAGACGGCAAAAACTCGTGGAGAATAAGATGTTTAAGTTATTTGTTAGATTAATATAATGCTATGACGTCGTCGTTTTTCAGCCAAAACTAACCTCTTGTAATGACTTTCTTTTTGGTTTTTATATTCAATTCTTTTCCTCTAAAGACCCCACCATTTCTTAATCTATATGGCTTTTGCTTTTACCGTTTCTTTCTTTTCTCTTGTAAGGCCCCACTTTCCCACCAAAAAAATAAATATTTATAAATATGTTTCAAAATTAGCAACATTGTTGTAATCTTATAAGTCATTCAATGTGTGGATGGCCAACCCACTACAACTCTATATGTTTGTCTACTAATCCACTTGCTACCTCATCCTTCCATATAAAATCACACACAAAAACACAAAGCCTTACGACTGAAAAGAGAGAAAAGAAAGAAGGAAAAAGAGAGGAAGAAGAGAGAAGCCACAAGGCTCATGGCAAAGAAAAGAAAAAGAGAGGAGATAATAAAGAGAGTTATCTTTGTAATCTTATTATTTCAGATTATAAATGAAAGCATCACTGCTGCTCCGATGACGTACTTCAGTCACATTGACTATAGAGGAACCTCATATATTTTGTGTTTTGTTTATTTATTCCACTACACACACCGTCGATTTTACAACAAACATATACTTGTATTTTATTGTGACAGCCCGTCCCGAATTATTCGTACCATATGTGTGAAATGACGATTTTGCCCCTGGTGGTTATGTTGCATTTTGGGGTGTTTGTTTTGTTGGCTTGTTGGCTGCATCTGGACCACACACACACTCTCATCCCTATCTCATTCCCATATACTTTCCCTATCCCCTCTCTCTCTCTCTCTCTCTCCCTCTTCTTCTTCTTCTTCGTACGGACAAGTACCAAAACCCTTGCAAACGTTGTAGATCGAGGTGGAAAACTACATCTTTGTGTTCGTGAGGATCATATGAGTTCAACTATACCATTTCAGGTAGGAAATCCTTCTATTTCACGTTGAACCATGGAACCCCGATTATGGTTATTGTTATGCACACGTGAAATGTTGTTTTTTCAGGGAATTTGAAGCTTGTAGGAAGCTTAGTGAGGTCCTTAGGAAGCTTGGGGTAGTTCGTTGGAAAGATTTGGATGTCGGGATTGTGAGTTACAGGTTTGGCGGGATTTTGTGAAGTTTCTCTGGCGTGATTTCGTGAATTTTAGGGATTGAAAGTGGTAAGATTTTGTTCTACTTGTTGAAAGCTTCATTTTGGTACCAATTTCATGGAATTTGGTTGAAAAACGAGTGAGAAAAGAAGGTTTGAAAATTTTCCGGTTTTCCGGCGACCACGACGGCGACCACATCGGAGGTGTGCCGGAGAAAAAGACGGAATATTCCATCAGTTTGGACAGAATATCCTTAACGGCGTTAGGTTAACTTTAACAGAATCTATTAGTTTTAACGGAATATTCCTGACGGCGTTAACTGACACCGTCAGTGTGCCTGGCACATGGCCGACGCGTCTGGCCATGCCTTTGCCTGCGCGTGGCGGCGCGTGGGAGGTCAGAAAATTATTTTAAAAATATGGGGATATTCGTGAGGTTGAGTAGATCACATTGGTGTATTCACACACCCCATTCGAGCATTGTATGAGAAATGATCTAATTTTGGTTATGTGCTTTAAATTAACGTTTTTATAGTTGTTTCGCATATAGGTGAGAGCTATCCCGAGGACGAGCGCAGTCCCTCGAGACAAGGGGGTTACAACCCTTCCACATACCAGTGAGTGGGCTTTTGGTTTTCTGTATATACCTATATACTTGTGGTTTTCCCAGAAAATGATATGGAATGTTTATATGTTTTAAATGCCATGCATTACGTTTGCCTATTTATTTATGCATTAGTAGTTGCATATATGTATATTTGGTGCTGCGGACGCACATGTAAATGCCAGGTAAGTTATGGTTTATGATTGTAATTATTAGTTATGTGAGTTACGTAGAGAGCTCATAACTTGCACCCCCGGTGTTAGTGCTCCCGCCCAGAGTAGGGCACAGTCCTTCATGTGATGTTCACCTCCCGCACCACACGCTCATCTTGGATCCAAGTTAGGTGCACAGTCTTGTCGTACATACCACTTTAGGTGGTTCTAACTCGTAGGTGACCCGTGATTATTCGCCCAGTCTTCACGTGATCGTAGCACTTGAGCGTATTTATTTACACCCAGTCATGTCGTACATACCATTTTAGGTGGTTCCGACTCGTGTGCAGGTATAGTTAGTGAGTTGGGGATTTAAGCTCTAGATTCAGTCGTACAGGTCATGTTAGGTGACTCCTGCTAACATATTACATTGCATTGATTGACATTACCTGGGCTACTTACAGTTTATGTAGAGGCATTCGACTTAGCATTTTTTGAGCATGTTTTCGATATATATGTATATTCTATTTTCTGGGAAACTATACAGGTTTTACGGCGAGGGGTTAGAACTTTTATTAATGAAATGATTTTGAAAAGCTTTGTTTTTGCCCACTCACACTTTCTGTTTTGTGCCCCTCCAGGTTCTAGTTTGGATTGCTCTTTTGGTGGCTCACGAGGAATTCACGGCATATCTGACATATTATCATCAATGTAGGACCCCCTCTGGGTGTGTTTAGTTAGTATTTGTTCCTCTGGACTGCACTAGGTTTTCTGTGCTCTGAATATTGTTTTTCACACTTACGTTTGCACATGTATGTTAACTACTCTGTGTGTAATTTGATTTTTATTTGTTCGTACTTTTATTATTATTCTTAGGTTCCACACTGTGCATATGGTTACGTCACCCTCACGTGACAGCCAGCATGCCCTGATTTCGGTCGGGGTGTGTCATTTATAATATATCCTACGAGTTTTTATCAATAATAACCAAAATTTAACACCTAATTTCATCAATGTCACTTTTTATAACTTCTTTAAAAAATAACAGAAACCCCACTTAAATAGACTTAAATACCCTCCTTTGGTATTTAAACAACCAAAAGCTTAAATGCCCTCCTTTGGAAGGCAAGAGATAAAAGATTCTTGTGCGATAATCAAAATCTCCCTTAAATAGACACAAATACTTTTAATTCATACAAATAACTAATTGTTGATTAAAAGATTCTTATGCGATAATCAAGTGGTGTTTTCCATAATATTTTTCTCATTTTTTTATTAGTACAATTAATTGACAGTTTGTAGACCAAAATAAGAAGAATAAAAACGCAAAGAAAGAAAATTTTCCATATCATAAACCCTAATTTTTCTAATATGCACTAAATGAATTTCAATTAGCTTTCCTCTAATAGATCGGCAAATGGTATTAGGTTTGTCAATCTTCTCTTGACAAAAGAAACATAATTTTTCTAAGATGCACCAGAAGAATTTCTAGTTTGTAAACATTAAAAATATGTTTTTTGCACTTTCCAAGAACACAACATGTCACATCCCGACCCGGGGCGGACCACTTCCCGGGCCCGACTCCACTACCGTAGCACGATATTGTCCGCTTTGGGCTTACCATTCCCTCATGGTTTTGTTTTTGGGAACTCACGAGCAACTTCCCAGTGGGTCACCCATCATGGGATTGCTCTAGCTCCCTTCTCGCTTAACTTCGGAATTCCTACGAAACCCGAAGCTAGTGAGCTCCTAAAAGGCCTCGTGCTAGGTAGGGATGGGAATATACATATAAGGATCACTCCCTTGGGCGATGTGGGATGTCACAATCCACCCCCTTTAGGGGCCCGACGTCCTCGTCGGCACACTTCCGGCCAAGGATAGGCTATGATACCAATTGTCACATCCCAGCCCAGGGCAGACCACTTCCCGGGCCTGCTCCACCACCGTAGCACGATATTGTCCGCTTTGGGCTTACCATTCCCTCACAGTTTTGTTTTTGGGAACTCACGAGCAACTTCCCAGTGGGTCACCCATCATGGGATTGCTCTAGCCTCCTTTTCGCTTAACTTCGGAGTTCCTACGGAACCCGAGCCAGTGAGCTCCCAAAAGGCCTCGTGCTAGGTAGATATGAGAATATACATATAAGGATCACTCCCCTGGGCAATGTGGGATGTCACAATCCACCCCCCTTAGGGGCTCGACGTCCTCGTCGGCACACCACGGCCAGGGTTAGGCTCTGATACCAAATTGTCACATCCCGGCCCGGGCGGGACTACTTCCCGGGCCCAACTCCACTACCGTAGCACGATATTGTCCGCTTTGAGCTTACCATTCCCTCACGGTTTTGTTTTTGGGAACTCACGACCAACTTCCCAGTAGGTCACCCATCATGGGATTGCTCTAGCCTCCTTCTCGCTTAACTTCGGAGTTCCTACGGAACCCGAAGCCAGTGAGCTCCCAAAAGGCCTCGTGTTAGGTAGATATGAGAATATACATATAAGGATCACTCCCCTGAGCGATGTGGGATGTCACACAACAGATCTCTCGATTCACTACTACAATTAATGATAACTTTCAAAATAGAATCTGGACAAGAACAACACCCTTAATAATGCAAAGGTGTGGAAATTAAATATGAAGCACATATAATCTAAAGGAAAATTGAGATAAATAACGTTACAAAAAATGACAGTTCATTATTTCATAAATATTCAATTGAAGGAAGAAATTACAAAAGTAAAGAGAAAATGTAGATGAGAAAAAATACAAAAAAAAAAAAAAAAACCATCTATGCTCACCTTCGTTTAGGGGTGCACAAGTCTCCACCAATAGTCGATGCTTTTACTAGGTCTCCACCATTTTTTAGGTTTAATCGTGAGAACTCTTCATCTAATAGGGTTTTAGTTTTTTAATTTATTAGGTTTAAAGTTTAGGGGTATTTGTGTCTATTTAAATGATATTTTGAACACATTTGAAAGGTTTTTTTAAAAACTGACATTTTTGAAATTATGAGCTAATATTTGGCTGTATTTGATAAATACCCATATTATCTGTATACTAAAACTGGGTTCCCCCGACACTGTTTTTACCGTTCGTGAACAGTGAAACGTCAGAAATGCCATTTGTTTCTTCAAACTCCGACGTTTTGTTGTTTGCTTGATACAACAAAAATCCAGTTTTGCCCATCTTTAACACGCGTCACTCATCTTTTAACCCTCTGTTTTTGTTCCTTTTTCTCGATCGTTTTTTCAACTTTTGCTTCTTTCTTTCCTGGCCACGCGTCGATCATCGTCGAAGGCTCCACTCGGACTTTCTTCCCAAATTTTCCTTCTGTTTCCATTTCTCTCTCTGCGGTCTTCTCTCCTTTCCTCTCCTCATATGTCATTCTTCCTTTAACTCTCATTCTCCATTGAAAGGTCGGAGACCAAAGCTTAAATATGGTTCTTGACAGGTCGCTGGTTCTTTTGGCTAAAACCACCACATCCACTAGTTCATCCAAATCGAAAGAACCCTCTCAATCCCATAATTCCATTCAGCTTTTGCAGAAACGCTACGTGCCGTCCACCGTCGGTCCCCTTTTGCCTCCAAGGTGTCCATCTCCTAAATAATCGACCGATTTCGGCCTTTTTTCTTGATTTCGGTCAACTCCAACCACCTCCAACGTTGGGTAAGGTATCGATCTCTTCCCCTGCTCACAAGAGGTAGCTTCTCAAAATTTTCAATTTCAACTTCCAGATTTGAGAATTTCGAATTTGATTTTTCATCTTCTGATTATTTTTTTTGCAGAGGTTGTATTAGTTTTTCTTCATCTGGAAATTTGGGGGTTTCTTACGGCACAATGTTATCAAATTTGATTTTTCTAATTTTTGATTTTGGGGTTTTGCAGAGAGTGCTAATATACTAATTTTGTGGAATTTTTGTTCTTTGCAAGGTTTTTCTGGCTGATGAAATACCTTTGCCATCACTCTCCAGATATGATTATGTTATGTTTTTTCCATTTCCAAATTATGTATACTGAATATTGAAGTATCTAAACTTAAATTGGTATTACTTGACAGGAGGCTCCTGCTTATTCTGGAACCTGGAGCGGTCATATGTAGAAGCTACTAAGTTATGCATGCTCAATCCATTGGTGTATATAAAATGATTAAGGTATGAGATGCATTTTTTTACTCAATGAGGTTGTTGCATAGTTTATCGATGTTAATTTTGTTTTCTACATGTTAGCGAAGAGGGCAAATTTCAAATGTATTTGTTGAAGTTCCTGTTTTTGATTTTTGGAAAAGTGTCAAGTAGTTTTAATTTCCTTGTGCAGTCTTTGCATATTGTTTTTTTTCAAAGAGGTATTTCTTCATGATTGTGTACTGCTGCGATGGCGACTAGAGGCTGCCGGTGGCGGAGTACGTGCGTCATGATACCCTTGCCAAATATCTCTTCAACTGTATGTGCCTCCTATATTCAGTTATTCAATGAATTGTTTTTTTTTTTTATACAGTTTTTGGCTTTTCTTTTCTACACAAGATATGAGAACATGTTTGACACATTGCTTGAAATATGAGGAGGAACACTCTTTATTTGAAAGTTGCACTGCATTTCAACGCGAAAATAAAATGGTTGTATCCATTGTCTATTTGTAATGTGAAAAGCCATGCAATTGAAACTTAAAAATTTTCAATCTTGATTTGATGACAGTCCTGCAAAGATATAATTTTCTCTTCTTTTACATAAGATATTGGGCGTTAATCACTTTAAAGAATGCATTTGTTCTACTTGAGCATAATATTGTCATCTCAAACCACTTTCACAAAGCTGATTTATCATCTACAAATTTGCCATTTTCATTTCAATTTGTGACTCCTATTTTGCTTTTCCCATTCTCATATTCTTGACAAGTGACCACTGAAATTTATTGCCTATAGCTAATCAAAGTGCTTCATGTATAAATTCATCTCACACTTTCTTGACATGGGAGAATCAGACCATTGAGTGGGCTTTGCAACTAAGAGTTGCTCTGAACATTGCTGAAGCATTGTATTACTGCAGTAGTGAAGCCCGCCCATTGTACCATGACTTAAATTCATATATGGTTCTCTTTGATGAGGTGATGTCTCCAATTTCCTTTCCCAAATTTGTTTATTTAGTTATTCAATTTTTACAAGATGAGAGATAATTTTAATCACGTAAAATTGTGGAACTTTTTTTTAATAAGTAGACATATTTTGTTCTATGCTAAGACTTTATCTGAAAACTACATGGATTTATATGAGATCAAAGTGGTAATTTCATGGATGGTGTTGCATGAATGGCAATCCTTGGCTTTCGTGTTTTGGATTGATGACAAATGGTAGGAATGGAAAAAGTTACAACACTAATCTTGATCACACCCCGTGAATATCTAAGAAATGGTAATTGCCTATTTTCCTTATTCATAATCATTATTTATTATACCATTTTTTATACACCTTGCTGAGGGATAAACTAAATTCTGTCCAAGTCAATGAGTAAACTTATACGAATAAGGAGTTATATTGTAAAATCTTCTGAATATTGCTACAATATCCTCATCCTGTGAGATTAAGAATACTTGAGAATGATGATTTGAGATCAATGTACCAATTATTGCTGTCATGTGCTGTACACTAAGACTAAAGTCTTAATGCAATTTTGAACTTTGCAAAATGAACTCTATGCACTGCAAATCCACCACTAAGACTAAATTTTCAGTGCAATTAATAATGTGACTAGAAACTGTTATGTTCAACTTTGGGACTGTCCTTTTGGATATTCTCAGTGAAAGACACATCTCATGATCATGTTATCTACTACATTTTTGAATCTCGATATCCCCTTAGTTTTGGTCTTTCTTTTGTTTTTATGTTGCTTTCGTGCTGAATTGTTGCTCTTTGAATTGTTTTGAGGATACCCAATTACCCAAATTGTTCAAATTTAGTAATTCAATGAGTTTTTATGTGCATTTTTGGTTTGGTTCTTCTTTGAAATGAATATAATTTGTAAGAAGTATGTTGGCATAACCAAGTTTTTATGTTCATTTCTTTCATAATTGTAAAGAAAAGAGAGGTCTGTTGTGTTTGGTGTAAAGTTGATTTTTTGTATTTGAATTATCTAGATGAGCAATCAGGTATTTTTTTTTTTTTGCTGCCAGCGAGTATTTTTGCATTGTGTGGTTAGTATTTATGTAGAATACTATTTACAATGTGTGCATTTAGTATTGTTAGTATATGTTATAAATAAATAAATAGATGGCACGAATGTTATATGAATATGTTATAAATTTTTATTTACATCATCTAAATGAGGTTGAACCAATGTGTAAGGCAAAACGTTGGCTTCACTGGAAGAAAGAAAAAAAATCTGCAAAAGGGGCAACTGAAGTGATGGAAATTGGAGACAAAATGAGAAATTGGATGCTTTTTATGACAAGTCGTTACAAGCTAATCATACTGGTAATAGTAATTGAATTTGTACTTTAGAATTAGCGTTCTTCTTGAGGTTCAACTGATTGGAAAGGTATTTTGAAATTTTATTTTAGAATTAGTGATCTTTTTGATTTAAAACAAAAGGTCAATAATTTCCTTCTAACATTCCACATGTATGTAAATATGGTATTGCCTATTGTTATTGAACAATGAGACATCAATCACATGCTCGTAAATAGTACATTTCCGATTAGAACTTAGGCCATCTCCAACCGAGGGCTGGCCATATGACTCGTTTTAACCTTCTGACCCTTCAAGAAATTAATATTTTAATGAACAATGCAGAGCTATATTTGCCTCCGTTTCCAACCGAGAGTCAAAGGGTCATTGGGCTAGTTTTAGCCCTATCACAAAAAACCGTCTCCAACCGAAGACTAAAGGGTCAAACATAATTTATTATTTAAAAACTAGAACTTAAATTCAAATCCAATGGTTAAGTGACGTCAGCTTGCCGTTGGATTTGAATTTTTCTTTTGCTATAAATAGGGTGAATATTGGGCTATAATTCACACAACTTTGAATTCAATCTATTTTAATTCAATCTCTTTCACTTCAATCTTTTTCAATTCAAGTTTGCAATGAATTCCAATTTTGAATCCTCGTTGGATTCCAACTGGGGGTCCTCATCCAATTCCAAATTGGAAGCAAAATGGGCGCAAATGAGACAAGAAGATGAGGAGTCTGATGAAGAAGTTCAAGTACCTACAATAGGATCTTGTTGCACATCTTTGGGCCAAAAGAAGCATGGAGTAGGCGTTTAAGTTTTATGTTGTTAAATGTTTTTAAAAATATTGTTTAAGTTTCATGTTGTTAAATAATTTTTTTTTATATTGTATAATTTGTATGTTGGTTAATGTTATTTAATGTTGTTTCATATTGTTTAATGTTGTTTCATTTAATTTAATGTTGTATAATGACTTAGGAAGTTATAAGAAAAAAAATATGAAACAAATTTTGTGAAATAGAAGTTATAGGAAAAATTTTGTAAATAAAAAATAATAATAAAACTGTAAAAAAAAAAAAAAAAAAATCTAATGCAATGGCTAGCTGATGTCAGCTAGCCATTGCATTTGAATTTTAGCTTAAGGATTCATGTCAATTATAACCAACATGAATAATGATTTTTTTGGTCAGCCATGCAGCCAGCCTTCCAACCCTTTCAGATTCATGGGGCCCTCTCAGATTCCACGAGTTATCTGACCTAGCCCTCGGTTAGAGACGGTTTTCGGGCTATTTTCGGCCCTCTGGCTTTCTGAACCCTTCGGTTGGAGATGGCCTTATGACACGTTGTATGATTTTAAAACCCGCAGCAATGGACGGACACCAATCGCTAGTCCTACATGCTAAAACTCAGTTTTGGGGGTATTGTTGATGACCAGTGGCCGGACGCTCTTACCCTTCGGTTTCTTCAATGCATGTCGCGTTGTTTCCTCTATTCCACAGTAAATAATCGGTTTTGCCCATATTGCCATGCATCCGTCATCATTCATCTATACGCTTCGACTGGTTTTCATCGCCTTATCATTTGCTTTGCCTTTGTCTCTTGCCAATCACTTCTTTTCTCCGTCTAGTCTCGCCTTCGTTTCCTCTAAAATTCTGTTTTCTTCGTTTCGCAAAATATTCACGACAGGTATCGCCGTTTTCCTTTGTTTTTTTTTTTTTTTGGATATTTTGTTTAGGTTCTCTGTCTTCAGAGGAGTTTTGCATCCCTGTAAACCCAGATTTCTCGGCGTTTTGTGGAAGGTCATAAAATTGGTTTCCAAGGTTTTTTTTTCCTGATCTTGCGATTGCTGGAGCAAGAGTTTCAAAGTATTTCCCTCTTTTTTCCAACGAATTTTTAGTGCAGTTTAGGCACGATCTATCTTCAGATCATCGTCAAAATAATTATATTGAACTCAGGTAGGTTCTATAACACCAGTATGTGAGTTTTGGAGTATTGAGAAGTACATTGAAAAGGTGAAAGCCGAAAAGTCCAATATCATAGGCGATGCTTTACTTCCCCATGAGATCATAAGCTATGCGAATCACTGGAATTTTGCACAAGCGGCTGAGCTTTAGTGGAAGACAATGGTGGAGCACTTCTTTTCAAAGCAAGGAAATCTGAACAACTGCTTGGCTGTGTGTGAAACGGCCTTGGTATACAACTGTAGGCACACGATTGACACGGTGGTGGCTTGGACACTCTTGTTGTCTGAGCTGAATGAAGAGCCATGGAAAGGACAGACAATCAATTTCAGTAAGTCGCCTCAGCTACGTTTGATACAAGGCGATCAACTTAGTTACAAGTGCGAGTTTGTGAAGAGGATGGAATACTTCCAAGACGACCTGCAGGATTGATTTTCAGAGGGTGTTTGACTTGATTCTCCAAGAGGCTGTGAATGCTAATTTGAAGCCGGAGCAAATGATCAAGAAGGTGTTTGTGTTCACTGGGATTGAATACGTTGACGAAGCTACTGCCAAAAGGTCGGACAAGGCTCATCCGGCCATACATGGCAAGTTTAAGGAGAAGGGGTATGAACATGCGGTGCCAAAAATTGTGTATTGGATAATGCAGGATGGTGAGCCAAGGAGGTGGATGGAGCCTTGTACATATCCAGGGGTGACCGTACCAAATGGCTTCTCCGACGATTTGCTCAGGTTGTTCTTGGACAATGACGGAGAAATTCGCCCCGACTTTGGCATGGAAGCAGCCATCTAAGGGGAAGGGTATCGGAAGCTGGTTGTACTGGATTGATTACCGATGAGTTTTGATAACCCTCGGTTATTATGCTTATTTAGTTGTCTTAACTTTTCCTGAAGACCAAAAGCATTAAGTCAATGCATAAGACACTTTTGAATCGCAGCAGCCTAAGGGATGCTTCAACTTCGTTGATTACAAAATTGTGTATTGTTGCTTTCAAATCCCAGCAAGCCATTCGTTTTGGGGACTGATTTTTGTACACCATCTTTCACCTTCTGCGTACGCCTCCTCTTTATTTAGCCCTAAATTCTCTTTTGATTTGGTTACTCTAGTGGCTAGAAAATAAAATAAATTAACAGTGTATAGAAGAAGAAAAATAGCGTGCATGGATCATTTACCATATTTATAACCCCCGGTATTCATGTTTGAGTTTGTTCCAGTGGGATTTGGATCCCCTCCCTGGGGATCCTAGGAATCAACGAATACGGACCATTGATAAAAAATCGTGCGTAGATCCTAAGGTCCCTAGAAGAAGAAAAATAGCGTGCATAGATCATTTACCATTTTTTTTCTATAACCCCCGGTATTCATGTTTGAGTTTGTTCAAGTGGTTAAGAGCATTTATTCCCCAAGGTCGGTTGACGCTCATCCAACTTTCTAAACCTTTTGCTTGCTTTCTTCTCAAGTCACCGCTTTAGCACAAGCTTCAGATGCCGATATTCCGACACCTCAACAGCCAGCACAAACTCTCATACACCAGCTTTGTTCTTACTTTAAACTGTTACCAAGTTCTTCCACTTCAAAGAAAATATTCTCTGTCAAAAGAAAGTAACGAGAACAAAGAAAACCCTAATGTATATAACATCGTAGCAACACTACCTACCAAGTGAAGGAAGAGAGCTGACAGAATATGGGCACGAGACAAATCCAGGTTGCAGACCAAACCCTAGTTATCCACGAGCTAGACGACGTCAGTGACTCAACAACGGGTCGAGCTCTCACCGGCTCATGGGTTTGGGACTCGGCCCTTGTCCTATCCAACTGGATGGCCACCCAAGGCACAGTCCACTTTCACTTCCAAGATAAGTCCGTCCTCGAGCTCGGTGCTGGGGCAGGACTTCCCGGCCTGACAGCGGCTCGGCTTGGAGCGAGCCGAGTCCTTCTCACGGATATGGGGCCACTACTTCCGGGGCTGTTGAGGAATGTGGAGGCCAACGGACTCGGGGACCGAGTCCAGGTGAGGGAACTCGTGTGGGGATCGGACGAGTCACCGAGTCAAATCAGCGAGTTGGACCTAATTTTGATGTCTGACGTGTTCTATAACCAAGAGGAAATGGTGGGGTTGGCCAAGACGTTGAAGAGCGTGTGCGGCAGAGGTACTACGGTTTGGGCGTCAACGGAGGTCAGGCCATGGACCGCCGAGTGCTTAAGCGAGTTGGTACATGAAGGTTTTGGACTCGTCGAGTTTCCGAGTCAAATGGTGGAGGAAATGGAGGGCTTGGATTGTTTTGCCATTTTCCAAGTCATACCACCACATGAAGATAACCAAAGAACTTTCGTTGTCGAGGGCTCTATCTGAAGTTTCTTTATTTTCGACCAGTGTACTTATTTTCGTTCGTTTTTCAACAACTTTCTATTGAACAAATGATATTATCTGCAAAGAGTCATTTATTACAATGATGATAAGGTATTGAACCCTTACATGAGTTCGAATTCTGTCGATGGCTAATCTAACATCTAATATAACAAAATCAGTCATTAGAAAAAATAAATAAAAAACAATATTATCTACGCATAAAGCATGAGCTAATGAGTTAAGCCACACAATGACCTAACAATAATGTGGTTCAAATTCACTTTGGCGAGAATCAAACCTAAACCTTTCATTTACCAATGGAGAAATACCACTTAATCATCATACTAAGTGGCTTCGTGTTTTTAAAAAACTAGACGCCAAAAGAAAAGAGAAGGAAACCGAGGGGAGATATTACTGGGGTCAATTAGGCAGCATTTAAACGAAAGCAGATTACACAAACAAACCAATCATCAAGCTTTTTATATACCACCTGACCGGGGTAAGGGTTCTACGCCGAGCAGCACAAGCACTGGATAAATACTTGCTAAAGATTTCATCGTCGTCGTCTATGCGATATTATAATGTAGAGTATAATTACATGTCTGGAGCCGAAAGGGTTAGGCGACTTTCCCCGAGCATGCTGTACAAAATTCGTTGTAGAACTGCTTCTGTATATGAATAAATTGGGTCATTTCCCTGTCAGTCGCATATACAGCGCGCCCCGCTCTCCAAGTGCCCGAACCCTTTCGCCAAAAACCATGCCATGTAATGCTCTCATTTCACTTATCCATCTTTTTCTTACCTTTCTTCAGAACAATACAAAACTTCAAGCAGGTAATATCGGGGTTATCCTTTTCTTTCTCAGCACCGGATGTGTCGCTCTTGTTTGCTCAGACCCCATATGCTCATTTGCCCACTCTATTTGATAGTATCCCCAAAACCCACAACATATCAACTAGGGGTTCTGGAGATAACCACACTGATTGCAACCGACAAATCTTCGGCAATTTAGGGTAGTTGTATTTGGGCACACAAGAGAGCACAAACCGAGTTGCTGAATGCAAAAGACTATAACCCATCACAGCCATTATTCCCTACTGTCTCTTAACCATTGTAGTGGATTTTCTGATTTTGGGAGGTCTGACCCTGCTGAGGCTGAGGCTGAGGCTGCGGTGGCTGCTGCTGCTGCTGCTGCTGTTGTGGTGGGGCCTGCAAGTTCATTGGCTGTGTGTTGTAATGGGCAAACGGCTGAGAGTACAGCGAGTTCATAAAGCCCTGAAAATATGTTGAACGTATCAGCTATTAGCACCGGCGAGGACAGCCACCACCAAGCCAAACTATGACTTGAAAAAGAACAGAGGAAGAATGCAGTAAACATGTTGGTCACATGCCCAACCCACTAAACGCTGTTGAAGAACAATGTGAAAGGACTTGCTAATTACGGAGCCAAATGTCTCTACATCCCATTTTATTATTTTCCCGTAGTAATCTATTAAATAGCATTTGTATGAAATGAAACCTGGGACTGGAGTTGATTGGCATTTGCAACTCCATAGTGGTTCTGTGATGCTTCATCCTGTGATGGGTCATTAAAGCCCACCTGAGTAAATAGGCCTTGTGATCCATGAGGCATGTAGTCCTGTAAGAAAGCGGTTGAGAATTGCCCAAAGCACAGTAAAAATGTAACGAAAAGAAAGGGAAACTAGCAAACCTGAGACATGAAGTCATTCCCTGTACCAAATCGAGAATATCCAGCTTGAGAGTTCTGGTTCAGAAAGTTCCCTGGAAACCCAGCTTGTGCTCCTTGAGTAACATAATCAACAGCATATCCACTTTGAGAAGCCTGTTGACCAAGCTAGCATAATGTAAGTTTTAATTTTCGAATACATGACTAATTCTGTAATTGCAAGTAACAGAGGTTCTTAAATTACATAACATTGACGATGGATACATTTGGAAAGAAAATAGCGTGGACACAAAAAGGGTAAGGCAAATCCTCTTTCTATGAATAACCTTTTCTTTTCAATTTTTGATTAGCATGATGTAGAATCACTTCTTCCAAGGGAAAATAATTCATCGAAGATGAAAACAAAAAGGGTATTTAAATGAAAAACTTTGTCTCACGTCCTTCAACAAACAACTTAAGGCATAGCCCAACACATAAAGGCCAAAAAATGCATATTTGGTCACACTATTTTGGCTCGATTTCATTTTCAGTCAGTGGGTTTGGTTTTGTTAGCAATTTAAAAACAATTTTGAAAGTGAAGTGATTAAACAAGTTAGAATCCAGATTTTCAATTTGGGGAAACAATCTGTCTGTTTTCAAGAAAATGTTGCTAAGGGATTGAAAGACCGCATTATCGGCTTTCTAAAACTACCTGCACTTCTTGGGTTTATTTGATAGAAAGACACTCTTTTCGGGTTTATTCAACTTTTGATTGTTATAAAATTGCTAACAAAAATTACAGTGACTATTGATACAATTAAAACCACAGGACCAAAAGTGATTTTGAGTCAAAACACGGTGAACAAAAATATACTTAACCCAAAAACTAAATCCAGAAGTACACTGCTGAAGCAAACAAATAATGTATGGCCCATGGCCCAGCATACACTGAAAAAACGACAAAAGAAAAAAGCACCGCAACTTCATACCTGTGTGGAGAAGTCAGCAACATTATAAGGAACATGTGATCCCTGACTTTTAAAGTCGTCACCCAAAAATTCCTGGCAACATGCAATCAAAGATGAAATTAAAAGATGAATATCAACATCACAAGTTACTAAAAATATCACGTTTAGTACGAGAAAAACCTGAGACATGCCCGCCATGGAAAATCCATCACGAAATGTTTGGCTTGGGCCTTGAACTGGCATCTGTTGCATACAACAAGACGAGCACATGCATCAGGTGGATGAAGGAACAAGAACTAGGAGAATTGGTATATGATAAAAAAAAAAAGGGGCCAGTACAAACATTATTGACAAATCCAGGTTGAGATAAGGGGCCACCAACAGATGGTTGGCTATTTGGATTTTCAAGAGCAGGAAAGTTGAAGGTAGACCCCATATTCCCAACATTCTGTTGTGTGCCTTGCTGGTGCGGAAGATGACTGCCAATTGGAGCACCAGCATTTCCACGTCCTGCCCCAAAACCACGACTTCCAGGTTGAGGGACATGAGGAACAGCTCCAACTGGTCCATGCACAGCTCCACGAGTTGGAATAGCATACGGTTGAGAAAGGGGTCCTCCATGGAATGGTGAAAGAGGTGCCCGAGGCATTGGATATCCAGCAGGATGTACACCAGGCTTATGGGTACCATTGGGTGGGCCAGGAGGTAGGTAAGAACCTGCATTTGACATAAACATTTTATAAGGATGAAAGACATCATTATTTTAGACATACGAGATGTTTACAATTAAGATTTTCTACTTATTATTGGATTTAAAACTTGGAATTTAAGGGTTAATTATTTTCTTCTATTTTCCTTGTCCATTTGGGATTAGTTATTTTTAACTTCTAAAGGAAAAATTTAACATTTCAACACATGTGAAACCGTTTATTTGGATTACTCACCATATTAAACGAACCCAAGTTTATACACTAAACACTAACATATCAATAACCATTACGTTAAAAGCGTTGGCTTCAATTTTTCATTTAGATTTCTTCCCTTTTTCATCCCCACTAATAGGAAACGAAAAAGAAGTATCAGAACAAAGATAACAAGAAAAGAACACCATCAGAGTAAAATGGAAAGTGTGGACAAAACAAGAAGTATCAAAAGAAAGATAACAAGAAAAGAACACCATCAGAGTAAAATGGAAAGTGTGGAGAAAACAAACAATGCACTTCATCCTACAATTCCTGGAGAGAGAAGGTAAAAAGGGAAAGATACTAGCGCTAACATACCCCTACCACGATTACTTCTTCTGTCCGCATTTTGGCCAGCTGAGGCAACAGACCCAAAACTGTCATTGGGGATAACTCCAGGACCACCTCCAAAGAATAGGCGCCGATCATTGTAGATCTGTGTCAACAGTAGAGCAAACACAACATAATTTTACATCCATCATAAATTGATGATTTCATAATTAAGATCCAACTCCCACCACAAATTAAAAATGTGTACATCAAAAGAAAAGCATGAAAAATTAATTTTTGCCTTCTCTGCTAGTGACAAACCTTTTTAGGCTTTGGAAATTGCACCATACTCTGCTTCAGGTTATTTAGAGGCCCCTCAACCAAGCACTCGTGTTCCTAATGATGTATAAAATGTCAGTAATAGCAACGCTATAGTCTGAATATCAAGTTATCAACCCAGACGGCACAATCATTTTTAACCAGCACATGACAATCAAAGAGAGAAGAAAAGGTAAATCGAATAAACAGGAGGACATAAACAAAATTTACAGTACATGATCAATTAGCATTAACAAATATGCTGCCAGCCGTACAAGTATTAGCCAGCTGCCACCAATCATTCCCAAGATGACTTCCATATTTTGGAAATGGTTTTTTTTTTTTAATTTCCTTTTTTGATAGTACACATAACTTTATCTATAAATGAAACACTACAAACACCATGAACCAGAGGACCTAAAAGGACTTGAGAAAAACAAGATGAGAACAAAAAAATACACATCAAACAGAAAAATTGTCAAGTTAAATCAGAAAAGAATACTTGAGAAAGCCTCAACTCTTTTTCTATTAACTGGAATAAAAAACAAGAGGAACAGGTTAACATAAACCACCAATAACAAAATTACAGAGAACAGTTAATACCTTGTAATGTGTCAACAAGCTATTCCACAGTGGCTGTTTACTAAGAACTTTAGGGTTTCCAAGAATGACAATACCATATCGAGCACGTGTTAGAGCAACATTGAGCCTGCGAGGATCATTAAGGAATCCGATGCCCTGAAAAGGAATGTATTAGCCAGGAATCAAACTATCATAAATATACTTCCTTCTTCAAATGAAGACGGCTCTTCTAATTTTTTTTTTTATCTACAGTCATTCTATATTATCTTAGAACCAAAATCTGGAACTCATTGACAATGAACCAACTCTGAAGACAGCCTTCAATGCCATTCTGTTTAATCATGACTACTCAATTATCAGTAACAACATCCCCCTTAACCACACCACCCCACCCCCCCACCCCCCCCCAAAAAAAAAAAAATAATAATAATAATAATAAGCGCAAAAGAAAGTATGTAATTTTCTGTGAGATGAACCAAAAAGTAGTACACTGAAAACCCAACATGTAAGATTTATAGCATGAATAATAGGAAAATAGCAACAAAACAATTCGAAAAAAGAAAAAGAAAGACGCATCTTTGGGACAACCGAAAGGAAAAAAGTACGAATTTCCCACATAAGTGGTTTTATGAACTCACCTGATGCTCATTACTCCTCACACACGAAAGGATGATATAATCCTTTTCCCTTCCCTGAAATGAATCTACGCTTGCAACCTGGAATAACAATAATGAAGCAATACAGTCAAAATAGGTCAAGAGCAAAGGCTTCTACATGTGACGAGTCAGATATATTACCTCAATTTCCTTATAAAGTTGCTGTCTGAGAGCACCATTTCGCGACATATAGTTCACAATATAAGCTCTCTGTCCCTCATACGGTGTGATCACTCCAATCTATAAAGTGTTGATTTTTATTAAATTAATGAAACATGGAATCCATATATAAAATGCTAAACTCAAAACGAATGTTGTAGGTTCACCTGACTAGGGACTACACCACTCCTCAAGAATGTTGTGACAATCTTTTCAACATTAGCAGCCTCAGTTCTGTTCAGATAGGATGTTCCACTAGCACTTATCTCCTCTTGGCCCATCTATAACACAGATGCATGAGTCTAGAACAAGTCTTCGGAGAAAATATGATTTTAAAAAAGTCAGTCAGAAAACCATCCGGTAGACAAAGCCTAATTCTTTGCAATGCTATCCATATACCTCTTTTTCCCTCCCACACACCCCCTGTTAATTTCTGTCCTCTCCTCTTCAATTCATTCGATCCAACAGCCAAAAATTGAGAGATGTATGTGGAAGGTAAAAATGGGTGTGTGGATAGCACCACCCCAAATTTTTAGTTGGCTTAAACTACTTGACTGGCACTTATTGTTACCTGTACATAAAAGAACATGGGACGATTGGGAACCGGCCAAGGAAAATCAATGCCTGAAGATTGCCTTTCATTGATGGTGACTCCATTTTGAAGCGTGCCCTCATAGAAGCTATTAGATGGAAATTCTGACAAGGCTGGATGCATTCGGTATTGAACCTAAAATTAGATCATACATAATATATAAGTATTGCAACATAACCATGCACGCAAGAGCAATTTCACTTCGAACGACATACAAGACAGAAAGTGTCATAAGCGTCTTAAGGGTGCACTGACAGCTACACTATGCAACTTAACATTTGAATCAGATACAAGATTGGTGACAGAAAATAATTTAAATAAACTAAGAAAGAATCCAACCAAGTTAAACGTTGAGAATAATCCAAATAAGTTAAATCACAGTGGAGTTGATTTGCTCAAAGAAGTTAGGAAACTATGTGATAAAAAGGAGAAAAACAAATGCAGGTACCTAAATTCCAAAGCAACAAAGAATGAGTTAAGGTCAAATACATTGAGAATTGCAACAAGTTTACAATAAATTGAAGTAAGGCAACACTTTATAGACACATCTTAGTATTGAATTGAATGTTCATGCAGTAACATTAAGAAGAAAAGACCAATATCATATCTATTGATGAATGGGTATACAAAACTCAGATTTCATCACTGACTATCCAACATAAAAAAGTAAATAAATAAATATATTTAAAAAAAAAAAAGGGCAAGTACATGTACACTAGTTGTGTGATACTATGGATAGCTAACCATGCACAGACACTGCAAACTCTGGACCAATTACCTGCAATCTAATTGGTTTCACACCAAGTAAAACGAGGCGTTCAAAGAGAGACTGGGCAAGCCCAGCACGAGCTGCTTTCTTGCACATAATGACTGGACCAAGCTGGCAGTGATCTCCAACAAGAACAACCTAATATGGAAATTTCTCATTAGACTCCAGGCAACGATTTGTTAAAAATCAACCTCGGACTCAAAATTTAGCAACATCTATATATTTGACCTCAGAGTACCTGCTTTGCCCCAAGAACCAAAGGAATCAGGCATTCAGGCTCCGTAGACTGAGTAGACTCATCAATAAGTACCTAAAAGCAGAGGATAGATTTGTGTTAGCTATTTTTAAGTTGTGACAGATAGTAACTAACTGTTAATGTAAGACGTATTTCAACCTGACGGAACCTAAAATTGGCCAATCGTGGATCTCCAGCACCAACACATGTGCAACAAATGACATCAGCACTTTGAGAAATCTCCCTCTCGGTTGCCCGCTTCAGTGCCTTATATTTTTTCTCATCGCTACTAGACAATTCTCCTGTAAAATTTCAGGAACTAATCAGCATCAAGTCAGGACAATATACATAGAAGTTTTTAGAAAAGCAAAGTGACCTTGCTCATCCTTCAATTGTTGTAGCTTGTACAGTTCACTCTTTTCTGACGTGTCAAGATGACGAACCTGAGATTAACAGAGTCAGTAAGCATCCAGTTAAATAAGTGAATAAAGAAAAGCCAGACAATAAAATTATTAATTAAGTCAACAAGTCAACACAAACCTGGTAATGAAGGGTTAAATGCTCAACAGGAGAACTAACAGCTTCCCTTGATTTTGCACAAAGTCTGACAACCTTAAATACCAAAAGGAAGATAAAAATCAGACAAATTCATAAGAAACCTATCATTACCAAGAACACATATAATAAAAAAAACATCTGTTGCAATGTTTCACGCAAAATGAGGTAATTTCCAAAGCTCATAAATAGCACCCAACTGTAAACCAACTTGTTTTAAACAAATAAAAATCAGATTGCACACTGCTATGCTTTACAAAGCAGAACAAGTGGTACTTGAGAGACATTCATACTAAGATGAACATAAATCCGTTTAGGTACTCATTCTGATTTCTTGCGGTTTGCAATTCCTTTTCTTTGATAGAGATTTCTGCTTAGTAATAAAAGCAACAACACATGAACAGTGGACAACAGATCTATCATAGAGGAGCAATCTAAAATTCAGAAGAAAAAAAAAAAAGGAAACTACTGAACAGCCGAGCAACAAAACCATCATTTAACCCAGGTAAATAAGAAGCTCTCCAATCTAAAACTATCAGAGAAACAGAATCCAATTATGTGTCTGCACACCAATGCGTACACAACTAAAAAGATATTTAAATATTCATTCAAGAAGAGCCGCAAAAACAAAGGGACATTCTATAGAGTCAGTATAATTGCAGGCAACGGCCAAGCACTGGTCGTCTACCTTCAACCCAGTTGCACTTATCTTCTCAGCTAGTTGGTCTACAGCAACATTACTAGGAGCACAAACCAAAACCTGGTAAAGAGAGAAATTGTGATTAAAAGAGAGTGAGTGAGAGAGAGAGAGAGAGAGAGAGAGAGAGAGAGAGAGAGAGAGAGGAAATAATAAATGTGAGTTATTTTACCTGTCCCTGGCCTTGTTTAGCCATGTGATACACAATTGCTGCAGAAGTCACAGTTTTTCCTGTGCCAGGTGGACCCTGGATCAAACTTATAGGCTTCTGAAGGACACTCTTTACAGCAAAAACCTATCAATAAAAAAGTGGCAAGACACTCAGATTAGACCAACACCAACTACAACAAAGAATCCTCAAAAGGTCCGAGAAAATGCTATTGTGAAATACTTGGGAAAGAGATGCATTTGAAGTGAAAAACTAGTATATTGAAAGAGAGGATAAGCCAGAAAAGAAAGTAATGTATCATGAACTAGAGGATAACAAAAAAGTGTATAATCAAGATATCATACTTGAGATGCATTGAGCTCCGGAAGACCAGGTGCACCAAAACGACGGGGCAATGTATTACGGACCATTTGAACCTCTACTTCATGGCCTAACAAATGATGGTAAATATATCTGCACAAATAGTATAAAAGAACAATCAAGTTAAATGCAAAACATAAAACATCACTGCAGCCTGACATGATTTATTTATTTCTCTTTTTAACATACTTTCATTGAATAAAATACAACCTGAAATAGCAAATGCAATATCTGCCCTAAAAACCAATTTATGCTTGTCATTTCCATACAATATTTAGCAATACAAGAATTATGAACATAGAAGTAGAATCAACACTAAGTCGCATAATGATAAGCAAGTTATCAATTTGTTAATTTTTTTGAAACAAGACTGTTATTTCTAAAACTTAAAAGTCAAAAAAAGAGAAGGAAGAAAAAAAAAACACTGCAACCCTACCCACTAACACTTGTCTCGTCCACTGCAAAAGCTTTCATGGCCCCCTGCATCCGATCAAAACTTGTACTCTTCCAGACAAAGTCAACACTGAAGCCATGGTTCACATCAACTGGAACTCCCTGCAAACAACATGAATACACATTAGTAACAACCAAGTTTACCGAATTAAATAATATATAAGCAGCACTAATACTAAAACTACCTGACTGGCACGAAGTTCAAGTGCAACCTCCTCTTGTGCAGTTAACTTGATCTGAAACAGCAGATAAGTACTCTAAGTTCCACAAAACTACAACATATACTCTTAATGCTTCAGAAAGGAAAGAGGCATACAACATGTCCCACTGACTGCCACGCTGGATGAGCTGCATCTCCAGAATAACGAAGCCGCAACTCATCACCAGGTACAAGACGTAACTCATTGTCTTCCTGCAACAACCCAAGAAAAAACTGAATGTTAATAACACATACATATGAGCAGAATGAAAAACATGCATATAGTACTAAAAGAATTCACCCAAAAAAAATACTCTCAAATTTTCGCAGACAATCACCTTTGGAAACACAAAATAAGCAATACGCTTCTTGTTAAGACCAATATCCCACCGAATTGTGACATTGTCTTTGCTTTGAGATTCTTTCATCATCTACAACATAAATAAGATCATAAGAACTTAACAACTAGCTTGTTCTCTACCACAGGGATCATAAGAAATCTTTGAATTGAAAAGAAAAAGGAAAACAGAGGTTTGTCTGCATACTTTATCATAGTCAGCTTCAAGTTTAATAAGTGGTGCAAACACATTTTGATACTGCACCAGAAACAAGAAAATCATCAGCTTATCAGCAAAACATCCATTTAGAAGATGCAGATTCTCCAAAGGCTTCTCGTGTTATAAAAAGGACACGAACTAAGCCTTCTCACATTTCAAAGTATATACAATGAATTCCAAACAGATTCACCTGGTAAGCATCTTCATACTTCAAGGCCACAGGTTGGGGTTCATCATCCACACCAGGCTTCTCGAGATCTTCAAGGGAAGCATCAGGATTGGACTTCCAAAGTTCTTCTACTTTATTTATTTGTTGAGCACTGATTTGGCGCGCCCTTAGCTGCTCCTGTTCAGACGGGACCTGCAAAGCACAGCATCTTAAAACTACTAAACAGAAAACCATAAATTGCCTCAAATGAAAATAACTATGAACCTGATGATAGCAAAATACCAAACCTTAACAAGCCACTGCAAGAAACACCTATCATCTATCAGGGGACACCACTGGCTCAGATCCCAGTTCATATCCTTCAATGCATTAACACTTAAGCAGGGTTCCCTACAAAGAAGAACAACAACACTCTCTGTCTTGGCTGAAATAAATCCAAGAAGAAATACATTACGACATCCACAGTTGTAGCATTCAAGGATTGTTTCTCCCAATGGGCTATCTTTATGAAGACAGACTTCCTTGTGTTTTGCTCGGACCTTCAAAACCCAACATAACAAACCAATTAGGAAAAGTTATCAGAATATAATGTCTATCCCATATTAATAACATCAGCTTTCAAACTCGCATTTAGGAACCCACCATATGCAACCACCCAAGAATCAGCATACTATTAAGAAAAAAAAAGTTATGTATGATATCAGGCTCCAAGAGCTGGCACTTTCATTATATTTCACAGATTATTTGTGGTTGCATATCCTTAAAAATTTGCCTGTGAAAAGGTTGTTCAAAGCATCAACAAAGATTAATTTTTCAAGATGAAAAATGAAAAGACGTGAATGGAAGATGCAGTTTAATTTCTACAAAAAATTTATGCCTGCTCAATGTGATGTGAAATCAAACGGGGCAGCTTATGGTAAGTTCCCGTTACACTAGAGAAAAGAAATTGAACTCCATGTAATTTAGAGCCTCTTGGGATTGCTTCTGGAAGGGCTAAAAGCCTTGCTGACAGCCAAAAGTGCTTGTTGATTCCGTTTGGAAAAAACTGTTAGAATTGCTTCTGGGTCATAGAAGTGCTTTCTGAAGAAGCACCTGCCAGACACTTCTCCAGGAAGCATTTTCAACAGCTTTTAGAGGAGGCATTTGAATATTTAATAGAAATTTCAACATGGTTCTAGCGTAAGCACTTCTAGTTCCTACAGAAGCAATCCCAAACAAGGCCTCAACAATTATAGAAAACATTTACTGGCATCACCTAGATATTAAAACCTTCAAATCAAACAAACTCCACCATAGAAACTATGACTCCTTACTTTAGCTTGTAATTTAACTTAAAAGAATTATTTGGAATCCATCCATGATCCCACTAGAGCTAACATAAACCAAAAGAGGATATAAAGGATTCTCTAATGCTCTATCATAGATCATACAATGTAATAACAAGAGTACAATCAACTCGAGAACAGCCACATGATTGGCATAAAAGATGTACAGCATTAAATTAAATCATGCAGTCCTGTAAACATCAAAATCTGAAGCATAATGCTGGTTACTTAAATCATATTAAACAGATGTAACGTTAACTCCATTCGTATGTAAGGTCCAATTATGTCCATGCAGACAAATCAGAGCAATATTGATCCAGAATTGCTGGTCAAGTGCCCTAGCATTAATGGAAGTTTAATATTAAGTGGTGTGGGAAGTAGAAGACTTCCCAACTTTTGTGTCAACAAATACGTATCTCTATAAATTTGCATTAATATATCAGAGCATGTTACAGCTTATGTTATTATGAAAAATTATTTAAATCAACCTATACATATAGGGTTTCTAAAATATGAGGCCAAACCTAGCTGTAACATCAACACGAACCAAATGAATCTCCAATAGACCAAAAAGTAGTCAACCCACTCATGCAACCAAATTACAACTCAACAAAAAAAAAAAGAGTCCATGAGTATAAGGTGCCATGATTAATCGACAAAGAAAAATCATCAGAATCTACTTTCTCTTTACCCAGATTGCTTCCCATCTCTGCCATCCAATACCATGTTTGAACCAAAATCTCCCAAAATGTAGAAATAAAAACATCTTGAAACCGGGATAATAACCCAAACCATCATGAGGGCATAATAATGCAGCTATAAATGTACCTTAAACTTAGTTCGATCTTCGTATAACCCATGCCAACACGTGATGGCGTATCAGCAAGTATGTCTCTTAAAACAAAACACGCTTATTTCCCTGCATTCTCTAACTACTAAATTTCCTCCAGTGGCATCCATTTTGTGACTAGTAATTTCCAGTTCTTACCCAAATTCCCATTGGACTCATCCCAAAAAATTATAATCACAAAACCCAAAATTATAAATAAAAAGGCAGAAACAATAACACTCCGAACTGGGTGACTTACCAGGTGATTCACAATATGAGAGCCGGAAGTGTTCCCCCTTGAATTACAGAACCATTTTCGACACGAAGGCACATTACACCTCACAACGCAAGCCGGGTTCGACACGCCGCAGTACCGGCACGCATGTTCTGTAAAATCCCCTTTTCCAAACTCGTAATTGTCGTCATCCCCAGTATCCTCAAAGTTAAGCACACTCATCCCAGGCGTTAGGACGTCAACCACCTGATTATTGCCGGCGTTACTGCCCGACCCACCTGCCCTAGCCTTTGTGGCGCTGCCCGGGGCAGCAGAAACCGGCGACGCATCGGACTGGTGGTCGGACCCGACCCCACCACCGCCACGGTCACGGTCTGCAGGTTCCGATAAGGAATCTGAAGGGGTGGGCCAGGCGACAGGAGAGCGAATCGGGTCGCGGAACTCCGGGTAGTCAAAGTCCTCGCCCTGGGTGTTGAATTCGAGGAAGGTGTAGGCGTCGTTGGCGGTGTCGGGCTGCGACGCCGTGTCAAAGAGGTTGTTGGGCTCCGAATCCATGGTCGGGGTGCGGAATTGAAATCTTTTGGGGGTGGAAGGGGGGTTAGGGTTAGGGTTAGTGTTTGGTGAAGGAAATTGATGCGAAGAGAGAAGAAAGACGTTTAAGAAGAGAGTGTGGGAGGTGTGATGGGTGAAGACGTCGTGGAGAGAGAGAGAGAGTCCGTGTGAGGGGGTTTTTGTAAGTTTTGTTTTTGGGCGAGTGCCCAAATGGGACCCACTTTTTTTGCAATATTTGGGACGCGCTGCTGTGATTGGGCAGTAGGTACTAGGACTGCTTTTCAATGCGCACGTGACCGGGTGCGTCTCTTGGAGGTACGACGTGGCACGTATAGTAGGCATCTGATGTTGATGAAACAAAGACAAGTGTAAGCTTTTGTCTATGTGTTTCAACAACATGAAAAGGTTTGGTATATGTGACTATTTTGTGGACGCGTGATGTCACGTCGTGAAATACAGCGTTATGTAAGTTATTCTCTTTGAAAAATTAAAGGTTGTATACCATGTGAGAGAGGTATCCGACATCAACTTTCAAAAGCATTGGTTACTATGATCTCGTTTAATACACGTAATTGGATTGCAATGGATAATGCTCAAATTTTGGGCCTATTGAAGCTGGAAGTGAATGCCTTTTCATTTATAGGGGATTAGAAAAGGAGAAGGAAATTTGTACCATCAAATCCCACCATTTTAAACTAGATTGAATTGGTAAGTTTTTTTCATGAGTAATTCATCTCGATAATCATTATTTTACGTTTTTTTTAACATACATTTAATTTAGTGGGTCATCTATTCTAATTCAATCATACGTGCCAAATGAGTTCTATGTCTCTAAGCACGTGAGAGGATTACATGCCAAAAATTCTTGTTATCATGACATGGTAGGAATACAAAATAAATTAGTTTTTTCCGTGTTTTTGAATTATTGAGTTTAAAGTGTTTTTTTAAGTATAATTTTATCAAAATATTAAGTGTAAAAACAAATAATTTTTCTTATATGAAAATAGGGCAATTTTTTTTAGGATCGCTTCAGACCTCAAAAATCTTAAGAGTGGGCCTACTAATGGCAGACTAAAGAGGAAGAACATACATTCACTTAATTAATTGATAAAATAAAGTATATATTGGTGATGCAACATAATTAGTATTTGAAAACTAAACCGACACTTGACTTTGAAAAATAACTCAGATTTAAATGAATGTGGAGAATACATAGTATTAAATGCAGAAAACATGTTTGGGTTGGATGTAAATGCCCCTAATTGTTTGATTATCCGCACCCGTTGTGTTTCAACGATAGCTTCCAGACTTTTCTCTTGAAAAAAATATCTTCTCTCTGAGAGAGAGTTTTTTCTCTCCGTAAGTGAGAGCAATAACAATACTAACAATTTTTCCTCGTCGCCGACCCTAATCAATTTTGATTAGGGTCGGTGGCAGCCCTTCCTTCTTTTTCTCTGTTTTGTCTTTCTTCTTTTCTTTCTTTCTTTTTTTTTTTTTTTTTCTGGTGTTTTTCCCTACTTTCCTTCCTATTTTGTTTTCCTTTTACACCTCGATTTTCACAGGTATATCTTGCTGCCCTCAGATCTCCATCCATCCATATACATGTTCTTATTTTGGCTTCCACCAACTCAATCTCCATTCCGATCTGCAATCAATTTAAACCACGAAGTGATGCGATCTTCAACTAAGAAGGTGCGTAGGGTTCTGGCGTTCACACCGGCTCGGGTGGCAACACCACCTCCTTATCTTTGTCTACCATTTATGGCAATGTTGCTCGTGGCGATCCCACAAGTTGCTTTGGTTTCTCTTAATATGTGGCTGCGATCAGTGAGATGTTATATGTTGGAAGGCGAAATTCATCTTCTTTTCATCTCTAAGGTGTGGGTTATTGGCGAAAGTTGGTGTGATCGTGGAGTGCAATTCCGATGCTTTCCGCGATATCTTTGGAAGGAAGCAGTTAGGTTTAGCTTCTATGTTTTTTTGTTTTGGGCATTTGGATTACTATTGAGATCCATTCTTTTGCTTGTGAGGTTATTGTATATGGGTCTCAATTTGTGTAATTAGTTGTGTTGTGTTAACAAAGTAACCTTTGACCAAAAAATATATATATCTTTTTTTCAACGATAAACATACTTACATGGCACGAGAGTATTTTGTGTTTTTTTTGGGGGGGGGGGGAATATCTTCATGCATCTAAAAAGCCATCTGGCCTTTCTAAAAATGCAATACGTGTCCATTTGCTCAAAATCTTATAAGATAACAGAGTTAAGGTTAGTAGGTGAATGAACACGTCTTGTATTTTTAGAAAGGCCACATGACCTTTTGGGTGCCAAAGATTTAAACTCATTAAGGGAGATATGTACCCTCTTGCCCCTGTTTATTATTAGTAAATCTAGTTTTAGGTGCAATTTCATCATCCGGCCCCGTTACTATTAGATGCATATTTTTTTCATTTTTTGCCCATATTTATTATTAGAAACACTAGTTTTAGGTGCAATTACATCATCCGGCCCTCCTTACTGCATATGTTTTCATTTTTTGCCCCTATATCATCAAATAGATCAAAATATTAACGCCTCTACTTCTTAGTTTCATAGTGACAATTCAGCTATCAAATAGATCAAAATATTAACGCCTCTACTTCTTCTTAGTTTCACTAATTCAACTCATTTTAAGCCACAAAGCCTTGTAAGGCTGCTTGCACTGAAGAAAATTTTCAGTGTGCTGGGAATATAGCTCAGTATACCAAATTTCATAGTACAAGTGGTTAAAAACTTAAAAAAATAAAAAAAATTTCCAACCATTTGTATTATGACATTTGGTGTACCAGATCATGTTCTCGGCACACTGAAATTTTTCTCCTTGCCTTGTTACATTGAGGGGTTTTATTCCTACAATCAAGCCATATAGCCTTGCTCAATTTGATGCCGAAGTGCCTTTCTTCTCAAACTAATCTCAATCAAGGCCGCCACTTTTTTCTTCTTAAATTCCAATCAAGGCATTTAGGCCTTTATACTCAAACCAAATCAAAAGACATAATTTGTGTTTTTCTTGCAAACCAAGTGGTATAAGGCCTCTTGTCAAAATTTTCAGTTGTGATGACCTGCCACTTTTTTTTTTTTTGGTTTAATGTTTATGTTTTTGCAAAATGCCAAACTACCCATATACAAATTATGGTGTGTCCGAAGGAATTTTCTTGTTCTCCAAACCTACTCGATTGGCCAATACTGATCTTGGGCTTGAGTTCAATAAACTTGACCACTTCCAAGTGTGGTCATGTCGGCCTTGTCAATTACGGTTGCATCGAGTTGGACAAAATTTTGGCATCTCAACTCTTGAACCATCTGATGATTCGCAACTTCATCTTTCTCACCTAAGGTGGTTGCCTCGATTTGAGTCGAGTCGAAGCTTCTAGTCTCTTGGGTAGACTCATTTTTCTCAACTAATGTGAGGTTGTCAATATGTAAATCGGTTTGAAAAATCAATCTTAAGGTTGACCCAACCCCCAATTTTCTTACCCAAATACTCTCGGCCTCCTAAGTTATTCTCATGTTGAAGAGATGGAGTGAGTGGTTGCACTTGCATTGGAACCTCATTGAGGCTTAGGTTCAAATCTTGCTCCCTGATCGGGTGATTAAGTTGTTCTGACATCTCGGGCAAAGTTCGGGTAAGAAGATCAAATGCGGCTCAACATATTGGCCACTAGAACCACTAGGGAAGGTAGAATGCACCCCAACCACTTGAACGTTTTCGTCCGATGACCCATTCAGGCTATTGTAGCCATATTGGTCATTATAACTAGTCACCACATTGGCCATAGGATTGGCCGCTAAAGCTTATTAGTTGTTGATTTGTTTACATAAGTTGGTGGTTGTAAAATTCATCTTTCACCTAACTCTAGGCAACTAGGCTAGGACCTATGTAGGTCTGCCCATGATCTGGGTTCTCCACTGCCATTTTTTATTGTTTGTCGTTGTTGGCATGAGTGGAAGACTGGAAGTGTTCATGCTCAGTGGATGTTGTCGGTTTATCCTCAATATTTGGTAGATATTATTAATATATTGTTGATATTTAGTGTCAATATGTCAATATAGGGAAGTAATTTTTTCACTTTCTTTTTAGCATTGATAGGAGCATATTTACGCACCTTAGTTTAGCTTGTTTTTGTGCATTTATAGTGTTTTTCCTTAGTAAAGTAGTCTTTTAAGCTAGTTCTATGTGTTTTCAGGTTTTAAGGGCAAAGTATGCAAAAGGATGCATTTTGGAGCCTTTTGGAGCAAATTAGAGCTTGGAATGGACATCATATGCTTGGAGCCAAGAGGATGGACGAAATTGAAGACTTGAAGATGATGATTCCTACTTGAGCAAGGGTTCCTAGTTGAAGTAGGAAAGTCCCTAATGGAAGATGGTTTCCTAGTTGAATTAGGATTCCTAGTTAAAATGGGTTTCCTAGTTGAATTAGGATTCCTAGAAGAACAAAGTTGCCTACTCAAACAAGGTTTCCTACTTGAAGTAGGAAAGGCAAAGTCCAAATGGTCTCAAGTGAAGCAACAAAGAAGTTTTCCAAGTCCAAGAAGGAAAAGGAGTCCAAGATGAAGAAGGAATGACAAAGACAAGGTTTCCTAATCCTAATAGGCAAAGTTTCCATGTGCAATGAGGAGTCCTTATCCATTTAGGGCACCTTATCCTTGTTCTAGAAGCCTTATCACCTTATCTCCTTACCTGCCGCACCTAGGAAGCATTATCCCTTTCTATTTCTGATTTCTAAGCCTATTTCCTTGTGGATTTGGGTTATTCAAGTCCATATCTGATTACCCTAGGGTTTTAAGTGCCTATATATACTCATATTAACCCCTAGATCAGATCACCACCCCTCATACACATTCATTAATTCCAGAAATTCGTCCAACCCTCTCCACACCCTTGCCGCAGCCACCAAACACCTTTCTCCTTAGTTTTAAGCTTTGCCACACCATCCCCTTCCCCTAAACACTACTAAATCCCTCCATAACCATTCATCCATACACCTAAGGCCCTAAACCTGTCCCTAGACCTTTGCCGCACCAAGGAGGAGGAGAAGGAAGCTCAGAAGTTCATGCAATTCAAGTTCGTGTCGCTGGAATTTCTAGGTGTTTCTTTTCCTTTGATTTCAATGTTTAATTTCAATTCTCTTTGTTTTGTGCGTATGAGGAACTAAACCCCCCCTTGGCTAGGGGGGGATTCGAAACCATGAACATACTTGCTATATGATTTGATTACTTCTAATTGCGTTTCATAAGTTGTGAATTCAATTTACTTATCTATGTGAATTACATTGATTTGTGTGTGTTGGTTGAGAGTGCACGCTTAATTATCATGCATAAATTGGATGCTAGGATATAAGGAAATTTCACCTAATCGTTATGGAATTATATTCACAAGTAGTAAAGGTTGATGATCTCAATCGCGTTAAGTAAATTCTTGGCATAAGTTTCATGCAATCATAGTAACAAGTGCTTCGTCAATGCTTATGGTTTTCATAGAACTTAATGATTCTTGCTTGTATCTCTATTATGCAATCATGTAGGGGACTTGTGGGGAATGTTTTGGGTTGTCGTATGCAATCATCCAATTCAATAACGTTAGGAAAATCTGAAGGTTAATTTAAGCGAACCTAATTAACTTGGGGCGTTGAGAATTCATGGGTTATTGAAAAGCAATTGGAAATCGTTTTATATGCAAGTATAACATGTGTGGAGATGAACCCCTTAGCTAGCCTTCATTCCATTCATTAAAACCAAATTCGTTTTAAATTCTGTTCGTTTTACAAAGTTTTAAGTTTGTTTTCAAATTCGTCAAAACCTCAATCCCCCTCTACTTTAGTGTCCAATTTAGTTAGGAAGTGTCTTAGTTTGTGTGTTCTAAGTGTTTTGAATCAGTTTATTACCCAATTTCGTCCAAAGTAGTCAAAGTGCTCAAAACTGCCCAGATTGTGTTTTTAAGGCAGTTTTGAGTGTTTTGGTGCTGTTTTGAGTCTTTTGGTTTGTTTTGGTGTTTTAAAGTTTAGTTTTGCATTCTTTGAGTCTAGTATAGTGTTTTAAACTTGTTTTTACGTATTTGAGTCAGTTTCCAAGTGATTAACAATCCCTCCTAATCCCCGGTCCAGAACGATCCCTACTTACATTCTTCACTACAATTGATAAAAAGAGGGTTTAATTTGTGTGCGTATAATTCTCGCACCAAATTTTGGCGCCGTTGCCGGGGATTAGCAACTTTGCTAATCCCTTGGATTGTTATTTTCGTTTTTCTTATTAGATCAGATTCTTATGTTATTTTGTTTCTTGTTTTAGGTACTTGTTTATGACTCGGAGTTCTAATCCGGTTCACGAACATATTTTAGACTTTGACGACGATTTTGAGCGTGAGTTGAGACGTAAGAGGAAGAACCCGGAACCTAGTGAATCAAGTGCAAGTTCCGAGTCCGTTTCTGAATTTGAAGAAGAAGTGGAAGACATGGCAGCGGACAACCGAACAATGAAGGAGCTTTCCGCTTCGGGATTGGCCAATGCCGCACCCTTGTGCATCCAATACCCAAGGGCGGCTCAAGACAAGACTGCCGAGTTCGAATTGAAGTCAAGCCTATTACATCACATTCCGAAGTACCATGGGCTATCCATGGAAGATCCGAACAAGCATTTGAAGGAGTTTGAAGTCGTTTGCTCAAGCATGACTCCGGTGAACGTAGATGAGAGCATCTTGAAGATGAAGGCCTTTCCCTTTTCTCTCCAAGAGAAAGCGAAAGATTGGTTGTACGAATTGGCTCCCGGAACTGTCACATCATGGGAGAGCATGAAACGGGCTTTCTTGGAGAAGTTTTTCCCAACTTCTCGAGTCATCCTCCTACGAAAAAGGATAAGTGGAATTCAACAAGATGAAGGTGAATCCTTTCCTACTTATTATGAACGTTTTAAATCTCTGGTTGCTTCATGTCCACAGCATCAAATGAAGGAGGAACTACTTCTACAATACTTTTACGAGGGACTTCTACCTATTGAACGTCAAATGCTAGATGCCTCAGCGGGTGGAGCCTTGGTGGACAAGACCCCCACGGCTGCAAAGACCTTGATTGCTAATCGAGCATTGAATGCTCAACAATACGAAGGCGTTGGACAGAGGAGTACCCCACGGCAACACCAAGTCAATGAGGTAAGTACCATAACCGAACTTCAAAATCAAATGGCTAACCTTACTACGTTGCTTTCTCAGGTGGTGGAAGGTCCAAAAGTCAAAACCGTAGCTTCTTGTGGCGTATGCTCCATGCAAGGACACCCTACGGATAAATGCCCACAATTGATCGAGAATGGAGGGTGGGAGACACTCAATGCCGTGGGATATGGCAACCAATACCAAACACGTGGTGATCCGTTTTCTAATACTTACAATCCCGGTTGGCGTGATCATCCGAATTTCAAATGGCGAGACCCCCAACAAGGTCAACAACAAAGCGGATTTAGGCAACAACCCCCGGGTTTCTATCAAAAGCCGTTGGCACCACCACAAGCCCAAGCACAACCTGCCCAAAGCAATGTAGGTAATTCAAGTGATAATGATAAGATTTTTCAATTACTCACTACTTTGACGCAGGAAGTCCAAACTCAAAACAAAGAGAGACAAATCCAAGACAAGAGGGTGGACAACTTGGAGAAGCAAGTGGGACAGATTGCCGAGTTCATGGGGCAATTTCGTGAGCAAGGAAGGTTGCCTAGCTCAACGGTGGTCAATCCGAAAGGTGGATTCGAATCTGCAAAAGCTATGCATTTGCGAAGTGGAAAGCAAGTCGGATCTGACCTCAACCCATCCAAATCACGTTCCAACGAGGAGGATGAGTTGAGAATTGAAGAGGAGGAGCAAAGGCCACTCACGGCCAAGGTGGAACCAAATGTGCCGCAAGTTCCAAGTGATCCCAAGTCGTCCAATTCATCCAATAAAGGTAAGAACGTGTCAAGTTCGGTTCCTACTAATGATTTTCCTGCGAATGTTCCTTTTCCTAGTAGGTTTAAGCAAACAAAGAAAGAAGAAGCGGAAAAGGACATTTTGGAGACGTTTCGGAAAGTTCAAGTTAATATCCCCCTATTGGATGCAATCAAGCAAGTCCCGAGGTACGCCAAGTTCTTGAAGGAACTTTGCACCAATAGGAGGAGGATTTCGACCAAGGAGGTGGTCAAAGTAGGTGAAAACGTCTCAGCCATCTTACAACGCAAGCTGCCCCCAAAATGCAAAGATCCGGGTAGTTTTACAATTCCGTGTGTTATTGGTAATTCTAGGTTTGAATCTGCCATGTTAGACCTAGGTGCATCTATAAATGTCATGCCATATTCAATTTATGCATCTATGAACCTAGGAGCGTTAAAAAACGATGGTGTGATCATACAATTAGCCGATAGATCTAATGCCTATCCAAAGGGAGTTTTGGAAGATGTGTTAGTGCAGGTTAATCATTTGATCTTCCCGGCGGACTTCTACGTACTTGAGATGGATGAATCGGACCATGCCCCTTCGTTGCCCATCCTCCTCGGAAGGCCATTCATGAAAACTGCTCGTACGAAGATTGACGTATATAATGGCACTTTGACCATGGAATTTGATGGGGAAGTTATTAATTTCAATCTTTCTGATTCTATGAAGTACCCTAGTGAGAATCATTCATGTTTTGCTATTGATATAATTAACTCTTTGGCGCAGGACTATTTAGACAATTTGAAGGATGATGCACTTGAATTGGTCATTGCACAAGGAAGGAACATGCAAAACATGGAAACAACCACCAAGGAACCCCACGGCATGCATGAGGAATCCTTGGCCGTGCCCCCTAATGAGGATATTATTGAGATGGTGGCTGCCCTTGAGTCATTGCCATTACAATCGGGTAAGTATTCGGACCCTATTTTAAGTTCAGTTTCGGCTAATAAAATGCTTCCCTCAGTTGTGCAGCCACCTACACTTGAACTTAAGCCGTTGCCTAGTCATTTGAAGTACGTTTTCTTGGGCGAGGATGACACGTTGCCCGTCATTATTTCATCCTCACTCACGGCACAAGAAGAGAGCAAATTGGTACGAGTGCTTAAGGAGTACAAAACAGCAATTGGATGGACCTTGGCCGACATCAAGGGAATTAGCCCTACTACATGCATGCATCGCATACTTCTAGAGGAGGGGTCCAAAACATCCAGAGAGGCTCAACGCCGTCTCAACCCTCCGATGATGGAAGTTGTGAAGAAGGAGGTAATCAAGCTTTTGGATTGTGGAGTAATCTATCCAATCTCGGATAGTAAGTGGGTCTCACCCGTGCAATGTGTTCCGAAGAAATCTGGAGTGACTGTGGTTGCAAATGCCGAGAATGAACTTGTTCCTCAACGCATTCAAACCGGTTGGAGGGTGTGCATCGATTATAGGAAGCTAAACGCCGCAACAAGGAAGGATCACTTCCCACTGCCGTTCATCGACCAAATGCTTGAGAGGTTAGCCGGTTATGCTTTCTATTGTTTTCTTGATGGTTATTCTGGTTATAATCAAATTGTCATAACACCCGAAGATCAAGAAAAAACCACTTTTACATGCCCCTTCGGTACTTTTGCATATCGTCGCATGCCTTTTGGTTTATGTAATGCACCTGCTACATTTCAACGATGCATGATGAGCATATTTTCTGATTATGTTGAGAAAATCATTGAAGTATTTATGGATGATTTTAGCGTGTTTGGTGATTCTTTTGATGGTTGCTTGCATAATCTTAGTTTAATCTTAAAACGTTGCGTTGAAACTAACCTTGTTCTTAATTGGGAGAAATGCCATTTCATGGTTAAACAAGGCATAGTTTTAGGTCATATAGTCTCTGAAAACGGTATTGAGGTTGATAAGTCGAAAATAGATCTTGTACGTCACTTACCCTCTCCAACTTCGGTTAGAGAGGTTCGTTCTTTTCTTGGCCATGCAGGATTTTATCGTAGGTTTATCCAGGATTTCTCGAAGGTTGCACAACCTCTTTGCCGTCTCCTACAAAAAGACGTGACGTTTGAATTCACCAAGGAGTGCACGGCATCATTCAACCAACTTAAGGAGTTGTTGACCACGGCACCCATCATTGTTCCACCGGATTGGAGTCTACCTTTCGAGCTCATGTGTGATGCGTCCGACTATGCTTTAGGAGCAGTTTTAGGACAAAGAAAGGACAAGAGGCCGCATGTTATCTACTACGCCTCACGAACGTTGAACGATGCCCAGTTGAACTACTCCACTACGGAAAAAGAACTTCTTGCCGTTGTCTTTGCTTTAGATAAATTTCGATCATATCTAATTGGTACTAAAGTAATTGTTTTCACTGATCATGCAGCTCTGAAGTACTTGCTCACTAAAAAGGAGGCCAAGCCACGGCTAATTCGATGGATGTTGCTACTTCAAGAGTTCGACATAGAGATTCGGGACAAGAAGGGAAGTGAAAACGTGGTGGCTGACCACCTAAGCCGAATGGTGCACAATGAAGAGGCCTTACCCATTGCCGAGACATTCCCCGATGAACAATTGCTGTCCATTAAGGTTAGTGCACCTTGGTATGCCGATATTGTTAATTTTTTGGTGTCAAAACGTATTCCAAGTGAGTTCACTAGGCACCAACGTGATAAACTTAGGCATGATGCACGATTTTATGTGTGGGATGATCCATACTTATGGAAATTTTGTCCCGATCAGATTATACGTCGTTGTGTGCATGATTCTGAATGTCATTCAATTTTGAGTTTTTGTCATACATATGCATGTGGAGGGCACTTTGGCACACAACGCACAGCCCTCAAAGTGTTACAATGTGGATTTTATTGGCCTAGTATTTTTAAGGATGCTAGAACGTTTTGCTTAACATGTGATAAATGCCAAAGAATGGGTGGTATTAGTGCAAGGGACCAAATGCCGCAGGTTTCTATCCTAAATGTTGAAATTTTTGATGTTTGGGGTATTGATTTTATGGGTCCCTTCCCTTCATCGTATGGTTTCATGTATATTTTGCTTGCGGTTGATTATGTGTCAAAATGGGTGGAAGCCAAGGCCACCCGGACTAATGATTCTAAAGTGGTTGCAGATTTTATTAGAACTAACATTTTTGCAAGGTTTGGAATGCCACGAGTGATCATTAGTGATGGAGGGTCACACTTTTGCAATCGGACCATTGAAGCGTTATTGAGGAAATACCATGTCACCCATAAGGTTTCTACACCTTACCATCCTCAAACGAATGGCCAAGCCGAGGTTTCCAACCGAGAGATCAAGCAAATACTTGAGAAGACCGTTGGGCCAACAAGGAAGGATTGGAGCTTACGGTTAGATGATGCACTTTGGGCGTATCGTACGGCGTACAAAACCCCCATTGGGATGTCCCCTTTTAGACTTGTCTATGGCAAGGCGTGCCATCTTCCCGTGGAGTTGGAGCATAAAGCTCTTTGGGCTGTCAAGAAGTTCAACATGCACTTAGATGAAGCGGGAAGTCTTAGGAAATTCCAATTGAATGAGCTTGATGAAATACGGCACGAGGCGTACGATAATGCAAGCATTTACAAGCAAAAGACCAAAGCTTTCCATGACAACATGATCCGTGGGAAATCATTCTCAATTGGGCAGAAAGTGCTATTATTCAATTCCCGTTTACGTTTATTTCCCGGTAAGTTACGTTCTAAGTGGATTGGACCATTTGTTATTACTAATGTTTTTGTTCATGGTGCAGTCCAAATCCAAAGCTTGAAAACGGGACAAGAATTCAAGGTGAACGGGCATCGTTTGAAGCCCTATTATGACACCTTTGTGGAGCATGCCGTGGATGACATACCCTTGGAAGCCGTGGGCCCTAGTAAGGAGTGAATGAGGTCTTCGTCCGGCTGTACGACGTTAAAGCAAGCGCTACTTGGGAGGCAACCCATGCATTCAACAAAGGAAGACCGAGAAAGCACTCCAATTCCAGATTTGCGTTCCTAAACTCTTCTCTTTGTTGTTAATTTTGTTTCTGCCATGTTAGGTTGTTAGATGTTGTTTTGTTTGTTTGTTTGTTATTTGTGTGAGTCTATGCTTGAAACATTGAGGACAATGTTTGATTTAAGTGTGGGGGGGGGGGGGTAACCAAAGTGTTTTGATGCAAATTCGTAGGGTTTTGTCACCCATAATTTCAAATGTTGTTTCTTGCTGTTTTTAAGTGTTTTTAAGCCGTTTTAGAGTGTTCTAGAGTTTGTTGTTCTAAAAATCCGAAAATCCCAGAAAAAATTGAAAAAAATTGTTTTGAAAACCCAAAAAGAGTTGTTTTTAAGTTGTTTTTGTGTGTTTGTTTGTGTCTTAGGGTACCTTCCAACACAATGATGAGGATTCGGTTTGTAATTGCATGACTGTTAAAGAGAATAATTAACATGGATGAAAGTTTGATTTACTCTTTGTTATGCTTGGTTGTGGTTATAACTTATGACTTCACATGTAATCAAAAAGAAAAAAAGAAAAATCAGTTTTTGTAACATGCTTGAAGGAAGGAACTCAAACTAATGCTACAACCTTGTGAGACTTGAGCCTAAACGTTTATTTCGAGAGTTAAAATCTGTGCATTCTTGTTTTCTAAAGTCGTTGCATGATCTCATTATTCTTTGCTTGGTTACTACTTAGAAGGCGTTTCATCATTTAGTTCCAAATACTAGAACTCATGCCAATTTCATTCAAAACATGTTATTGAATTGCATAACACATATTCAAGATGAAGTTAGTAGTGACCACCATAGCCAAATTGCCATAGTTCCCTATTTCATTTGTTTGTAGGATTTAACCCCGTTGAGCCTTGTGTAGCCTACTTTCTTTGTTAACCCACAATTATCCTCACCTAGCCTAGAGTAGGACCACCCATACCTTTGTTCTTGAAGCATAGTAAAAGCATAACTCAAAGATGAATTCCTTTTGATCATTGCATTATAGAAAACAAGTGTGGGGGAAGGATTCTTGATATATGGGTGTGCCAAAGTCTTGAATGAGGCACGGCAAAGAAAAGAAAAAAAAAGAGAGAGAAAGAAAAAAAAAAAAAAAAAATTTCGTGGAAAATAAGAAGAAAAAAAGAAAAAGTTGTGAAAAGTATGAAAAGGAGTTGAAAGAGCATAAAATGAGCTCTAAGTTGTTGGTTATTGAAGAAAGGGTCCAAAACGTTGCATTTGACCCTAAGTATGCACGTGTATTCCCCTTTGTGTTTAAAGTTATTTTCTGCACTCTAAACTGAATTCTAAGTATCAAGTTCATTGCTTTGCTTACTATTGTTTAAAGAACGTTTGTTTTATCCTTTACCTTTCTTTGTTAGCCAATACCCCTAGCCCCGTTACAACCCTTGACTTTAATCTTGAGTGTTATGTGTTTCAATTTGTGGAGTTTAAAATTGGTACGAGCATATGGTGTCACTGGTTCTCGCATCTAAGTAGTAGCGTTCCATTCATGAGATCATATCTAAACATGTTATTAACTCCGGAAAGTGTTTCTTTGTCATACATATATGTGAGCATTCGTTTTCATATTTACATCTATCTTCTCACATATAACTAGTATAGGGTGTGTAGTCAGAAAATCTGTGTGAAAATTGAGTGCATATCTAGTAAGGAATTGAGGAAATTCTCTAAGGCATGTTACTACATTCAAAATCATGTTGTAATTGGTTATTTGTGAACTAATGAGTAGTGACCATGATTAAGTAAATGCTTAAGCGTAAAGATGGCTAAAATCTGTGGGAATGATGAATTTTAACATGTCATGTGCATTGGAAATCCCTGAGGCGATTGTTGGAAGGTGTAGGTTGTGTTTTACTCGTTTTACTTCGTTATTTACTTTGTTTCATTTTGTTTTGCTCGAGGACTAGCAAAATCTAAGTGTGGGGGAATTTGATAGGAGCATATTTACGCACCTTAGTTTAGCTTGTTTTTGTGCATTTATAGTGTTTTTCCTTAGTAAAGTAGTCTTTTAAGCTAGTTCTATGTGTTTTCAGGTTTTAAGGGCAAAGTATGCAAAAGGATGCATTTTGGAGCCTTTTGGAGCAAATTAGAGCTTGGAATGGACATCATATGCTTGGAGCCAAGAGGATGGACGAAATTGAAGACTTGAAGATGATGATTCCTACTTGAGCAAGGGTTCCTAGTTGAAGTAGGAAAGTCCCTAATGGAAGATGGTTTCCTAGTTGAATTAGGATTCCTAGTTAAAATGGGTTTCCTAGTTGAATTAGGATTCCTAGAAGAACAAAGTTGCCTACTCAAACAAGGTTTCCTACTTGAAGTAGGAAAGGCAAAGTCCAAATGGTCTCAAGTGAAGCAACAAAGAAGTTTTCCAAGTCCAAGAAGGAAAAGGAGTCCAAGATGAAGAAGGAATGACAAAGACAAGGTTTCCTAATCCTAATAGGCAAAGTTTCCATGTGCAATGAGGAGTCCTTATCCATTTAGGGCACCTTATCCTTGTTCTAGAAGCCTTATCACCTTATCTCCTTACCTGCCGCACCTAGGAAGCATTATCCCTTTCTATTTCTGATTTCTAAGCCTATTTCCTTGTGGATTTGGGTTATTCAAGTCCATATCTGATTACCCTAGGGTTTTAAGTGCCTATATATACTCATATTAACCCCTAGATCAGATCACCACCCCTCATACACATTCATTAATTCCAGAAATTCGTCCAACCCTCTCCACACCCTTGCCGCAGCCACCAAACACCTTTCTCCTTAGTTTTAAGCTTTGCCACACCATCCCCTTCCCCTAAACACTACTAAATCCCTCCATAACCATTCATCCATACACCTAAGGCCCTAAACCTGTCCCTAGACCTTTGCCGCACCAAGGAGGAGGAGAAGGAAGCTCAGAAGTTCATGCAATTCAAGTTCGTGTCGCTGGAATTTCTAGGTGTTTCTTTTCCTTTGATTTCAATGTTTAATTTCAATTCTCTTTGTTTTGTGCGTATGAGGAACTAAACCCCCCCTTGGCTAGGGGGGGATTCGAAACCATGAACATACTTGCTATATGATTTGATTACTTCTAATTGCGTTTCATAAGTTGTGAATTCAATTTACTTATCTATGTGAATTACATTGATTTGTGTGTGTTGGTTGAGAGTGCACGCTTAATTATCATGCATAAATTGGATGCTAGGATATAAGGAAATTTCACCTAATCGTTATGGAATTATATTCACAAGTAGTAAAGGTTGATGATCTCAATCGCGTTAAGTAAATTCTTGGCATAAGTTTCATGCAATCATAGTAACAAGTGCTTCGTCAATGCTTATGGTTTTCATAGAACTTAATGATTCTTGCTTGTATCTCTATTATGCAATCATGTAGGGGACTTGTGGGGAATGTTTTGGGTTGTCGTATGCAATCATCCAATTCAATAACGTTAGGAAAATCTGAAGGTTAATTTAAGCGAACCTAATTAACTTGGGGCGTTGAGAATTCATGGGTTATTGAAAAGCAATTGGAAATCGTTTTATATGCAAGTATAACATGTGTGGAGATGAACCCCTTAGCTAGCCTTCATTCCATTCATTAAAACCAAATTCGTTTTAAATTCTGTTCGTTTTACAAAGTTTTAAGTTTGTTTTCAAATTCGTCAAAACCTCAATCCCCCTTTACTTTAGTGTCCAATTTAGTTAGGAAGTGTCTTAGTTTGTGTGTTCTAAGTGTTTTGAATCAGTTTATTACCCAATTTCGTCCAAAGTAGTCAAAGTGCTCAAAACTGCCCAGATTGTGTTTTTAAGGCAGTTTTGAGTGTTTTGGTGCTGTTTTGAGTCTTTTGGTTTGTTTTGGTGTTTTAAAGTTTAGTTTTGCATTCTTTGAGTCTAGTATAGTGTTTTAAACTTGTTTTTACGTATTTGAGTCAGTTTCCAAGTGATTAACAATCCCTCCTAATCCCCGGTCCAGAACGATCCCTACTTACATTCTTCACTACAATTGATAAAAAGAGGGTTTAATTTGTGTGCGTATAATTCTCGCACCAAGCATCAGATTGAACAAGTCAAATGGAATCAATGACTAGAATTGAACAAAGGGTGTGCAAGATGCTAAAAAGAGTGTGTGAAATCACTTCCTGTCAATATTTTTTATATTCAATCACGGTATCGTTGTTCATGTCTTTCTTATCACTATGTGCACTGTTCTTAGTCCACTCATACAGTAACTTAATTTTGAAGAACCTGCCATAGATTGACTAGCTCCAGGAACTAAACTTGTCTTGGCATGACCTAAGCAGTACTAGAATAATAAAATGTTTGATGCAGTGCTAGAGTAACTATGACTAATGCTGGAGTAACTAGGACTAATTTTTTTTTCTTTTATTTATAACTATGAAAAACTATATTCCACTTTCTTATCTATAGCTCACCAGAAGAACGATGAAGTAACAAGGTTGGTAATCCTAGATATTGCAGCTCAGAGTTATTTATCGACATTTAGCGAGGTGTGTAGTTGAGACGAGTCCAATTTAGTCTCCAATTCTGGCTCGCACTAAACGTAAGATAATAATCCTACTTAAACCAGTCCCTCTTGAGACTGTCAAACAAACACACCGCAAAAGCTTCCCAGACTAGGGGTGGGTTCGGTTCCGTTCGGTTCGGTTTTTTGCGAAAACCGGAAACCGAACTGAAATTACTGTTCGGTTTGGTTTCGGCCCGGTTCGGTTTTTTTTTTTTTTTTTTTTTTTTTTTTCAAGTAGCTTAAAAAAAGTATATGAAAACAACTTGCAGCCATTTTGTAATAAGTCCTATTTCAACATAATCGTCAAGACTCAAAATAAGCATTCCAAATTTCTAATATAATCATAGTCTCAAAGACAATGAAAATAAACATTCAATTCAAAGTTCAATTATAATCAAGTGTTCCAAAGTCCAAAGTTAAATAAACATCAAAGTTTAAATCTTCCAAAAGTCCAAACTTAAAATAAACATCAAAGTTCAAGTATTCTACATCTAAAAGACTAAAATAAACATTCCAAATTTCAAGTCTTCCACACCTAAAATAGCATTCTTTATGTGTTCAAGTGATTTTGGAAGGTGCCCCACAATGAGAGTGATCCACGTACTTTTTCAATGACAATTTGCTTGCTAACGCTTGGGTGGCCTAGGGGGCAACATATCACCTTTTTTTGAACTTCCACTTGCCATTTCTACATACAAATAATAAAAGAAAATATACTAATTAAAATGTTATTTAAAATAATCTAACAAAATCAAATGCAATAAATAAAATTACATTTCTCAACTTCTTCACAAAACTCCATCTCCTCAATGGTTGGCTCATGATGTAATGCAACATGAATGGACCTAAGCCAATTTTGAGTACATATCAAAGCCTCCACCATTTTTGGACTTAAAGAACTACGATATGGATCAATTATCCGTCCACTTGTACTAAACGAGGATTCTGAAGCAATGGTTGATACAGGAATAGCTAAGATCTCTCTTGCAACACGTGCCAAAATTGGGTACTTAGAAACCCCATTCACTCTCCACCAATTCAATACATCAAAGTTCTCTTCTTCTTCTCTTTCATTAAGATCGGAAAGATACTTGTCTACATCATTATGCACAATCCGGGCTCTCTTTGCTTTTCTCATTTCACTTTTTTCTTTCAACTTTCTTTCTATTTTGGTCATGCTTGATGAAGAGTCTCCTCTTGTCGTTTGAGAACTACCACCACCACTTATACTTTGTTGTGTACTCAAAGACATATCTTCATGAATCTTGTAAAGATCAATCAACGAGTCCTTCACCCCATTTGTGGCACTTTCAACATTTTCTTCATCCTCACCAAATTGTATCTCAAAATAATCAACGACTTTCTCTAATTTGTGGCGAGGATCAAGCACAAGTGCTATAAAAAGATATTGATTCATGCCCTCAAGTGAACCCCAATACTTGTCATATTTTTCTTGCATCAACTTGGAGATCATAGACAAAAGTTCATCATCTTTGTTTTCATGGAAGAGAATTTTGATCTTAAACAAATCACCAAAAGTAGTATGAGCGGTTGGAGTATTAGAACAACATACTTTTAAAGTGACTTCATAAAAAGGTCTAAAAAAGATTGCAAATATCCCCGCCTCACTCCAATCATCCATCGAAGGTGGCCCCTCCCTCATATTATCATGATTGTCTTTAACAAAGTACGGAAGGTAATGACCATTATCTACTTTTAATCTATCAAAAGCCATCTTGAACTAAAGCCGATTCCAACATTAAAAATGTGGAATTCCACCTAGTAGGGACATCCAAAATCACAAGCCCTTTGCTCTCTATTCTCACTTTCTCAACACACCTTTTAAAGCTTTCCAACTTTTGGGGGAAAGATCTTACGTACCTAACCGCATTTCGAATGCTTTGTATTGCCGTATTCAACAATTTTATCCCATCATTCACAACCAAATTGAGAATATGAGCAACACACCTCATATGCAAATATTTTCCATCATGCAAGAGTGTATTAGGAATCCCCCACCCACTTATTCGGTGCACCAAGCCCCTTAAACCAGAATCATTTGCGGAAACATTGTCAACCGTAATGGTTAACACCTTCTCTATACCCCACTCCACTAAACATTCCTCCAAAAGTTAAGCAATGGATTCTCCTTTATGATTTGGAATGACACAAAAATTCAAAATCTTTTTATGTAACATCCAATCATCATCAATAAAATGGGCGGTGAGAACCATATAATTGGTTTGTTGAATAGAAGTCCATGTGTCCGTTGTTAGACACACCCTAAATGTCTTCAATTGACTCTTCAATTTATCATTTTCGGAATAAAACAAGCTAAGTACATCCTTAGCAATTGTCTTACGACTAGGCACTCTCTACATAGGACATGCTTGCATGTAAAAACGGCGAAAACCTTCTCCTTCAACAAAAGTAAAAGACAACTCATCTATAATTATCATCTCAACACAAGCCTTAGTTACTTCCTCTTGAGAAAATCCTATAGCTTCCAACTTATCTTTCGTGCCTGCAAAAGTTAAGATATTTTGCCTATTTGCGGCAAATATTTCCTTATTAGGACCGGAGCTTCTACATCTTGCTATATGGTTTCTTAAATTAGTTGTACCATTTTTATCAGGGTCGGCCATATATGATTGAGCGCAATACTTGCACAACCCCTTAACTCTACCACCCTCAATTTTTCTTTCAAAATGCTCCCAAACTGTAGACCTTTCATGACTTTTTAATGATTCCAAAAGAGCTTCTTCTTTACTTACTTGGTCATGTTGGTCACCTTCTTTTGAAGTTGCATCGGCGGGATTTCTGGATCCACCAAGAGAACTAGGAGTTTGTCGAGGTGCCACCATGGTGTTTTGAGGCGGAGTTGATTCACCAACAATGTCCATCTAAAATAAGAGAATCATACAATTAATTTTTCAAATAAGAGATTCATCACAATTAATGAATTAATTATTAAACACAAGGGCAAAAGTAATAGAAATATATGACTACTTACTTCCGATGGTATACTCGAAGATGAGTTTGTTTGATCCTGAGGGCTATTTGATTTTGATCTCATTGAGTTTGAACTTGAGCTTGAGGCCCTTGAGACCTTTGACGCCTTTGACTTCATCTAATTCACACAAAATAATAAGAGGATAGTAGTTAGTACTACAAACTTATGAGGTGTATACCGTGATAAACCAAATGAAATCAAGCATATATCAAATGATATGTAAAATCCACTTAACACTAAAGTTGCCTCACAAAATCTGACCGTTGACCATTATTCAAAACCTCGTGGTTTACATTTATGTTCTTTTTAATTTTCTATGTGGAATTTGTAATATCCACTATCCAGTTTGTTTTACATGAAGAGGAAAGAACCATTCAGATGCAGGCTTGTAGTAAAGAACCATTCAGATCCACTGATCCAATTTGTTTTAACTTCAATCACCATTCAGATGCACAGTTTTACAACAAGCACAGTTTTATTGATGCAATTAATGACTTAGTTTATCCCAAACCAACCATTCATTCTGATGCATAACTTTAACATCAATTATCAAATCAAAATCAACATGTATAACCAAGTTCCAACAAGGAAAGAACATATCGAAATCGAATATTACAATTTCTGAAAGGTTCTCAAAACCAACAAGGAAATAACCAACATATCGAAATCGAATATTACAGTATAACCAACAGGTTCTCAAAATCCCAGAAAACCATCAAAATCTTCAATCACGATTCACGACAAAGAATAATTAATCAAATATTACAAATTTACAATTTCTGAATTCTGAAACATGGGTATTCTACTATTCTCTGATTCTGCATGCAATTTTAATGATTGGTAATTTGGTAAGCAGAAGCCGAAGCCCAGAATCGGTAAGCAGAAGCAGTCAAGCAGAAGCCCAGAATCGATAAGCAGAAGCAGAAGCCCAGATATGAGAGTATGAGACCAACCTTTTGCAGTCTCGAGACTCGAAGTCGACACGGCAAGAAGAAGCTCACGGCGAGATCAAAGACTGGCAGCGGGCGAGGGCAAGGTGTGACCGTGTGAGAGATTGAGACAATTTGAGAGTGAGAAAGGTCCGCTGGTCGCGAACTCACGGTCGCCTGGGATTCAAGACTGAGAGAGACAGAGAGTTTGAGAGAGATAGAGAGTGATTGAAGTTGAAGACCGAGAAAGAGAGAGAGAGGAGGCTAACCTTTTGCTGTCGACTGTCGAGACTTGAAACGGCAAGAAAAATCTGACGGCGAGATGAGAGAGAGAGACTGACGACGAGGGCGAGGTGTGAGAGATTGAGAGTAAAAAGGGTCGCGCCGTCGCGGGTTGCCTGAGAGATTGAGAGAGACAGAGCGAGAGAGAGATGAGGCTCAGGGCCTCAGGCTGCGTGAGACTGCGAGAAGGTTACTACTGGGTTTAGGCCCCTAGGGTTCATGAAAGAACTCTGAAGAAGAAGAACTGAAGGCAGGGAAGGGAACGAGAGAGAAGAGGCCAGGCCAGGGGAATGAAAAATAAGGAGGAGGAGGGTTAGGGTTACAACTTACACCGGCGGCGTTACAGGGTTAAGGGTTTTGTTAAAAAGATTAAAAAATTAAAAATAATCTCACAAATCCTGGAGGCATGAGGGTTCGAACCCATGCCTCCAGCTTGTAAAGTTTCACTGAAACCAACTTGGCAACAGGTTCTGTTTTGTTATGATTGTATGACTAAACTATTTATAAATATTCAAAAAAATTATATATATATCGGTTCGGTTTCCGAGCCTCAAAAACCGAAACCGAACTGGTCAGATTCGGTTCAGTTCGGTTTGACAATTTTGGTTTAGTTTTTTTGCGGTTCGGTTTTTTTCGGCCTCGGTCCGGTTCGGTTGTCGATTTTTTTCGGTTTTCAGTTTTTTGAACCCACCCCTATCCCAGACCTTTTACACCATACATAACACCAGTACAAGAAGGACCAAAACTAGGCCAGCCCAAATGTCGGATGATTGGTCATTTGTGTTCTCATTTGCTATATTGGGTTTGTTCGGCTCTAACTTTTCTCCGACAGATGTTTCCATTTTCCTTTCAGCTTTTCACGCAATTACATTCCTTTTCAATACAAAATATCACCTTACTTTTGTGCTAATCCGTTGGAGTTTGGAATCTTTCGTGACGGCCCATATGTAACGTGAGGAAAACAAAATCAGTAGTAAAGTCTTTATTACTATCTAGTATATGTCCACACAGTGTGTGAAATTTTCTAATTTTGTTTTTAAAATGGGAGGAGAGAGAAAGTGGGAGTGAGAAGAGAGGGAGAGAGGTTTTTTTTTTTTTTTTTTTTTTTTTTTATAATTTTTTTTAGATTAGAGATGATAAAATTAGTGTAGGTGAGACTTAAAAAAAGAAATGTTTTTTTTTTAATACCTTAGTGGGTAGGTGTTGAGTTTTTTTTTGTCGAAAGAGAGATTTTATTAAATTCGAATAGAAATGCTTACATCAGAAGCCATAATGTTGAACAACCACTCTGACTTGAACAAATCCCATGTATGAAATCCTAGGATGTTGAGTTTACATGCATGCATCCGGTTTCGAAACTCTCCCCCTTCCTATATTATTTTAATAGTTTGGAATCTCTTCCCTTCTTTTAATAATAATTAATTTTAAAAAATAATTATTTATAACTAATTAATTATTATTTTATTAATATTGCACCACACATTGATTGTAAGTTGGCCGTACATATCTTCAATAGTTGGTTCGATTCCAAACACTTTTTCATAATTTGGTAAGTGGATTACAAATAATCTTTGGAAGCATTTAGAATAAATGAAGGTAGAGCCTTAGGATAGATTCAAGGACATAGCACATGGGAATTTGCGGTGGAGATGAATTTGCTTTGAACACTTTGAAATTCGAGACCTTGTTAGATTAATTTTTTTTCCATACAGCTTTGGTACTACATAAGACGGCATCATACTTTTAACTCTTAAATGGTATGCTAAACCAAAGCACGTGGCGAAAAAAAGTATTCGTTCAAACTCGAATCGAGAGTTCCAAACTTTTGTTCTCTTTCCACTAAATTAAACCATTAGGTTTAACCAATTAAATATATGCGAAAAATTCAAAGATTTAATATGCTTTTCAAAAGTGTGTTGTACGGTTGTGGGATGAAGGAGCATCTCTACATTATTTTGCTTTTGCTTATTAATATTCACTAGTCGCTAAATATATAATTATACTTTTCTTAATTGAAAATTATTATAATTTCTTAAGGTGATATCCATAATTATAATTTTAAAGTGTTAATTATAATTTCTTATGGTGAATATCCATGATCCATAATTATAATTTCTTACGGTGAATATTCACTAATTACGCTAAATATGTAACTATAATTTCTTACGTGGAGAGAGAGGTTAAAGCATTTGGGAAGAGGATCCTCTCCTGAGCTTAGGATGGGGATTCTTTTGATCACGAAATCCGAGCTGTTTAAAATTAATTCAATGGTTCCAAACAGGAGGATCCTCTAAAAGTTATAATAATTGCAATCATTAGATTAAATTTAAACGGTTCGAATTTTGTGATCAGGAGGATCCCCATCTTGTGCTCAGGAGAGGATCCTCTTCCAAGCAATCGAGTTTGATGAAGCCAGCCTGTTATATAACATGCATATTGAATATTAAAATCGGATGGAATTATCACGGCCGCCACTACCTCCTTATCGTCTTCAAAAGTCCCTTTATTATCATCCATGTTCTTTTCTGTTCATCTCTTCATATAAATATTGGTTAAAACTGAGTGGAGGGGCATTTTAGAATTCGGATTGAGATATCTGTGGATTTCTTACTTCGGAGTCCATGAAATTGACAATTTGAACCGTTCAAGATAGATTTAGATAGTAAAAAGAGAGCTTATATATGAGGTGGGCCAGTAAAATATGCTAATAAGAACTGCATGATTTAAATTGACAATCTAACTTACTCAGTTCACTAAGATTCATACAGGATCCCATTTAATGGGATAAAATTTTGCTGTTCTTGTTGTTGTATATTTTTATTGAAAAACAAAGAACTCACATGCATTCACCCATATATCCATCCGTTTTCCTTTGCGTGCCAAAACTCACATGCTATATATGTAAGAGTAATATAACAGTCACGTATCTTCATAGGTAAAAAACATATCAAAACAGAAAGCAAAAAGAACAAGAAGTCTGGTTTTCCCACAACGTTAATGATGTTCACTTTCTATAAAGACTGATCATCATTATATCATAAGATTCCACGACCAGCTCCACGACCAGCCTGCCTATTAAATTATACATAATTACATATATAGGATAATAATCTTTTACAAAATATTGTCATATAGTCCCTTCCATTGAGGGAGATTATTTGCTAGATATTTGTTAGAGCTTAATCTCTAATATAATCGTTTGGTTTATCTAACCGACATATGGTTTTGATTATTAGGACATTAATTAAAATAGAGACGATTCAAATCTTTGAATTCCTAAACTAAATCAAACTGTATTATCATATATGTTATTGAACTTTTCAATTTGTAACTTTGTAGTTTGAGGATACCTCCATCCATGAAGATCTTTGACTTTATCCCTGGGACCAATGAATAAAAATTTATGAAAGGTGAAAAAGAGTGTGTGAATAGCACTATCAGTTCTGATAAATTACATAACTTTGATTGACATGTTGTATTGTTGATAGCGCGCGTAATTAAGTACGTGTGCTTATATATAAACAATAGCCTTTCCCTCTCCAAAGCAACTCTCATGTTCATTAGTTTCTCAAAAGGCCCTTTCTCTGAAAAGAAGGGGAAAAATGATGATTCTCTTATCTTCGTTTTCCAAGATTTTCATCACCATCACCATCAGTTTTCTGATGCTCTTTCATAGCGCAATTGGCTGTAATAATCTCATCCAAAACTCTTGCAAGAAAGCCTCAGATGGTGATCCAAATTTGAGCTACAATTTCTGCGTTGCAAGCCTTGAGGAGGCCAACTCTAAATCCCACGGCCAAAGTCCAGATCACCTTGAACAACTAGTCCTCATTTCACTTAACCTTACCATATCCAACGCGACGAACATCAACTCCACCATTTTGAAGCTCTTGAAGGACAAACGGTTCGACAAGTACGCAAAGGATTGCTTGAAAGGCTGCTCAGAACTCTACTCGGACGCCATCCCTACGCTGCAAGAAGCTCTTTGCGCCTTTCGGTCCAAGGACTTTCCCAAAGCAAATGTGGAAGTCAGCTCTGCGATGGATGCTTCTAGTACTTGTGAAGACGGTTTCAAGGATAAGAAAGGTGAAGTGTCTCCATTGAGAAAGGAGAATGATGTCTTCTTTCAGTTGAACGTCATTTCTCTTGCATTTATCAATACATTATCTAGTTGATTGAGAAAGGCAAAATATATATCGATGTTAATTTATAGGTTTATGATATATAAGCAGTATTTTGTATAATATATTTCCACAATAAACAAGCCAATAAGCTCGGCAGTAGCCACTAATTTCTTTTTGTATATATTCTTTTATCAAGTATTTACGACGTACGTGCTTGAAAAAATGTTTATTTGTCGCTCTAATTATAAACCAAACCTAATCATAACGCACTTCTCTGCGAACAAGTTCCGGGCGAAAACAAAAATTTCTCCGGTTGACCACATTCCAACTCACCAAAGATTATAACTAACATTAGCAAACTGTTCAACAAAAAATGACTTTGCCTTTGCTTCGGGAGATTTTAGGGATCAGCTTCTCTCCTTCACCATCTGTGCTAACCCCAATATTAATTAATACATTTTTTTCGTAAGCATCTAAAATCGGCTCTGTTTTATTTGTAATTTTTAAGGGAAAGAAAAGGAAATTTACAAAGAGAATTCTCGACGGATCGAATAATCAACTTGTCAAAACTATTACATGAGGAAATTTACCAAACCAAACACAAAGGTTGCTATAGATATGTGCAAAGGTAGAGATAGTACGAATGTCTAAAAGAGGCAAAAGTCTAGCTTTTCTTTTTTCAGTAAAGAATGTGCATGAAGCCATGTAATCTCAATTTATATTATTCATTTGAGGATAGGTCTACTGTTGTGTGAGACACTCTTTTCCTTAGACCTGGTTGAAATCCTCGGTAAGGTTTTTATCAAGGCCCAGTAAGCATACTATCATCAGTTCGTACGTATTTTAAGTTGCTTTAATGAATATCATACTTCTTTCAAAAGAAGCCATGTCAAGTTGATGAGCAAGAAACATTTAGGTTTTAATTATGCATTTAAAAAACCTAGTTTAATAATGTGGCATAACCATCACAGCAGTCACGTCAAGTGATCAATAAATATGGTTTCCTTAACATTTTCTTTAAATTAAGCAACTGATCGGAACCTTCACCTTTTCTTAATTTAGGCCATGTTAATGCTCATTCTCCATATGATTGGCTAGAAGAATTCTTATCAAATAATAAAGAGTTTTTTTCTTTTTAGTTTTGAATTAGATCGATATTCCAATACACGCATGCATGTGAACTGGGTGTGAAGTCACACCATGGACTTGTCTTTTGTAGCGATAGATCGATATCGCCCATGTCGCCCTCGCACACAACTTTTTTTTATCGAAAAAGACATCATCTAGATATGAGATGAGATCATCGGGTTGGGAAGAAGAGAAAGAAACCACAAAGGGTCTTCCTTCCTCTATCCACACCTTATCCTCATAAAACAAACGAAACCCATATCAACTGCACAATTATTTGCTACATATGCTGGAAAATCCTCCCAATATCACACAATAATTTTTATATGAAATTTCAAAATGTTACGAGTTAGTTTTAGGGTTTAGGGTCACTATGAAAAATGGAAAATAAAAAGACGTGATATGAAAAATGTTCTCACATGCTTATTTTGAAAAGAAAATCCTCCAACTACAAACAAAATATGCAAATTGTAAAATTGAAAGCTAATAGAGGAGAAAAAGCTTAGACGTGTGGATGGTGAGATAATAAAATGAATGTTGCATCACTGTCTTGATTGCTATTTGCTAATTGGTTTTGGAGTGCAAGGTTTGCCCACATATTAAACCGTCACTCAATTAAAATTGGCCACATGTTGGCCTTAAAAATTTGTCATATGTAAGAAGGCGTATGAGATTGTTGAAGGAAAAAATTGGCTAAATTAAGATCATTTGAGCAACATACATAGAGCTAATTAACAATTGAAAGGTGGAAGCATGTTCATATGCACTTAAAAACAAATCTTAACCATGATATTCAAAGGCTACTAGTGTGGTGAACCAAGACTCAATTCAGATTTACAAGAAATAGTTGAGAATTCATGACAGTAGATTCCTATTTGCATGGGCAAATGCTAATCACCCAAGAGAGGCCCTTCATTCTTTTGCTTCTTTCTCCATGGATCCATGATGAATAAACTCTCCAAAGTTCCCAAGGGAGGAAACCTCTAATTTCTCCATAACAAGGCAAGAGATGTGAAGAGGAGATGAGTAACCTAGGAGGAAGATTCATGCTAGTGAACTTCCTCCTAGGGACCGGCTATGGTGAAAGGAGATGAGAGTTTTTGGTATCTCTTCATCTCAACAATGCGGGGAGCAAACCTTGGGGTTATGACATATCATCAAATGACCAAAGACGTACCCACAAGACAATTGTGGTGTCTCGATTCAAATGACTACTTTTTATTATTTCAACTAGTGAGTTCTCATATGACATGAGTATAAGAACTCCTCTTTGACGGAGTTCATTGAACTCATTCTCTATTGAGCACCTACAAACTTGCCTTGGTGACTTTTACACCAATGATTCGAGACCAGTCACTCTTTGAAGAGAAAAGACATAGTATGATATTATCTTACCTGATTATTAGTCCCCAATTAGCGATCATATGATTAGGAACGTTTAGGATATGTGCTTGAGAAAGAAAGGTCTCAAGAATCTAACTTTGTTACATTACATTCTCTCTATCACATATTCTTTAGGCTTATTGTTTAGGTGTATAACATTTAATGAGATAACTTTAAACAATAATATTTGCCCTTATATTAAACTAAATTAGTTTAATATGCAAAATGTTCGTTATGTATCATCTCATGATTGGCTTTTATAGCACATTTCTAACATAATGTGAATGTAAAAGGCAAAACTCAACATAGGAGAATCAATAAACTTTGCAAAGGCTTATAAGAAGCTGAGTTGCTCCTCCAATTTTCAAGTAATTTTGAAGTGAAACCTCAACTCTCTATAAAGTGATCAAACCTTGTTAAGTCAAGTCTTTAATGTGAATTCTATTCTATCAATATTTTACAAGAGGTTGGAGATTTTTAAAAATTTGCACTACATGTTCCTCACTTACAACACTTCATAGGTGTCCAATTTAAATGGTATGTTCATATTTGTCAACCCATTTACATATCTCTATATATCTCTATATATAAAGCCAACACTACTGTGAACAATATTTTTTTAGGGTCACAGGCTTCACAATAAAAGGACAAAAATGCCCCCTAAAAAAAAAATCAAAAGCAGCCTGAAATAATGCATCAAATGTGGCAAGGGTATTTTTGTCATATAAACAGTGTTTTTAATATTTTACTATCCAATGTATAGTGATAAACAGTGTTTTTAATATTTTAATATTCAGTGTAACACACCCCGTCCTAAGGAGGACGTGCTGGGCGTCACGTGAGAGTGACGTAACCATGTGCACAATGCGGAAGCTAAGAAGATAAATAGAATTACGAATAAATAAAATCCGAATCACTAGTAATACTAGCTAAGAAATGATGCTAGTGCGAGTCTAAGTGTATAAATACACATTCAGAGCAATAAGAATGTCTAGTTGCAGTCAAGTAGGACAATTACTAAGATATAACACCCGAAGGTGAATCCTACTTTTATGAATTCTGTCAGAACTCTGTTGGATTCCTCGTGGCCACCAAAGCTCTGCTACCTAGAACCTGGAGGGGCGAAAAACAAAACGCGTGAGTGGGCAAAAACAAATCTTTTCAAAACCTTTTCTCTTTTCAAAGGTTCTAACCCCTCGCCGTAAAACCTGTATAATTTCCCAGAAAAATAGCATATATACATATATACTCATCATAAATCATATCTCAAGTCATGCTATCAATATGCCACTGAGTGTATGCCATGCTCATACTCCGAATATGACAAAAAGGTAATAACAGGTGATGCATCTCAAATCAAATCACATAAGCCGGATCCACCTCAGTGGCTTGTACGGTTGATTATAGCTCATCATAAATAATAACATGTCAACCGTGTGATCAGCACGGCTGAAACTATAGCTTATAACTAATCTCACATCATATCACTTCATATCAAATCCTGCACACGAGTCGGAACCACCTCTAGTGGTCTGTACGACAAGCTTGGGTGTAAAATAAATATGCTCTAGTGCTACAATCACGTGAAGACTGTGCAATTAAATGCGGGTCACCTACGAGTCGGAACCACCTGTGGTGGTCTGTACGACAAGCCTGTGCACCTAACTTGGATCCAAGGTGAGCATATGGTGCAGGAGGTGAATAACACGTGAAAGACTATGCCCTAACTCTGGGCGGGAGCACTAACACCGGGGTGCAGGTTTATGAGCTATCGATACATCTGAACATATTCATCATCAAATTTCCACATCTTAAACTTAGCATCTAAACTTACCTGATACTTACCTGGGCGTCCACATCGCTAAATCACAATTGTACATATTTACCAATTCATAATTATATGAAACTACTCATGCATAAATAAAATGGCATATACATTGCAAGGCATTTTATAACATACTTTCACTTAAATTGATTTTCTGGGAAAAATCTCATTTATATAGGTATTTACGGAAAAAAAAAGTCCACTCACCTGGAGTTCACCCTACAACTCCCTAGCACAACACATCAAGGCATCATGACGATCGGCGCCTAGAACAATCATCAAATCATGCCTCAGAAATCATATCGATAGAATATAACTTATATAAAACACGTCACTATGTAGATCAATCCAGAAGATCTGCAACTCAGATTTTCGATCCGTAACTTCCAGAGGTTCACAATATACCTCTAGAACAACATCCTAAAATTGCATTATCATCCAACGGTCGGATCTCCGTCAATTGCCAAAACCAAGTGACGGTTAACATTCTATTATATGAACTTACAACTCCAATTTTGGAAGATCAGTTAATCAGATTCCCTATTCGTAAGTTCCTATAATTCTCAAATATTACGTATTACAACGTATCAAAGTTTGGTGACAATCCAACGGTCGGATCATCAATTCACATTTTCACCAAGTAACGTAACGTAAAGAATTTAGGTCCAAACAATCAATCTACGTTACACAATCACCAAAAATGAAATCAAGGCAATTCATTTAGCCTAAGAATAACATTGACGGCCCCCTGGCCACGTGCCGCCGCGGGTGGTGGTCGGCCACCCCGGCTCGTCGGAAAATCCAACTATTTCAAAAAATTACCAAAATTTACAGAAATAAAAATCTCAATGAGTAGAGTAATACCTGTGGCCAAGGCCAAATTGGCTTGGAAGCACCTCAATTTCACCAAAACCGTGCGGAACCCTAGGTTTTAGGTGTGTTCAATCTGACTCCAAAATAACTCCGTCATCCCAACCATTGCTTGGGCTTTGTTCTAGGCCTCAAGAGGATGCCATGGGTGGTGGAAATTGAAAGAAATTGCTTTGGGATTGGGTGATTCGAAGCCAAAGCCGCCTCACCCCTCCTTGCGAATTTCTCTATTTTCAAGGCCAAATCTATCCAAATTTGAGATGGAATGGATAGACGGAAGGTTGTGGAGGAGTTCTCAAGAGGTTTCTGGAAGCAATTCGTGGGAAAAAATGGGTGAAAATCGTCAAAAATGGAGGTGTTTGCCAACCGGGTTGAAAACGGGTTGCGGGTCAAGGGAACCCGACTTCCCCTCCTTCTCCTTCTCCCTCCTTTCCCTCATGTTCTCTCCTCTGGTTGGTTAGACTCCTCTTCTCTCTTCTCTTGATTTGCCAGAACTCTCTCCTCTCATCTTTCCCGATTGGGCAACTCACCCAATCCTGTTTTTCCTCCCCGAGTCCTCTTTTTCTTCTTTTACCAAATTTCTACCAACTCTTAAAATAATAATAAGGTTATAATATATATATATATATATATATATATATATATATATATAAAGTATAAATAGTAATTAAACTAAAAATGCTTCTCGGTTTACTATTCTGTAAAACTTTAACCAAAATTTCAAATCCTCTTCTGCTTACTCCTACGAGCCCGTAACGTCGAATACTTCAGCAATACGCTAAAAGAATTATGTACTTCTTACTATATACTAATCAACGAAAGCCAAAAATCCTTTACCTCTAGGGTGTTTTCGTAAAATCACACTTTTAAAATTTGTAAAATCATAAAAATTTGGGACGGGCTGTGACACAGTGTACAATGATAAATAATGTTTTTAATATTTAACTTTTTCCTGTACGGTTTTATTTTTATTTATTTTTAATAATTAGTACATTGCAATGAGTTAGCAATAATGTGATTCAATCAGTTGTTTACCAAATAATATTTTCTTTATTTTTAAACACGTTCAAAACATCTTAAGAGGCCCGTAGTGCCGGTTATAAGAAAGGTTTTTTGCACATGCATAATAATGTGATTCGATTAGTTGTCAAATGATTGTTTTTTTTTTCTTCGAACAAACGATATTATCTACACTAAGGGAGAGGGGGTGAACTTAGTCTCACATTGGGATAACAATAATGTGATTTAATCAATTGTTTATTAAATATTATTTTCTCTATTTTTAAACACTTAAGAGGCACATAGTGCTAGTTATAAAAAAGGCTTTTCGCACGCTCATAATCATGTGATTCAATTAGTTGTCAAATGATTTTATTTTTTTTTGAATAAACAACGTTTTCTACACTAAGGGGTAGGGGTGGGTTTAGCCTTACAATGTGTTAGCAATAATATAATTCAATCAGTTGTTTATTAAATATTATTTTCTCTATTCTTAATGTAAATTCAATAGAATGTAGATGGAAATTGAAAGATCGATTTTATTATATAGATTAAGCTGTTTTGATTGGTTTATGAGGTGTTTCTTCTAGTATGGTCAAATGTTATTCATTTATTTCAAATATTTGACTTTCTTTTTGTCATAAAAAAAAATTATTGAAGCAATTCACGCATATAAATACATTTCAAACGTATAAGTCGAGCGTAGCACGCCGTAATTCAAAAAATGCATTCTGCACATGCATGAGCACGTGCATGAAGGCTAGTTTAATCTTGACGCACGTGTATGAAGGCTAGTAAAATCTTTTAATAGAACCTCTTACTTGGGCATGGCTTATCCCACATTTGAAACCCCTCAAGAGAAGCCCAGATTTATGCTTGCATGACATATGCATGATTGACTTGTGAGTATCATGGATATCCTGCATAAATGTAATTGTTTAGTATAAGTTTGTTGACCGAAATAGCAGTTTGAAGACTAGAATTTCCCACATCACAATTATGCACTTTTATAGACGAATTTTTTTTAATATTATATTATTTTCTATCCAAAATGAGAAAACTTGGTCTCACGTTTATTTTGTTATTGGATTAATTGAGGGAGATGGTGGACAAGGCACGTTATTATAATAAAAAAGAATGTTTGTGGAATAGGGTGAAGAGTACATAGATATATAGAGAGCGAACTCAAGGTCCCAAATTTGGTGAGTTGTGTTGAAGAGTCTGTTGGAACTAGTTTACCCTATGCAGTTTTTCGTACTTAGTAACAAACACCATTCCATTTGGCTAGTCTGTTGGGGTTGCTCCAAACTCCAAAGTTGCTTCATCGAAGTAATCCAATGCAAAGGTTAAAAAACCGACGCGTATGTTGATTAGACCAGTTGAGTACGACAACATGCTCGGCCCTCCCGACTCGAGATTGAATCCGGCTTTCCGTTAATTAAAGCAGTTTAAAATAGAATACGGCATTGTTAAAAAAGAAGAAACTGACACATCAGTACACCAGTTAACTAGTATAATAGATTGCGTGATCAGTTAACAAGGAAGCAGAAGAAAAAAGAGAACAAGTACTGCAAATCCAGGAAGCTTCCTCTATATACTTTTCTGCAAACCAGATTCCATTTTTAGAACCATACACACCTCACTTGGTATTAGCAAGAAAGCCAAAAGCAAAGGAAAAATGCATCGCATTTCTTCCTTTTCAATCTCTTTGTGCTGCTTCTTGTTTTTCCTGACGATTCCTCACGAAAAACTTTCCGCTGTTGCAATATCCGTTGACATAATCACCCAAACCTGCGAAAAATGCGCATCTGAATCCGACGTGCTTAGCTACAACGTTTGTGCGGCTTCTCTCCAAGCAGTGCCTGTCAGCCATGTGACTAATCTTCAAGGACTAGCAGTGATAGCAATGGAGCTGGCACTGCACAACGCAACCAACACGCTTTCAACCATAAAGGAGTTGTCGAATAACAAAAGTTTGGATCCTTTTGCTCTGGTTTGCTTGAAGGATTGCTTGCAGCTATACTCGGACGCGATCACAACGTTGGCGGATGCGGTCGGAGCATTTCTGAGTGAGGATTACGGCACGGCGAGTACAGTCATGGAAGCAACAACTACATGTGAGGGAGGGTTTAAGGAGAAGGAAGGTGAAGTGTCTCCATTGACAAATGAGAATTACAATCTTTTTCAGTTATGTGATATTGTACTCTGCATAAGTCACTTGCTTAATTACTCGAAGTCTACAGCAACCTAATTATTTCTCAGGTGGAATAAGAGCTCAGCAATTATCTGGATTTTTAATTCTTGAGTACATGATTTTTTATTTATTGCACAAGCGATATTGATGGAAAGGAAAATTGAGCTCGGAATTCGGGTGCAAGAGTAAATGTCTCAGCCAACTAAGTTATATGTCTCTTCCTTTGCATGTACACGTTATATGCAGCTAAAGAAACATACTTTGTGTTGTACTATGATCCTAATAATCAAATTAACTGTAACATTTTCTCTGTATAATCGTATGTAAAACTAAGTTTTTGGACATTAAATTAAAGGTAGTGCAATCCACACCCTCGTTTTTACTTCTCACACATCCTTTCGAATTTTCGGCTGTTGGATTGAAAGAATTGAAGAAGATTAATGACAAAAAAAAAATTAACAAATGTGTGTGAGAAGTAAAAACTTAGACGTGTGGATGGTGAGATAATAAAATGAATGTAGCATCATTGTCTTGATTGCTATTTGCTAATTGGTTTTGGAGTGGAAAGGGGTTTTTTTTTTAAATTAATTAATACCTCACAATGGGCTAATAAGAATGTCATTCAATCAGTTGTTTATTAAATATTATTTCCTCTATTGTTAAACAAGTTCAAAACATCTTAAGAGGCGAGTAGTGCTGGTTATAAAAAAAAGGTTTTTCGCACACGTCTAATAATGTGGTTCGATTAGTTGTCAAATGATTGTGTTTTTTTTTTTTTTGAAAAAAACGAAATTATCTGCATTAAGGAAAAGGGGGTGGGCTTAGCCTGAAATTGGTGTAGTAATAATGTGATTCAATCAATTGTTTATTAAAAATTATTATCTCTATTTTTAAACACATTCAAAATATTTTAAGAGCCGCGTACTGCTGGTGATAAAAAATGTCTTTCACATGCGCACAATAATATGATTCAATCGGTTGTATTATTTTCTTTATTTTTAAACACTTAAGAGGCATGTAGTGCTAGTTATAAAAAATGTCTTTCACACGAGCATAATAATGTGATTCAATTAGTTGTCAAATGATTTGTTTTTTTTTTTTTTTGAACAAACGATGTTTTCTACACTAAGGGAAAGGGGGTGGACTCAGCCTCACAATGAGCTAGTAATAATGTAATTCAATCAGTTGTTTATTAAATATCATTTTATATATCCTTAATGTAAATTCAATAGAATGTGGATGGAAATTGAAAGACCGATTTTATTACATGTATTCAGTTGCTTTGATTGGTTTATGAGGTGTTTCTTCTAGCATGGTCGAATATTATTCGTTTACTTCAAATATTTGACTTTCTTTTGTCATAAAAAAAATATTATTGCAGCAATTCACGCGTATAAATACATTTAAAGCGTGTAAATCGAGCATAGCACGTCTTGGTTCAAAAAATGCCTTCTGCATACGCGTGCATGAAAGCTAGTAAAATCTTGACGAGCGTGTATGAAAGCTAATAAAATCTTTTAAGAGAACCTCTCACTTAGGGCATGGCTTATCCCACATTTAAAACCCCTCAAGAAAAGCCCAAATTTATGCTTGCATGACATATGTATAATTGAATTGTGAGTATCATCAATAGCCTCCACAAATGCAATTCTTTAGTACAAGTTTGTTGACCGAAATAGCAGTTTGAAGACTAAAATTTCCCACGTCACAATTATGCACTTTTACAGACTATAAATTTTAATATTATATTATTTTCTCTCCAAAATGAGACAAGTTGGTCTCACGTTTATTTTGTTATTGGATTAATTGAGGGAAATCAAGGACATCTCTGATGCTTTAATGGCAGCTGGTGCACCTATTACTGATCGAGACTTAATTGCAGCTACATTGGCCGGTTTACCTGATGAGTTCAAATCCTTCATTGATTCAATTCTCATTCGTATTTCCACCACAACCTTGGATAAATTGCATGGCCTCTTGCTCACCAAAGAATTGTCAATATCTCGACGGAAGAAAATTGTCTCCTCTAGCACCACAGAGCCCTTTCATGCCTTTGATGCTCAGTCACAGCCTCTTCTCTTGCCTACACCACCACAACATCAAGCCTTTGCTGCTCAACCCCAACCTTCTCGGGGAAATTACAGAAGCAATCATTGCGGTAATTACAGAGGTCATGCTCGTGGACAACGTGGTAATTACAAAGGTAATAACTTTCGTGGAAACTATCAAGGTTCTCGTGGCAATTATCATGGCTCTCGTGGTACTCTTTGTCAAATTTGTGGATCAAACAATCATGAGGCTATTAACTGCTTTGATCGAATGAATCTAGATATCTTTGGCAAAGTTCCTCCTGCCAAGCTAGCTGCTATGTGTGCACATTTTTCATCCAAGCCCTCTCCTTAGCTTATTGATTTAGGTGCGACTTCACACATCACCAATGATATCTCCAACATCTCCTCTCCTACTCCTTATCGTGATGAAGACAAAGCCTACATTGGTGATGTAAAGGTTTGACAATTAACAATATTGGTTCTTCCTTTTTACATACTCCTTCTGCCACATTTAAACTGCAAAATGTTATTCATGTCCCACAATTGCAGCATAATTTACTCTCTGCCTATCAATTTCTCAAGGATAATTACTGTTCCTTGACACTTAATTCTGATGGATCCTATGTAAAGGATCGTTCTACGGGGAAGACGCTTTTGCGGGGATCGGTTAAGGATGGCTTTTATCCCCTGCAGTGTTCCTCTCAGTCACCTCAATATTCTACAGTTTCATCCACTGCTCTATTAAGTGTTAAAGCACTAGTTTAAGTATGGCACAACAGACTTGGCCATCCATCTTCATCTATCTTCAAATGAGTTCTTTCCAAGAATAAACTTGCTTTTCAAGGAAGCACTTTAGTGGATTTTTTTTGTTCCAACTGTGCACTTGCCAAAAGTCACAAGCAACCTTTTCGTACTGCTAGTTCTACCTCATCTTCTTGTTTACAACTTTTGCATTGTGACCTTTGGGGACTAGCTCCTGTTATGTCAGTGAGTGGTTATAGGTACTATCTGTTGCTTGTTGATGACTATAATAAATACAATTGGTTTTTTCCTTTACAGTCAAAATCTGAAGTGTATTCTATCTTTGTTGAGTTCAAGAATTATGTAGAAAATCTTCTTGGCAATAAAATCAAAATTATTCGTTCAGATTCAGGAGGTGAATTCACTAGCACTGCTTTCCAATCTTTTCTCAAAACACATAGCATTGTTCATGAATTAGTTGTCCGCACACACCTGAACAGAATAGTTGTGTAGAAAGGAAACATCATCATCTTGTAGAAACTACTCGAACACTCTTGGTTGCATCTAATGTTCCTCCTATTTTCTGGGTTGAAGCATTTTCTACTGCAATATACTTGATTAATAGACTCCTTATTTCAGGAAAATTACAGTCTCCATGGGAATTGTTGTTTCATACTCCCCTGATTATAGTAGACTGAAGGTATTTGGTTGCAGTTGTTTCCCCTGGCTTAAGCCTTAAGCAACTTCGAAATTGGACAACAAGAGTAAATATTGTGTATTCTTGGGGTATAGTATTCAACACAAAGGGTATAGGTGTCTGGATCCATTGACTCAGAGGGTGTATAAATCTTGCCATGTGGCTTTTGATGAATCTGCATTTCTGTTTCATCATTCTCAGTTATCTCCAACATGGGTTGCCTCTTTGTCCAATGCAGCAAGTTCCGTTGCTTCTCAAGTGGATTTGCAGTTCACTGTTCTTAATGATGCTTTTGCAACCAGTTCAGCTGCTCATTCTTCAACACCTTCTACTAGTGGTGCATCACTTATTATTTCAGATACTGCTCCTATTACCAGTGTTCCAAATTCTAGTTCACATGCTGCTTCTGTTGATACAATTGTTTCTTCACCTGATGCTCCTAATATCTCTTCTATTGCACCAAATACTCACCTTATGATCACACAATCTAAAGCAGGGATCTTCAAGCCAAAGGCTTTTTTGGCAACCAAGCATCCTATTATTTCTTCCATATATTATGTTCCATCCACTTATTTGCAAGCTTCCAAGCATGCTCACTGGAGAACTATAATGCAAGAAGAGTTCAATGCTCTGCAATCTACAGGAACGTGGATGCTTGTCCCCTCTTCTCCCAATCAAAATGTTGTTGGCTGTAAGTGGGTGTTTAGAATCCAGAAACATCCTGATGGTTCAATTAATCGGTACAAGGCTCAGCTTGTAGCCAAAGGGTTTCACCAACAAGAGGACATCGATTATAAGGAGACATTCAGCCATGTAGCCAAGCCTGTCACCATTCGTATTCTATTGTCTCTTGCAGCTTAGTTTCACTGGTTTTTAAATCAATTGGACATAAGTAATGCTTTCTTGCATGGGGATTTACAAGAAAATGTCTTTATGCAGCAGCAGCCTCCTGGATTTAGTGATCCCTCTTTTCCAAACCATGTTTACAAACTCAAAAAGTCCCTCTATGGCCTTAAACAGGCTCTACGCGTTTGGTTTGACAAATTATTCCAAGTGTTGCATTCCTTTGGTTTTCAGCAATCCTCTTCTGATGTTTCTCTCTTTGTTTTAAAAGCTCCAACCTTGGTTATAATCCTTGTATATGTTGATGACATTCTAGTCACAGGTCCTAATGCTACTCTCTGTCAACATTACATTAAAAAACTGAACACTGTCTTTCCAGTCAAAGATCTCAGTCCCTTGCATTATTTTTTGGGACTTGAGGTGCACAGGTCCTCCACAGGCGTATTCCTACATCAAGGCAAGTATCGACTTGATCTTCTTCAGAAAACCAAGATGGATGGAGCTAAACCATGTTCAACTCCTTTAGGCACAACTAAGCTTGATCATACTGATGCTTTTTTATCCAATCCTACAAAGTACAGATCTATTGTTGGGGTTTTGCAATACCTCACATGGACAAAGCCAGACATCTCGTTTGCGATTAATCAAGTATGGCAATTTATGCATGCTCCACGGGATTCTCATCTTCAAGCTGCCAAAAGAATTCTCTCTTTCTTAAAAGGTACTCTCACACATGGTCTTTGGTTTAAACCGGGCCCTTTGACTCTTACTGCATATTCGAATCCCGATTGGGCAGGGTGTACTTTTGACAGGAGGTCCACCAGTGGCAATTGTATATTTCTTGGCTCTAATTTGATTAGTTAGAGTGCTAAGAAACAGTCCACGGTTGCTCGATCTTCTACTGAGGCTGAGTATCGGTCCTTAGCTCATACATTGGCAGAAATAACATGGATTTGTAAAGTTTTTAGAGATATTGGTTTCCCCCTATCTCAGATTCCTCATCTCTGGTGTGATAACATTTCTGCTATCTCCTTAGCTTCTAACCCTATTTTTCATGCCCGAACTAAACATGTTGAAATTGACTATCATTACCTCTGTGAGCTTGTTCTTGCTCGACTTATCAAGATTCAATATGTCTGTAGTCAAGATCAGTTAGCAGACATCTATACCAAGTCTTTGTCCAGGCAAAGATTCTTATATCTCCAATCCAAGCTTTCTCTTGATCCTTTTGATGCTTCCAAGTTTAGCTTGAGAGGGTGTAAAGAAGCTAAAGATTAGTCATCAAAGTTGTTGCTAGGAGTAAGTTATAGTTTGTTAGAGAATTTTGTATACTGTTAGTTTGGTTAAGGGCATTAGTGTAATCTGTTAGAAAGCCCACATGTGTATATATAACAAACACTGTGTAATTATTGACGTATTCAATGAAACAAAAAATATTCAGAATTCTATAGTGGACAAGGCACATTATTATAATAAAAGGAAGGGTAAATCTCAGTTTACTACCCTCAAGTTTTGTGATTTTTAACATTTGGTACATGAAGTTTTTTCCATCTCAGAGTCATACCTAAAGTGTTAATTTTGGAACAGTTTCATACATCTGTTGGTTTGGCTGTTAAGTCTCTCGTTAACTGATGACGTGACGCCTATGTGGATAATGACTGGATACCATGTGTTATTAAGGGGTCCACGTGGAAATTAAAAATTAAAAAAAATTAAAAAAAACATTTTTTTATCACAAAATAAAAAAGAAAAAAAAAAGAAAAAAATCCCTTTTGTTAATCATCTTCCTCCCAGAGGAAGTTTGATCCACCCATCTGTCCCCAATCCCCTCCTCCCTTCTCTCCTCTATGTCCCACCCAACCTTCCTCTCCTACCTCACCTTCAGCCACCTCTTCTTTCAGATTAGCCGAACCCACCTTTCCTTGCAAATACCTCAAAACCGAAGGAGACCACGAAGAGTTCTTACACAAACTTTGGATCTCTTTCAAGAACATCCAATAATTTGATAAGCTTCACCCAGCTCTTACAAGAAAGTAAGTAATCTCAAGGAATTATTATCGCTTAGCGCTTGTGCTCTATCTTTCCCAAACCCCCCCTGTTCTGCCTACCGACCTTAACTTCTCTTTCTAAGCAAAACCCAATTGCCGGAATCCAAAATTAAAATTACCAAAAGCTAAATCTTCTAGGTCGCACAACTACCTCCTGCAAAATCCTACTTCAAACTGAAAAATTCAAGCAAAACCCAATTACCCAATTGCCACCTGCAAATCAAACTAAAAAATGCAATCACCCAACAACTTTTGCAAATTATAAACTCAAAATTGGGCATGTCAGAGGACAGAAGAACTAGTGAGTGAACCTTCTCATTGCAAGCCCAACACAGCGTTGTCCTGTTGGCATAGCAGAGGACACCGCCACCTCTTTGAGCACCCCCATTTAGTCTGGAGTTTTGTTCCGACGGTCATGTGCTCTGTTGCGTTGTCACCAAGCTCGCCCTCAAATGCGACTGCAGATTCGTCAGCGTCGGCGACGAGGAAATGTGGGTTCAGCGATTAGATGTTCGCAGTGATTTGATGGATGTATGAGATTGTCCCAAAATTAACGGATGTATGAGACTGTCCCAAAATTAACACTTTAGGTATGACTCTGAGACGAAAAAAACTTCATGTAACAAATGTTGAAAATCACGAAACTTGAGGGTAGTAAACTGAGATTTACCCTAAAAAGAATGTTTGTGGAATAGGGTGAAGAGTCCATAGATATAGAGAGTGAACTCAAGGTCCCAAATTTGGTGAGTTGTGTTGAAGAGTCTGTTGGAGCTAGTTTTGGCAGTTTTCGTACTTAGTATAGTAACAAACACCATTCCATTTGGCAAGTCTGTTGGGGTTGCTCAAAAGTTGCTTCATCGAAGTAATCCAATGGCAAGGTTAAAAAACCGACGCATATGTTGATTAGACCAGTTGAGTATGACAACATGCTCGGCCCTCCCGACTCAAGATTGAATCCGACTTTCCGTTAATTAAAGCAGTCTAAAATAGAATACGGCATTGTTAAAAAAGAAGAAACTGACACATCAGTACACCAGTTAACTAGTATAATAGATTGCGTGATCAGTTAACAAGGAAGCAGAAGAAAAAAGAGAACAAGTACTACAAATCCAGGAAGCTTCCTCTATATACTTTTCTGCAAACCAGATTCCATTTTTAGAACCATACACACCTCACTTGGTATTAGCAAGAAAGCCAAAAGCAAAGGAAAAATGCATCGCATTTCTTCCTTTTCAATCTCTTTGTGCTGCTTCTTGTTTTTCCTGACGATTCCTCACGAAAAACTCTCCGCCGTTGCAATATCCGTTGACATAATCACCCAAACCTGCGAAAAATGCGCAGCTGAATCCGACGTGCTTAGCTACAACGTTTGTGCAGCTTCTCTCCAAGCAGTGCCTGTCAGCCATGTGACTAATCTTCAAGGACTAGCAGTGATAGCAATGGAGCTGGCACTGCACAACGCAACCAACACGCTTTCGACCATAAAGGAGTTGTCGAATAACAAAAGTTTGGATCCTTTTGCTCTGGTTTGCTTGAAGGATTGCTTGCAGCTATACTCGGACGCGATCACAACGTTGGCGGATGCGGTCGGAGCATTTCTGAGTGAGGATTACGGCAGGGCGAATACCTGGGTGAGTGCAGTCATGGAAGCAACAACTACATGTGAGGGAGGGTTTAAGGAGAAGGAAGGTGAAGTGTCTCCATTGACAAATGAGAATTACAATCTTTTTCAGTTATGTGATATTGTACTCTGCATAAGTCACTTGCTTAATTACTCGAAGTCTACAGTAACCTAATTATTTCTCAGGTGGAATAAGAGCTCAGCAATTATCTGGATTTTTAATTCTTGCGTACATGGTTTTTTATTTATTGCACAAGCGATATTGATGGAAAGGAAAATTGAGCTCGGCATTCGGGTGCAAGGGGTAAATGTCTTAGCCAACTGAGTTACATGTCTCTTCTTTTGCATGTACCTGTTATATGTAGCTAAAGAAACATACTTTGTGCTGTAATACGATCCTAATAATCAAATTAACTGTTAACATTTTCTCTATATAATCGAATGTAAAATTAAATTTTTGGACATTAAATTAAAGGTAGTGCTATCCACACCCTCGTTTTTACTTCTCACACATCCCTTTCAATTTTCGGCCGTTAGATCAAATGAATTGAAGAAGATTAATGACAAAAAAAATTAACAAATATGTATGAGAAGTAAAAATAAGTGTATGGGTAGCATTTTTCTAAATTAATAAGCATCCCCACATATTATTGGCTTGGCCTGCCATATGACAAATTTTATGACAAGAAAAAGGCTCGTCTAAAAGTTGATCATTCATAGGGCTGAATCTGCGAAGCTTCAAGGCACTTTACTTCATATATCGAATCTCCCGCACTACTAGTAGATTGCTTGATCACACGAGGCCCTTCTCAAAGGGATCCCGCTTCACTGTTTAAGGAGCGTGATACTCGACAACATAACAAGATATATTGACACTAGTTTCGACATCTATATGGACAACATGTTGAGAAAACCTATAAATATTCATAATTGACATCTCATATCAAATACAGTACCATATCATATCGACTAACCTACTTTATGAACAGTTGACCGTGATTGCCCTTCTCAACGGGATGGTCGATATGTCGTCAATATGGACTCGTTCTAGCTAGTTGATAGTTCAGCTGGGCAGGACTAAACTCAACTCGGATATTGGCTAGAAACTTGGAAAGCAAAACAAGGTAAAATCCAATCCGTTTCAGTAGAGTAAGAATACAAGGGAGGACTGATAACAACATATGCAGCACCTGTAAGTTTAATCTAAACAGGCCGATAACTTATCGAAGAGCTCTCAAAATTAGACGGTTTAACCACTCCTATAAAAGTCATATACCTATCATTCAGTGACCACACTTGTTCAACAGAGTAGAATTAACAAGAGACCCCTTTAACAATCGCAATCTGCATAATTGCTACCTTTACCAAAAGATTGCTGAAAGTACAAACCTCCAACATGACAAATGTTCTATATTCACGTCACCTAACAAAACATTAATTAAAAAAGAAAAAACTCAGACAGAAAAACATCAAAATATGAGTTTAAAACCTCTTATCTATTCTTCCAATTTTTCTTCAACAGTACATAGCACTAACACCTGGTTTGGTACTGAGGTGATTCTGAAAAAAGCTGGTATCAAAAAAAGCTGGGAGCTGTTTTTGTGTTTGGTAAACATTCAGCTTCAGCTTTTTTTCACAGTTTTGGGTGAAAAAAAGCTAAAAACAAGAAGCTGCAAAACCCAGCTTTGAAAAATCGGTTTTTTTTTTCACATCTGTTTTACATAAAAGTTTACCAAACACTATAATACTATTTTTTTTTTTTTCAAAAACACTTTTACAAAAAAGTTTACCAAACACTCTGCTGCTTTATTTTACGGCCGCTTATTCTCACAGCACAGCAGAATCAGCTTTTTTTCAAAGCACAGCAATACTAAACTAGCCCTCAGTGATATAAAAATGAATGGTTGAGATTGAAAACAGAGGATCTAATAGTTATAGAATTCAAATCTAACGGCTAAAACACCCCCATTGAGTGCTACGTGGCTAGAATGTTTTTGTAGATTCCTAAAATCCATGGTGGATCAGGATGAGAATGAATCCGGCAACCCAGGGCATCCTCATATTGAAACCCCACCCTCTTCCAAACAATAGATGAACCCCAAAGAAAACATTCCTCCTTTTCTGTGGGCACCAGCCAGAGTAGATCTCTTTAGAACGTTTGAAACTCCTAATTTATACAGATATAAACAAGTCACTGCAACGTTGAATGAAATCAAAAGGTAAGCTAGAAGGATATCACACAACGTACGAACAAAAAACATGATTTTCCAGATTTTGGAACTTACACAACTAGTTTACTCCTTAAGAATGTTAAATATGTCAGGCCTATTTGCACGGATATGGTAGAGGGGCGCATTCAATCCTTGTTTGTCCATTAATTCTCAGTTCTTCCATGTATCGCGGGTTAGTACAACAATTAAAAAAATGGCTAAGTTTATTGCAGGAAATACAGCTTTAAAGATAGTTGCATTTGATCTCAAAAGAAACACTAATACAGAAAACATTTGCTATAAATGAACAGACTAACAAAACAAAGGGAAATCTACATTATACAAGGAAAACTAATAAAAAAGGCTTAAAAAATTTTAGTTTTAATAAAAAACCATGTTATAAGTTTTGTTTAATGATTAGTACAAGACCCATATTAAAGTGGTCCAACTAAAAATGGCTCAACAATGAAAAAAGCTTGAAAAGTTTTAGTTTTAATAAAAAACCATTTATAAGTTTTGTTTAATGATTAGTACAAAGCCCATATTAAAGTAGTCTAACTAAAAATGACTCAACAATGAAAAGAGCTTGAAAAGTTTTAGTTTTAATAAAAAACCATGTTATAAGTTTTGTATTAGTACAAGACTCATATTAAAGTAGTCCAACTAAAAATGGTTCAACTAAAATAAATTAAGATTTGTCGATTTTACCCCTAACTTTTTTAGGTTGAGTTACAGATTTTCGTTGTTAATGGAGTTCATCATTGTTTTGCGGACTTTCTTCTTTTTCTTTGAAACAAAAATATAGATCTTCATGATATTTAATTTATATTTTGTATTATTTCGTTAAAATGTGACCATCGTTATTATTCATAGTGTATTCAAAGTATTGTTTTTCAATTTTTCTTTGTCAGTGGAGTTCATCGTTTGTTTCTTCAGATAATAAATTTGAGATCTGCATGCTATTCAATAATAACGACAGGTCACTGTTTCTGGACTGTAAAAATAAACTGTGTCTGGAATCTAAATAACTGTTTTTGGAATCTAAATAACTGTTTCTGGATCCAAATGAAATAGACACACTGTTTCTTAAATGTAAGCTAAAACAGAAATAGTGAAATTCACTGTATTTGGATTCAAAGCAAAATAAGCACCATATTTCTTAAATATGATCAACTGATGCATGAAAAAAAAGAAACAATCAAAGGTTAAAACATAGACTGTTTTTGGAATCTAAGTCATTGTTTTTGGAATCTAAGTTACTGTTTCTGAAATTTAAGTCATTGTTTATGGATTTTGGTACTTTTCTTTCCAGATACAGTGTTTGTTTGTGCACAGACCAAACAAACACTGTATCTAATTTTTTTTTCCAGAAACAGTGTCATGTTTTGGGTTCTCCAGAAACAATTTTACGTTTTGGTTTTTTATTTTTATTTTTTATTTTTCCAGACACTTTTTCACAGGTTTCTGCCATTAAATTTCTTTGAACTTGTTTTGGCGGCTTTGTTCCAATAAATGCTTCTTTTTTCAACTTTGATTTGAACTTGGATTTGGTTGTTTTTAAAATTGGGGAATTCGATTTGATAGGAAGACATAAAGTTATTATGGCGGTTTCGTGCTAGGTTGAGGTTGATGAATAGTCAGGACAATATTGAATCATTTAGAGGTATTTATGAAAGTGTAGATTTGGAGCGGGTTGGGCTTGTAAGTTTGACCCGTGGACAATAGTTTTGAATGGTTTTTTTATTAAACTTTGAGTCTTTTTGGTTAAATAACATTTTGAGATGATTTTTGGTTAACTATTTGTTGGTCCAAGCCCTTTTTATTGATGGTTGTTGGTTGTTTGTAAGTTAATTCACGCTGGGTACTTACAGTTTCATAAAGTGTTTGTAACTGTACTCATCTCTTTCGTTTCTTGACCACAAGATGAGAATTCCTAGATCAACTTTGTTAATGACTACAACTCCAACATTGGCAATAAAGTAAAATATCAAGCATGTTATTCTACATCCCAAAAAGTGAAAAAAAGGAAACAGAAGAAATTATGGAATCGAAAACTCAACAGATTACTGAAAGTTGTAAAAAGACAATTGAACAAATGATGAACAAGAAATTTCTGCGCTCAAAAGGAAAATACGTGCAAGTTGTAGAAAGTGTAAACTTGATAAGAAAGAATAGCTAACCATATACCATTCCCCTAATAACGATACAGCTAACATTTCTATAACTTGCCAGCAAGCGTACCAGTAAAAGCCAACATACTGACATGCCGCATGAATAACTTTACCTTATTACTGTGGTAGTAAAAATTTTACATCTGTGATACACAAAACTGTTTATCATTTTCCTCCTCTTCTTTAGTCCTATGCTCAAGTTTATCCTCGTTCGATCCCAGCAGCAATAGTTTATCTCTTTCAATGTTAGTGCTACCACTATTGACCAAGGAAAGTTGATCCAACGTGCCAGCATTCCTTTTGTAGTTCCAAACAAGCATTGAAACGTAATCCTGAGGTGAAACAAGACCTTGGTCCATGATGCACCTACGCTGCTCCTCAATAGTTTTTGGATCATCAAGACTTATATATTCAAGTAGTGCCTTCTCATGATCGGGCCTCCAGTTACTTGGGAAAGGGCTGTAATCTGTCTCAGGAACAAGAGACATCCTGGTATACTGAAGCCCATCAATTGACTCGGCAAGACCCATCCTCAACAAATTATGGTACTCTGGTGACTGCCCCTTCTTCTCCTTCAAAGGACGACTCAGATTCCTCGAACCAATCTTGTACACCTTTGCACGTGAACGGAGCTTGTACTTTGCTGCATAGAGCTTCGCAAGTGAACCCCTTAAAATGTAAGAGCAAAAGTTCACAATTTTTTTCCGGTTATCTGCAAATCTATACCACTCAACCATTGTGGACAGAAACTTGTTCATTTGTGCATTAGTATGAGCTTGGGTGGCATGAAACATTCTGAAACAAGGTTGTGGGTCTGGATCCCTGTCTCCCTTAAGAAAGCTCAACTTCCTAAATTGCTTGATGCACTGTTTCAAGCTTGCTGTAACTGATAAAAGAGTGCCTACACCCTTCTCACTAATGATTTTCCCACCAGTAGCAGTGTAACGAAGCGTTGGGTACACAACTCTGCGACACAACACATGATCTAGAAACATTATGCCCTTTGTTATGTGTTCTATAGGGAGGCTCTCATTGTCAAGCTTGAGCATATACTTCTGATCAACAAACTCAATCAACTGTTTTCTCAATGTGGCAGCATCTGATCGAGGTCCTCGAACACCAATTAAAATATGACCACCATATCGAATGTAATCCATCTTTCTGGTCTTATCTGGGCCACTTGTTGGCACAAATTCAGGCCAAGATGTATTTCCATGTTCTGCTTCACCTTCCGGGCTATTCCATATGACATCACTCTTTGACGGATGATAAAAGTCCTTAATCTTCCCCTCCATCCAGCGGTCCAGTTCATCCAAACAAACATTAGCCAAAAGGGGGCTAAGTATCCCACAATGGCCCCAAGAAGGAAGCTTCTCTGCCTCCTCAGGTGCAAACCCAAAAAAAGTCTCCAACCAATATGGGTCTGGTTTCGGTTCATCCTCTGCTAACACCCTCTTCTTCTGATATTTTCTCTTCTTTTTCTTCTTCTCCACTCCATCATCCTTACTCGTAACCACTGGTGTAACCAACGCCGCCTTCACCAAATCAATGATCTTCTTATCCCTCACATCCCTGATCAAAGCATTTATCACCAAACCCACCTTCATCCCATCCAATATAGTACTCAAATCGCCCTTTATATACCACAAGTACCCTGCAAAACTCCTCCTAATCACCCTCAACACTGTATGTGCATTCCTCCCCGGCCTAAACGCAAATGACTTTTGAGAGAACCGACCCTCATATATTGGCTCCAAAATCATTAACAGAACTTCCTGCACTAACTTATCTTGAAATGGGGCCGGTTGTGTAGTCGTCAGAATGGCCTTAATTTTCCTCTTAGACAAAGACTCGTATTCAGTCTTATCCTTGGGTGATTTAATAAAGAACTCTAGTCTAGCACCCCACCTAAACCTACTGTCAAGAACAGCATTACGAAGCGCTAACAAGTCCTCAAGCGCTGACCTCTGTATTTCACTGCGGGGCATATACGCACCCATCTCGTCGGCGCAAACCTTCTGGTACGCCAATACCCACAACTCGAATCGGCGAAGGTAAGAGGACAAATTAGTCACAATCCTATCAGGTTCACGAAAATTCTCAATCCACATTTGGGATAAAACAGAAACGCCATCTTCTTTTATCAAATTCGAGGGGTCTTCGGGATCAGGTATGCGGCGGTTCATAGGAGAGTACGAAAGCAAGCGAATTGAGGCGAACCCATTGCCCCTGTGACATGAGGGGTTGAAATGGGAGCAGAGGAAGAAGGTGCTGTTGTGCTTGGTGGTGGTGGGGAGGATAGAATTGGAATTTGTGAGAACTTGGTGGGTAAAAATGGCAAGGCGGCGAAGCATTTTGGGATTGGGAGTAGAAGAGTTTAGGTCATTTTCTGGGTTCGATTGTTCATCAACAAGCGACAGAGAGCATTAACAGTGATTAAATAAACCCTAGTAATAGAGAGAAAGAGGAATTTGAGAGCTTACTTGAATGGTTGCCATGGCAGTTCAACAGCCAAACGCTGTCGTTTTCGGAGCAAGGTGCGAGTGCAACAGAGGTTGAAGACGACAGGAAGCAAAAACCTTGCCTTAAACCCTAGGGCCTCTGTCTTTGCGAAAACCAAACCTGCAATTTTCTTCTTTTATTTTGACTGTAGTTGTGACCCGCTAACTTCTGGTATTTCTATTTTGCTCCTACAAACTTATGGCATTTATTTAGTGCGCACTGGTCGTTGATCGATGAATACTTGGCTGCACATCTAATTTTTTTTAAGGGAGTTTTAACGAAAAATCCGAAGTACTGTTCATTTTAACGAAAAATCATATTTTTATACTAAAAAGTTAAATCTGATACTATTCATTTTACCTTTTATTTTGTCCTTATCGTTAAAACTCAAAGTTTTCAAGCTCTTTTTATTAGTTTTTTTATTTTTTTATTTTTTATTTTTTTTATTTTTATTTTTATTTTTATATTTCATTAGGTGAATGTCATATAAACAAGATCATACTAAATTTTCGCAAACTTAGTTCATTATCAAATATGTTGGAGACTAAATAAATCAAACGAAATTAAGGATCATTATTAAACATAAGGGTTTAAGAGGCAGACAACTGTGTGTCAAAGTCATTTCTCTTATTATATTGCAATTGAAAAGTATTTGGATAAATTACATAAAGCTATATCAATTATAGGTCGAACTATAATTTCATATTTTATATTTTAAAAATTACAATGTCATAACCCATCTTACAAATTTGTTGCAATGTCAGACCTTCGTCAATTTTTTTGTTAATTTCTCTACTAAGTGCTTACGTGGATTGAGTGAGGCCCGCTCTTTAGCTCAACTGGATTAATAAAATAATTAAATATTAAAAAATTTAAAATAAAATCATTTAAATATATATAAAAAATATGTGGGACCCACCCAAATATTTAAATGATTTTATTTTTTATTTTTAATATTGAATGAAGTTTTTAATTCAGTTGGGCTAGAGAGTAGGTCCCCTCTCAAGTCACGTCAGCATTTAATAGAGAAATTGATAGAAAAATTGAAGGAAGTCTGACATTGTGACAAATTCGTAAGATGAGTTATGACATTGTAATTTTTTTTTAAACATAAGGTATGAGATTGTGGTTCGACTTATAGTTAAGGTAATTTGGTGTAATTTACCCAAAAATTTATCAAAACATGCACTTGAAGTCATAACTAGTTGGAGATGTGTGTTTCTACCAACAAAATAAAAAACCCAACTAAACAGACCGCCTAATTTCGTTTGGTTCAATTTTACATTCATTTTTAAAATTTTTTGAATCAAACCGATTCTAAAATACATTCTGATTTGGATGACGTTTTGTAAAGATGATCTTTCAAGGAAGATCTACAAAGTGAACGACTCATATTATATGAAATTATTGCTGAGTCAACTCAAATGTTGCATTTAACTGACTAAACGAATAGTCTATTTAATTATTTTTCTAAAAAATAGTTTTTACATAATGATTTATGAAATGATCATTTCCGATCATAACCACGAAATTATGTAAATCGAGACTCTGAATTTTGAGTGGTAACTTGTACTACATGTGCCACAAGTTAGAATGGCACGAGTGCTTATTTTATTTGTAGATTGTGGTTTATAATTTAACCTAAAACTCCCGCAAAAGGAAAATGTGGTAACAAAACTCACACCCACAGCCCCACGCCTACCAAGTGCTCGACGGAAAGCCCCAACCGTTGAAATCCCAGGATGGAGTCGAGCATCCTAGAGTCGATCGGCGTCGAGATCATCGGCGTCATGTCCCCAGTCTCGATCTGCATGCTCCTTGTTGTTCTCTTAGTCTACGCTCTCTCTCCCTCCAATCCCTTCTCCGCCTCCGCTCCTCCGATCCGCACCGCCGCCAACCTCGTCTACCTCGAGACCCCCACCGATTCCGCCGCCCAAAAGCTCGAAGGCGCCCTCCTCAACGCCCTGGTCTTCGTCGTCCTCATCGCCGTCGTCACCTTCCTCCTCGTCCTCCTCTACTACTACAACTTCACCAACTTCTTGAAGAACTACATGCGCTTCTCCGCCTTTTTCGTGCTGGGTACCATGGGAGGTTCGATTTTCTTGTCCATTGTTCAGCATTTCTCCATACCCATCGACTCCATTACTTGCTTTTTGCTGCTTTTCAATTTCACTGTTGTGGGCGTCTTGTCCGTCTTCTCCGGCGGTGTACCCATTTTTCTACGCCAAGCTTATATGGTTTCTTTGGGGATTATTGTGGCGGCTTGGTTTACCAAGTTGCCCGAATGGACGACTTGGGTTTTGCTTGTGGCGCTGGCCGTCTATGATTTGGTGGCCGTGCTGGCACCGGGCGGCCCACTTAAGCTCTTGGTGGAGTTGGCCTCTAGCCGGGATGAAGAGCTCCCAGCTTTGATTTATGAGGCCCGCCCAACTGTGCCAAATTCTGGGCGTCGTGGGACCGGTTTGGAGCTTTTGGTTGCTGGGGTTTCGGATTCTGGGTCTGTGGAGCTTCAGGCAGTCCCCAGGGGCAATGGGAATCAAAATGAGAATGAAAATGGTGGTAATTCTGAGTATACCTCTGTTGATGTTGAGGTCGCGAACGAGGAAGGTGAGGGTAATAGAGATGAAGGGGAGAGATTACTATTGGAGGATAATTCACGGGGTAGGCCGTCGCCAAGTAGTGGTTCTTCGAGATATTCAAGTATGATTGTTCAGTCCGATAGAGCTACACAATATGGCAGTGGGGCATCTGAAATTATTAGCGAGGAAATGTCTCCTCTTGTTGAAACGACAGGATTGGAGCATGAGAGAGAGCAATTGAGGAGGGAAGGTAGCGAAATGTTCAGTAAAGGTATTAAACTTGGTCTAGGGGATTTCGTTTTCTACAGTGTTCTTGTGGGCAGAGCTGCAATGTATGACCTTATGACTGTGTATGCCTGTTATCTTGCCATTATTTCGGGACTTGGGTGCACTCTTATTTTGTTGTCAGTGTACCATCGGGCTTTGCCGGCTCTGCCCATATCGATCATTTTGGGTGTTGTTTTTTACTTCTTGACTCGGTTATTAATGGAGCCTTTTGTTGTTGGGACAGCTACAAATTTGTTGATGTTTTGATAGTCCATTAGTTTTTGGTAAGAGAAAGATTACATTAAGAGGAAGCTAATGTTTTGTAGCATGAGATCTGTATACAAATTAAAAGGTATTTGTTCCTTTAACTTTCTCTCGTTGTTGCACATGTAATTGCTTGTCATCCATCCAGAATCAATGAATTGGATAATGTAGTCATTTGAGACCAGAAAATAGAAAGAAAAAAAAATTGTTCTTGTTAGTCCGTTTTATAAGTTATTTTCGTCAGCTTGCTTCCATGTCCATTTGATACATTTTGACACTTCCATTTTGTTTGTGTTTTTGCAATGCTTTGATGAATACGTAAGTAATAGTAAGAGAATACTCCATATATTGTGAATGCAAAGCCGCCAAATATATGCATTCAAAATCTCAAATGGATTTGAAATCACAATGAACTCGGTGCAATTAGTAGTTATTAGGCAAATGCGATCTTCTTTATTTGTAAGGTTTCAAACATTACAAATGTTAGGGTCCCTAAATGTTATAGGGTAGTGCTATTCACACACCCCTTTTTACCTCTCACACACCATTGTAATTTTCGTCCATTGATCTTCATCAATTCATTCGATCTAACAGCCGGAAACTGAGACGGGTGTGAGAGAGGTAAAAATGGGTGTTTGTATAGCACCACCCATGTTATATCATGCATTTCCTGCTTCCAATCTGACGAGTTTCGAGAGCTGGTGATAGTTGTGAAGTCAAGAAAAACAAATTTTCTGGTCAAGTTTGAGCACTGAGGTGCTAATAAAAGCAGATTTTTTCCTCAGCTTATTTTCTAACAGATAAAGATGCGCTGAGATAATCAGGCTCAAGTTTGCTTTAAAAAGTGGCATACCTCTCATCAGGTATGCTTGTCTAGTTGTCCATGTATTCTGTGAAGGTTTAAATTCAGGATGGATGTAGGCCAGTTCTAGACTTCCTCTGAGAGGAAGTAAGCATTTAATTATATTTATTTAGCTAGCATAATCACCACTTTCTGTATATTATTCATATTTGATCTCATTAAATTTCTAGTAAAAAGGCTGGGATTGTTAATATCTTCCTGTTATCTCCTCTCTCACTAAGAGTTAACACATAGGCAACAAATGTATTGTGTTTTCCGTTAAGCCTATAAGTCGCAGCCCAGAACAAACAGAGCAAGTTTAAGAGAGAGTGAAAGAGAGCAAGAGGTACTGGGACTCTCTCTCTGTCTCCTGTGATTTTTGTACTTCATTTCATTTCATTTCGGTTAGGGATAGCAGAGAAAGGGGAATTGGAATCGTGAACCACGATTTTGATTGTCCTTTGTTCTTCTAAAATTAGCTTCAATTAAACAAGACTTGTGAGAGACTTGCTGGTCACCGTCGAGGCAGGTAAGCGAGTTTCAGTTCCCGTTATTTTTTCTGAATTTTCTCAGCAACCATTTTCTCTTTATTTGAATGTTCTCTCGCTTGTACGTGTTTTATGGGTATGATAGGGAATAGAAATTCGGAGGTGCATTTGCAAATTTCGAGGAGACACACACTTATTTTTCTGCAATTTCATGCTATAGACCAGAAATTAACTGCTATAAGAGTGCAATTTCTTCAAGTATCCTACTGTAGGATTACGCATGAAAGATTGCTGCCCCCTGGTGTGGCTGTGGCCTATGCTTTCAGAAGCTGTAATTGTTAATCCTTCAAAACATTAGATTATTTTCAATAACAAAGAATGGATGTGTTGCTTCAAATTGTGCCACAATCCATTAACCACTTTGATCTGTTTAGGATTATGTTACCGTCTTGAAAATTGAAGAATCTATGGTGTCATATAAATTATTTGAAATTGCGGGTTGAAACTATAAGACAAGTGTTATGATAGGATTAAAAGCACACCACAAAGTAGCTCACAAATGTCTTATTGATTTTCCTTATTAACACTAAGATTTGTCAATTGTAGCATATGAAAATAAAGGTCTTTCCCGCAGAAGATTGTTTTATCCAACTACTTAAAATGTCACAAAAACTGGATTACTGTCCCTACTGACCAGCCACCGAAAAATAATTATTAGACCGACTTATACTTATCTAAAGTCTACAAAATTTTATATGTAGACACTAGACACACTGACCTACACTCACACAAATTTTTGGGATTTTTGGAGTTGATTTGCTATTTAAATTAAATCGAACAAAAACAGAACAGAAACAGATTTTAAGTAGTTCACAAATGAAGAAAAATGAGTTAGGGGAATTGCTATCCACCACCAAATAATCATACAAACATGTTATGTTTCATTCAAATTCCTATTATTTCCGGATGAAGATGCTCAAGTTGGCTCAATGTTAGAACTCAACCTATTACTCTTTCTTATGTAGTATGTTAAGAGAATGACGTTTTTCAACTTAACTTAGCCCCAGTTTGGGGTTGAGGTGATTTAAAAAAAAAAAGCTACTATGAAAAAAAGTTGAAAGAGTTTTTGGTGTTTGGTAAACACCCCAAACCAGTTTTTTTTTTTTAAGTTTCAGATGAAAAAAACTAAAAATGGGAAGCTGCAAATAGTAGCTTCAGAAAACAGCTTCTTGTCAAAACATGGAGCTACAATAATTCTTTTAATGAAAATTTCAAATTGCCAATGTTGCCCTCGTTTCTCTCTGCCTTCTCTCTTGCACGCCCTCCTGAAATCATAGAACATTCATGCCCTCTTCTCTCTCGCACGCCCTCCTGAAATCGCAAAACATTCAGCACGGCCTTTTCTCCTCTGTTGCCTGCAACTGCACTGCACCTCTTCTCTACCTCCTCCTTTTCCTCTCTCTCCGTCGGTCTCAGCGTCAGCTGTCGCCTTCCCTCCTTCCTCTGGTAAGCTTATCTTCTCTAAAATTTTGTTATTTATTTGTTTGGATTTTTTAATTTGGGGATGGGGAGAGTGAAAGAGGGGTGGGAAAAGCAAAGGGATGAGTGTATGAGTGTCAGGAAAACTGGGGATGGAGAAAACAATTGGGGAAAAAATTGGGGAAAAAATTAGGGTTTGTGGAGGAAACAAGAAAATTTGAGAGAGAAGAAAAATTGATTACTTCTCTATTCATGTTCCTTGAATCTTGTTTTGGATTAAAGAGTTATTTGTGTTTTTGTTGTACTTGGCTGGGGAGAATGTGTATGTTGTATGTGAATGTTTAGATTCGATGAACACCCTATAATAAACACATTAAAATTAAATTGCGTAAGTTTTAGGGCTAATTAACATGTTCTTATCATTCATCACCAATTCTGATATGAAAAATATCATGGACTTGGAGACTTGAATTTTGATCTTTTGTCTACCATTAATGGTAGATATTCCTCGTCTCATTCCAAATGCTCCTTTTGTAGCAGTGCAAAGTGCTCTGTGTTCAAATTATTTGGTGGCTTTCCTTTCTATGTCTTTTTAGGCCAACAAAGATAGAAGAAACCTTTTGACTGGGGAATGAATGAGCTAAAGAATGAATAGTAGAGAAATTAGGATTATGCAAATGACAGCAAATCACCATATATATTGTGTATAGAAATTAGGATTATGCAAATGGACCGGCTTCCGTGGAGGTCCATTTTTTTTTTCTACTTCCCCTTTAATTTGTATCGTTGCTGATTTAATTTGCCTTTATGTAATGGAATTCCTGAGCATGCTTCTGGCTACTGCTATTTCTCATTTTTGGTTCAATTGTTACATCAAATTTTCTTTTGTTCTCTGCTACTTGGTGATCGCGAGATGCGAATTGGGAATTTGAATTTGTTTGTGTGTTTGTGTGAGAGAGGTAATGGAAACTTTGTAGGATGAATTTGACTATTTCAGCTAGCAAACGAAATCATTTGTTTCTCCTTATTTCGATTGTTGTTGGAATTTTCTGCTTGCATTAATTGAATATGTAGCTTTAAGCACAGATCGAAGCTCAAACTTTCCCCAAATGATAACGATTGCTATCGTTTCTGCTGACTTCCATATGCAGTTAGGTTAGGCCTTATGTATTTTTGCTTCCATGACTATTATTCGGCCATGTGAAGATGTCTGTGAATTTCATCTGTTCTGTGAATTTCGTTTGGTTGACTTTGCAGGGTTTAATTTCATTAACTTTTTATCTATGCTAAGTCTAGATATATAAATATAGAAAGAATCCCTGTAAGTGAAGATGATGAATTTTTGTAACAAATAAAAGTCTTCGAATCTGGTTCTTACAACTACCTAATGCTTTCATGTACTATGCATTCTTAGAGTCCAATTTGTCTCTTTCATGTACATAATGCTTTCATGTACTGTGTATGCTCATTTGTCTCTTTCATGTACATAATGCTTACTGGTTTATATTACAATATCATACGTTCTTGTTTTAATATATATATATATATATATATGTATGTATGTATAGATATGTGTATGTATGTATACAAATCACTAGTTGGTATCGATGGCAAAGAAGGGGGCATCTTCGTCAAATCCTACAGCTAAATGGAATGCCCACAATATATCTATATTTTGTGATGTATGCATCAAGGAGGTTGAGGCCGGACATCGTCCGGGCACTCGCTTTGACAAAGATGGATATGCAAATATTAGAGAGCTAACTTCAAGGCAGAGAGTGGGCATGATTATAAAAGAAAGCAACTAAAAAATAAGTGGGATGCACTTAACAATGAGTGGAAGTTATGGAAAGAGCTAGTTGGTAAAGAAATTGGCCTAGGGTGGAATTCGAGCAAGGGTACTGTTGATGCCTCTGAGGAGTGGTGGAATAATAAAATTCAGGTTTGTGTATTTATCTTTTAATATGTATTATGATATCATGCAATATGTATTAACCATATTCCTTCTTACTTGTAGATAAACAAAGAATATGGAAGATAGCGAAAAAAGGGAATTGGTCTTGAGATGGAGGACAAATTAGATAGGATGTTCTCGAACACAGTTGCTACCGGTGAACATGCCTGGGCACCTTTATCTGGGGTACTACCACCAGAGACAAGAAAGGAATCTATAGGACAAATTTACAACAATTTACATACTTGCTTTGTATAATTATTACAATACAAAACAAAATTTTCAATTTTCAGGAAAATATTACTTGGTAGATGTGGGGTACCCACAAATGAGAGATTATTTGGAACCATATAAAGGTGAAAGATATCATCTTCCGGATTTTTGTAGGGGTCCCAAACCAACGGGTCATAAAGAGGTATTCAACCACATGCATTCTTCTCTTCGGAGCATCATTGAACGAACTTTTGGGGTATGGAAGAAAAGATGGGCAATTTTAAGGGATATGCCTAATTACCCGTTCAATAAACAAGTGAAGATTGTCATTACTACAATGGCTCTTCATAACTACATACGGAGGTATTCTGAACGTGATCGTCATTTTGATGACCCCAGGAACTATTGTGAAGAGAGCGATAATAGTGATGATGATGATGAAGAATACCAAAATTATCAAGTTGAAGGATCCCATGAGAAGCATTAAGAAATAGAATAACGGTAAATTTGATGAATGCATCTAATTAGACTACTTTCAAGTATATTAATAATATTGTACTAATGAATCCTAGTTATTCAGTCTAAAATATTTCAATTGAAGTAGTCTGTCATACTAATTAATATTTAAGATAAAGTTTATAAATATTTTTCTTTTAAAAATAAAGTATATTTAGTAATTCACTTTTATTTGTTAATAAAATTAAATTAATAGCATATCTAGTATTGTATCCTTTTTGGTCATTTCATACAGTCACATCTGTTTTACATAAAAGTTTACCAAACACTATCATATTGTTTTTTTATACAAAAAAGTTTACCAAACACTTTGCTGCTTTATTTCACAGTCGCTTATTCTCACAGCACAGCAGAAGCAGCTTTTTTTCAAAGCACATCAGTACCAAACCAGCCCTAAATAAACTTTGGGCCAGCTCATTTTTAGAGGTGGAGTTGCTCTAATGGACCATGTCGGTTTGGTAGGGCATTGCTTCATAAAAAAAAAAAAAAAATTATGATGCGAAACATTAAGTATAAGGATTCGATGTTGTCCAGAGGTTAGGATATTCTAGCTTTCACCTTGGAGACCCTCGTTCAATTCCCGGCAACTGAACCTTTTGTATTCTTTTTAGTTTAAATTTTGTTATATTCTACATTCAAACTCTGTGTTCCCAAGCTTCTCTCTTTCCTTCAAAGTTCAAACTTCATTCAAGAACCTTCCCCTCTTTTCGCTACAGTGCTCGAGACTCGTGGGGCAGAGGTTAATATCCGGTGGTCTCAATATAAAATCTTGAAAAAAAAGTAGACGATAAATTACCAACTTTTCATTCATAATCTTTGAACAATATTACAAGGTACAAAAACTAAATTTGTCCACAATATCAATTATGAAGTTTAATCATAACAACTTAACAATAGCTATAAGCTATTATGAATTTAAATTTTCCATCCAATACACATCATTTTTTATATTGTATATGATCAATTTAGACTAAAATATAAAACTTACTTAAAATGCAAAATTTACAAGGTTAATTGGTGGTGGAGACAATGGAGAGAAGTGAACCAAGTGATGGGTGTGGAGAGGAGACATGTGTAGGCATGAAGTAGTTAAGTGGCATTAGAGGAAAAAGGGATTTTGCAGTTTATTCAATTGGAGAAAGTAAATGCAAGCTACAAAAACTAAATTTGTCCACAATATCAATTATGAAGTTTAATCATAATAACTTAACAATAGCTATAAGCTATTGCAAATTTAAGTTTTCCATCCAATACACTTCATTTTTTATATTTGTGGAGCAAAAAATAATCAAGAAAATTATAGAGGTGACACGTGGACTTTTGGGTAAAAAGCACAAAATTACCCTTGAGGCACACCAGGATTCCCACGTGCCTGCAACGGACAATAACGGCTCAATCAAGTAAGAGTCAAAGGTGATCAAAATGGTATTTATTCAAATCCCTCTTATCACTCCCCTATAAATAGCCCTATTATCCTACTAAAAAGCTAAGCCATTTGCTACCCACAAACTCCTAAACACATTCTTTTCAGAATTCTAACCTTGGAATCGAAGATTCTTTGGCCAAAGCCCCCGATTCATTGTGGGCGACTGAGGCTTTTGGCTTTAATCTTAGGTGTTATTATTTTGTAGGTGCATTTTCGTCAAAGGAGAAGATAATGGAAATTTACATCCAAAAATTGGTGTTTTCATTGAGAGTTTGATTCACACGCTTGAAGATGACTCTTGCATTCAAAGTTTCTCATTTCTTGTTCGTTCGTAAATTTTTCATATGTTCTTATTCCTAGAATTTTTTTTAATTCTTTGAATAGATGTAGGAGAAAAATACAATGGCGGGAAATTCGGAAACTACAACGAATGGAACTTCCTACGTTCAAAGATCTGGATCAAATGATGGAGGACACGATGTAGCCCTACCACGACGATCCAATAGACTCACCGTGACAAGAGAAGTAACCTTGCCACCATGGAACACCACCACCATGCCAGAAGAGTGGGACAACTCCATGGTAGCTAGGCCATGAAACAACGACAGCTGCAGCCCACAAAGCAATAGCCCAGCGAGTAGCTGTAGAGCAACAAGCCCACGGGGCAACCAACCCATGACGCAACGCGAGCCCAAGCAGCGTTGAGAAGAGGAAAGGCCCAGTTGAATATTAGAGTGTGCCATAACCAAGACTATAAACTAATAAGAATATTGTTTCAACCAATAACGTAATGCCACGTGGCATGATCCACAACCTCATGTTTTATTTTTTGTCCATATAAACCTACATCCATCCTAATTCATACATCAAACTCAAACTAGCTTAGAATCCTTCTTCATTGTTTTTAAATCTTGAATTCTTACGTCTTCTTCAAGGAGATTGTATGAAATTGATGAGGAAGAGAAAAAATCGTTGGCAGAACATGAAGAATTATTCAATCTTGAGGATGGTGCAGATGAGGCGTTCGTAATGGAAGAGAAAGATGACGATGAACTTAGAAGGCAGAGAGCCTCACATTCTCGTCGTGTCATGCAAGTTGTGGGTCAAATCTCCAAACCCAGACGTGCTGCAAACTTGGATAGAAAGAGGGAAATACGAGGTAATGATCTCTTGGAAGATTATTTTATCCCCAACAATGTATTCCCTGATCATGTTTTTAGACGTCATTTTAGAATGCAACGAAATTTGTTCAACAAAATCATGATTGCTATTTTCAACCATAATCCATGCTTTGTGCAAAAAAAAGATGTTTTTCATGTTATAGGTCTCCGTCCTGAGCAAAAAACTAATGATGCCTTGCGGAGACTTGCATATGGAGCATTTGCAGACCAAGTGGATGAGATTATGAGGATGGAAAAATCAACTGTTCTAGAGTCCCTAATGTGGTTTTGCTCCACAATCGAAGCCCTCAACACCAATGAGTACTTCTGGAAACCCACGACAATGGACTTGCGAAGGCTTCTGAAGCAGGGTGAAATGCACGACTTTCCTAGCATGATTGGAGGCATCGACTGTATGCACTGGACTTAGAAAAACTGTCCAAGTGTGTGGCAAGGAGCTTATGGCGACCGAAAATGAGCCAAAAATATCATTTTGGACGCTGTGGCATCATTTGATACATGGATTTGGCATGCTTTTTTTAGGTATTCCAAGAGCTCCAAATGACCTCAATGTCTTTGCCCAATCTCCAGTGTTCGACGAGGTGCTGCAAGGAAAAACACCGAAAGTCACATATTAGGTCAATGGACATAAGTACAACGGAGTAGACTACCTAGCAGACTACATTCACCCAAGGTGGACATTGTTTGTCAAAACAGTGCCACGTCCACAAAGTGAAACGGAAAAACACTTCACAAGATGTCAAGAGGGGTGTAGGAAGGATGTGGAGCTTTTGGTATCCTGCAAGCTCGTTGGGCGATTGTCAGGGGTGCTGCCAGATTGTTTGATGTAGAGGCTCTTCGATCCATCATGATGACGTGCGTCATTCTCAACAACATGATTGTGGAAGATTAGTATGATTATGATGTAGTTGATGAATATGAGCCAGACACGATCAACAATTTCAAAACACATATATATTGTGCTCATGACCGCACCGCATACCTCGTGCAACACGAGCCATTGAAAAAGGTATGGACATTATAATTAATTGGTCATTGAATGGTACACTTCAATGCAACGACCACACATGCACTTAAGCTGTCAAAGTGACTCGATTGAGCACTTGTGGGGATTGAAACAAGGTGAAAAAACTTAAAAGGTGCTTGTGGTTTAAGAATAAAGTTGTTAGTTTATTTGGTATGTTTTTTTTTTTTTTTTATGTTTTATTTGGTGTGTTTTTGTAATTTTATTTGGTGTGTTTTTTTAAGTTTGTTTGGTTAGTTTATGTAATTTTATTTGGTGTGTTTATGTAAGTTTATTTAGTGTGTTTTTGTAAGTTTATTTGGTGAATTTATGTAATTTTATTTGATGTGTTTGTGTAATTTTATTTGGTGTACTCTTAGTTTAAATAAAGTACTAAAAATAAATAAGAAATTACATAAGGTACTAGAAATAAATAAGAAATTACATAAAGTACTAGAAATAAATATGAAATTACATAAAATACTAGGAATAAATACCAAATTACATAAAGTCTGTGTAACTATAACCCCATCCACTTGTTCCCTCGTTTCTTGCAAGCCTCATTCGCACCACGTCCTTTTTTTCCGATGTCCAAAAATATTTAAAATTCAAAGACATTCATAGTATCATGATCTGCTTGAGCCATCATTTCTTCTCTAAGCATCTCCATTTCTTGATTAAGTAGTTCTCTGTCTCTTATTAGCTGCATCACGTCTCTCAGTAGCTGCTAAGATTGCTTCCATAGTTGCAACTTTTGCCTCATCTCTAGCCGCGTCCCGCACCAAGTTTAGTTTACCTTGGCGAGTAGTCACTTTTGGAAGAACTCCCTTTTTTCTTTGCTACCATTTTACCTTGAGGCCTTTGGGACAGACGAGTCGGCTCTGGCACTACTTTAGGCATCCCTTCTGACTCTGGCACTGCTTTAGGCGAACAGTGTAGAAGGATGCCGTGCATGACAACTTCTGGACTGGTTGGCACAAGTTTGTAACTGGGACAATCTTTGACAACATTCCTAGCAATTGAATAATTTGTTTTTGTTGTTTGCATTGTACCAAGCTTGTGCTTTGAAGTGTTTATAAAATGCGAGAGAAGATAATTTTATAAGTAAGGTAATTAATGTGGGGAATATTATAAAATGCGTGTGTAATACAAATAAATTTAAAAAAAAAATATTGTCACCTGATTCGCTAAACTTTTGCCATTACTCAAATTATTAGCAACATGAGAGATGGCATTTTCCCAACAAGTAAGCAATATGTTGAGTTTTTTCCAACGACCTTGAAGACCTTGATTACTTATTGCATCTTTTCTAAGCTTCTCGAAAACGATGTAGTAATTTTACTCCGGAGTTCTCGCAACTACATCTCATTACCCGTAATCAAGACATGAGTAGCTTGAACCCAGCATTCACACAATGTAACATCTTCAATGACCCTCCAAGTAGCCATTTTTTTGCACACAAAAGTATATGAAAGCTTTGGTTGAAAGTGTTGAAAATATTGAAAGGTGGTTTAAGGTGGAAGATGATGGTTAGGTACTTATAGAAGAAAATAATAAATTTTCGTTTTATTTTTTCTGTATTTTTAAACAATTTTTATTAAGTAATTAATCTGGACCGTTGGATTTCAAAAAGATTGAAATCCAACAGCCCAAAAGTGGACACGTGGCCAATGGTAAGATTTCTGACATTTTTTTTGTGTTTTTCTAGCCGTCCAACAACCATCTCCATGCCGTCCAACAACCATCTCCGTGCCATGTGGCCCAAGTCCGGCACCCTAGTTAGTGCATCTGTAGCGCAGAGCCCACCTCTGCTAGCTATCGGGAATGCGCGCCCATGTACCAACCACAAAAAGACTCTGCCCGTGGCTGACGTCATGCTAACGTTAGCATTACGTCACATTGGCCGGTTCCTTACTCAGTCCATTTTGAGCCGGCCTAGAAGCTAGGGTGGACTTTGGGCCAGCCTATTGGGTGGGGTAGAGAGTTTTTGGGGAGCTAAGCTATTTTGGGGAACCTTGGACCAACCTATTTGGATGGGGTGGACTTGCTCTTATATTAAATCAATCTTCCATCTTCTTTGTATTATTTATTCTAGTGATATTCTTAATTTAAGTTTTAGTGAAGAGTTTTAACTAATGGCTAAACCTAGATCTAAAATGCCTAAAGGTTATCGAAAGTTGACAAATTATCAGATGGTAGCCTTAATTCCAATCCTGAAAACAAATCAAAATCATCCCAATTATACTAGACGTCCATCACGTCCTCCCACGTGGTTTTTGGATGCACCGAATAAATTTTAGGGTGTGAATCACCACTCTATTTTGCATCACACAAATTTGGCTTCATAGATGGGACAACTTACTTATAAGCCCATGTAAGGTTCATCCTCTCATCAATGTGAGATTTATTCTCAACAATTAGTAGACAAGTTTTACTGTAAATATGTAGAATAATGTAACATGAAATTTTTTTTGTAGTTTTATTTTATTTTGTTGAAAATGATGTAGTTATTATATATTATAATGTGAACTGCCAATTTGGTCCCTAAACTAAACAGTAATCGCTTGTAATAAAAAATTAAAAAATAGGCATAGTCTATAAAAGTAATCAGAAAATACATAACATGCATGCTTCTCTATAAATGTAATTTTGGTTAGTTAGGTTCATACATCTAGCAGTCTAACCTAGAACCCTCAAACCCTCTTCATATATAGTATACTCGAACAATGGCCAAACTAGCAATAGTAGATTTATCCAATGAAGACTGCTTCAAGCCTGGGACAAGTTCTTGGCTCTCAATACGCAAAGACATTTGACATGCACTCGATGAGCTTGTTTGCTTTGTGGCAATATTGCCCGACAAAATTTCTTCGGAGCTTCATGGTGGCCACTGCGATATGTTGGACGAGTTGTTTGATTTACCAATTGAAATCAAAGTGAAAAGTTCTTATGAAAAGCCTTACCCCACCCAAGGAGTTGAGGGTGTGGCTTATGAAAGCTTGGGGATTGCTGGTGCTACAAATCCTGAACAAACTCAGATATTTGAACATGATTTTTGGCCCAATGGAAATGGTGTATTTCGGTATGATTTACTCAACTTAATTCCACAATAAACATTGAAATGTTAATTTTTTACGTACATTTACACAACTAATTTGTTCTTAATTTAGTTGGGCAGTGAGACTACTGATTTGTATATAAAAGCGATGGAAGAACTACATCATGCTGTCACGAGAATGGTGTTTGAAAACTATGGTGCAGAGGAGTACCTTGATGATCACCTTCAATCAACAATTCACACGTGCCGATTTAGCAAATACAGTGAACCAACTGAGAAAACTGGAACTGGTATGAGTATCCTCTGCGGTATCCACGGTCATACAGACACAAACTTTACCACCATGCTCTATCAAAATGATGTCAAAGGTCTGGAAATAAATTCAAAGGAGGATGAGTGGATATGTTTTGATCCTTTGCCTTCGTCCTTCATATTTCTAGCAGGTGATGGAGTTCAGGTATGCCACAAACACAATCATGTGATACGTAAGTATGTAATCAAATTATCATTACTATTGTTAATTGTTGACTTGTATAATATTTCCCTTAATTTTGGGATTCCTATAATTTTGGGTTTCCTAGTTTAGGTGATAGATTGCTTGTAATTATTCTTTCCTTAGGATTGTAAATGATTATATATACCTCAGAATGAGAAGAATACAATTAACACATTCAAAGCATTCTCTTCTTGGCACCAGAGCCAGGTCTTAAAAAAGGAAAGAAAAATTTCGAACCCAAACTGGGTTTGTGTTACTCATCTGTGCCCAGCACCATTGCTGCACCTTCGACAAACAACGAGCAATGAGAAGTTGTTGCTGTTTCCATTTCTGCCCCCGAACTGCAGCGAGCGACGTGTGTCTTTGCTGCCTGAGTGTCTTGGCCGCTCAGCCTTTGTGCGACGGTTTGCGCACGACGAAGATGTCGTTGGGCTAATTTTCAGGCAATATTTTTTAACTTTATGCGATGAAGGTACTGACGTTGCGCAAACTGTTTTTTGTACTAGTTGCTCTTGGTATTTGTGAACTCTTATGGTTGAAGTTTCTATTACAAGATTTGGGGGTTAACCATAGTCAGCCAATGAAGGGCTCATTTGGATGTGCTTTTAAAATGACTAAAAGCGCTTTTAGAGAAATGTTTTTTGGTTCCAAAAGCATGTGAAGTGCTTTTCCAGAATTTGCTTGCATTTTTATCAAGTATTGGTTTCAAAAATATTTTCATCAAAAGCGCTTTCAGTCATTTTAAAAACACATCCAAACAAGCTCGAAGTTATTTTGTGACAACAAAGCTGCAAGGGATATCGCTCATAATCCGGTACAACATGATAGGACTAAGTATGTGGAGGTTGATAGGATCTTCATTAAAAAAAAAATTGGAAGGAAAAGTAATTGAATTTCCTCTGATTAGGACCGAGGATCAAGTGGCAGATATACTTACAAAGGTCGGTTCTAGCAACAAGTTTTCAATGTTTTTGGACAAGTTGGGCATGTGTGACATATATGTGGAGGTTGAGTTGTATAATATTTCCTTTAATTTTGGGATTCCTATAATTTTGGGTTTCCTAGTTTAGGTGATAGATTGTTTGTAATTAATTATTCTTTCCTTGTTGTAGTAGGATTGTACATGATTATATATACCTTAGAATGAGAAGAACACAATTAACACATTCAAACCATTCTCTTCTTTAATTTCTAAAGGTGTAGAACATTTGAAATGATATATTTTGTCATCAAAATGTCAATATTTTGTATTGGAAAATGTACAATAATATATTTCTTAGTGGGAATGTTTGCGCGGTTTTGTTGGACTTAGGTTTGGAGCAACGATAGAATATGAGCTTGTAGACATCTAGTGACTTGGAGTGAGAATGATGTACGATACTCGGGCGGACTATTTTCATTCAGGGTAGGCAAAACACAGACACCAAAGGACCTTATAAACGAGGACCACCCCCTACAGTATAAGCCATTGAATACCTCGGAATATACTCAATATAGGAAGAAATTTACTCCAGCATTGGACCTGACTATACCGTCAAGGCATATTGTGGCGTTTGATTTACCTTGGTCTAAGGCTACACGCCAGTTCCTCTCCTTATTTACCTTTCTTTACCTCTTCTCGTTTCTTTGTTTGCTTTCCTGTCAAGCATAATGCTGTGTGGCCTCCTGTATTGTTGTTTGGTATATGTTTATGTCGTCGTCTCTTATTTACTTTCAAGTTGCAGCACCGTTTGTACAATTGGCAGCCGTCACTGTTTATTTGGCTGCCACCGTTCTAGAATCCTTGGGTTTCTGGAAAGTCTTGTTTCGGTGGGGGTTGATTCTCGTAAGTGCAAGATAAATAAAAAATAATAAATATTCGTGATGCACACATTATTGTGTTAGCCATCGAAGGGGGTCTTTCGTGACCAACAATAGCAAGTTGGGCTTCATTGTATCCATTTGGTTTATTCGCATACTTTGTTTTGCACGCTAAATGTGTTGGCATCTTTCATTAGTGGTTGTGAATGATTTATTTTTCTCAATCTTTTCGACCTTGTATTTATAGACTTTCCAAGCCTTAATTATGGTTGAACTTGGCCTTGATTGTGGACTTGATTAATTGACGAAAGAACTAGGACTTGATTTGAGACTTGGTTAGTGATTTGATTCCATCAATTAATTTGTTTGACTTAAATTAAATTAATTAAAAAGTTAATAAAAATAATTTGTAACTATTTTTCACCAAATGTTGTCGCATTACGCCCTTAGTGACTTGTTCGGTTTTGATGAGTCATGTGCCATGCGTACAATTTGTGAGACTCACGGTGCACTTTACGTATCCCTGGTATGTCAAAATTTAATGTGTTGATGAATATTTATTTCATCGAAATTTCAGTGTCTACAAATGCCCCTACTTTAAGGCGCAGTGTATACACGTTTTTGTCACGTGTAGATAATGCGTTTTGAAATCTCTTCGCATAGTGGATGTACTTTGACCACTGTACTTTGAAGTCCTTCAATGTAGATGTCGATCCAAGGGTCGTCGAGGCTTGATCTTGAATTGAGCTGGAAGTTTCTTCAAGGGCCATCGAGGCTCAATCTTGAACGAAACGAGAGCACGAGTAGTTTCAAGTGGTGAATGATCTTTGACTTTGGCGGTGGATGAATCGGCACATGTTTGTTATGCTTGTGGATTCTGCACGAGCTTGATGAAGAACAAGCTTGTTTACTTTGGCTAGGGAGCTTTCTAGTTTCATCCGAAGGTTTGAATTTACTTCATTTCTCAGCTCTCGAGTTTGATTCAAGGGTGGAGGAAACTTGATCTTGAATTAGACTTGTGATTTCTTCAAGAACCGTTGAGGCTTGATCTTGAATGAAACTGGACCACGAGGATTGTCATGTGGCTAGTGGTCTTCGGCTTTAATGTGGATGACCAGCACATGTATTTGTTGTGCTTGTTGATTCTCTGATGCAGTGAATGGGGAGCAAATATATTTAAGGCTTTAGTGACTTTTCATTTCTCAAAACCTTTGTCACATTCTCTTTTAATTGAGTTTCCTAGTAACTATCCTACTATTAAATATTTACTCTACCAATGCTTTGTAATCTTCCTATTTAAAGGGCACCAAATGTATCCTTAAGAAAGTGAATTAGTGAATTAAAGTTAATCAAAGAAGAGTGATTTTCTTTTTTCTTAAATCAATTGTTAGACTTGGTCGTGTCGAGTGAATCTACGATTAGCAACGTGAGTGATTCCGTTGCCCCTGGTTGAGTGATTCCCAAGTTCTATTCCCGTAGAGACGTGACCGAATATGTTTCCCTGGTTGAGCGATTCCCAGGTTATCATCCATCATCACCCGAGACTCCTTGGTTTTTTCCCTACGTTAAGTGGCATCAAAGCAGGTTTTTCGCTGCGTATGAAGATCATGGGTGAGATTATTCATTTATTTCAATATCAAATGGTTGAAGAGTGGTTGATTGGAACTCCCCACCAATTTATGCTTGAGTATTCAGAGAATGGTGTTTTGATGATTCCTATCCAAACAGTTGCTAACTTTGAAGTGAATGTTGAAGAACATGCTTTGGTAGATATTTACAGATTGAAAAGTTCAGAATATGAAGTATTTGGATTTTTTCAAGATGAGAAGATTGAATGTTAATTTCATCACGAATTTCAATGATCCGAACCGTCTATTTTGTAAGTCTCAATTTATAGATCATCCATGCAAAAATTTAATTTAATTTAATTTGAAACAATTTGTCTATTTGATTATCACGATAAAATTTCATTATTTTTTATAGAACAAAATATTCGTTAATTTTTTTGAACTCAATTAAATATCTCAAATATTTTCAATTTGGTTAATATTTTACAAAAATAACCTAATAACTGTAACTTAAAAAATAATCGTTAAATATCAATGTCGTACATGCCTCACAACTTAACCTTTTTTTTTTTTTAAGAAATAGAATCCCTTCTCTTAAATATATAAAATATAAAATATAAAATATATAATATATAATACACACACGCGCGCACGCACGCACGAACGCACACGGTTCCATCACTTGAACAAATGATGGCCATCGTTGCCTTATTTTACTCTTTTTTTATTGCTTTCCGTACGGCACATCACCTCAAACAAACGATGGCTATCATTGCTTTTATTATTTCGTTCTTTTTTTTGCTTCAAGTCCTTGTGAAGTTTGTACGCATATGACATGGCATCACTATAATTATCTAACCTAACCGCTATATGTTAGGTACTAAATCAAATTAGTATACATTAATTATTCACAATTCTGCGTGCAATTTATATGCTCAATTTTCTAATGTTGGTTACTCTTCAATCATCATCATAACTATGACAAAGATAAATTGGCAGTCAGCTTACCTCAAATCATTCTCGGTGGCCAAGCACCGGAGCATTTATTTCATGTTCAAAAGTACAATTACGAATAACTTCGTAATATCGTAGTTTAAATCCTTGACAATATGACTGCACGCAGTACCCTCTCTTGTTGTACATAATACATATGTTTTCTAGGATGATATGTTTATTTGGTGACTTACTTGTTGCAGTTTCATAGCAAACAACTGAAACTATGAGGATTGTGATATTGTGACACTGGAATTCCTTACAGGATTGAGTGCTAGGATTAGTTTGCGCCAGTGACTATTGTACGAAATTGACAGACAAGTTTAAGAAACTGATCACTGTTTGACCTTGTATTGCATTTCTTTTTTGCCTTTAAATATTCGTGAGGTGACTCTACTTCTTTGAGGTTGAATCACAATGATCAGGATGCAGCCTATTATGAGGCTTAGCTCACTCTCCTACCTCTTTAATATAGATAATATCGTTTGTTTAAAAAAAAAAATTAAAAAAAAAAAAAAAACAATGATCAGAATGCTGGTTTTCTTCCAATTTTGTTACTATTCTACGTTCAACCTCTGTGTTCTCAAGCTTCTCTCCTTTCTTCAAAGTTCAAACTTCATTCAAGAACCTTCCTCTCTTTTCGCTGCAGTGCTCGAGACTTGGGAGGGAAAGGTTATTATCTAGCGGTCTCAATATAAAAGCTTAAAAAAAAATACACAAAAATAATTTTGAAAAATTAGACGATAAACTACTAACTCTTCATTCATAATCTTTGTACAAACTAGATTACAAGCTATAAAGACTCAATTTGTCGACAATATCAATTATGAAGTTTAATCATAACAACTTTTTTTTTTTTGAACAAACGATAGTATCTATACTAAGGGAGTGGGCTAAGCCTTATAATGGGCTTGCCATAATAATGTGGTTCAATTTCTCATTTGACGATAATCAAACCTAAGACATCTTACTTACAAATGAAAAAGAATATTATTAGAAAGTAGTACTAAGTGACTAATCATAACAGCTTAACTTATCTATAAGCTATTATGAAATTAAATTTTCCATTCAATACACTTCAATTTTAATATTTAAATGATTAATTTATACTAAAATAGGGTATTGAAATTAAAATAAACAAACAGGGGGGGGGTGAAGTGGCAGTGGAGACTGGAGAGAAGTGACCTAGGTGGTGGTCGGGAAAATGAGACATGTGAAGGCGTGGATCAGCTAGTGGTGGCTTGGGGATCGGTTGGGTGGCATTAGAGGAAACATGGATTTGGATTTGGGAATTATCCAATTGGAAAAAGTAAATCCAAAATGGGATGAGATCTTGAGTAAGAGGAAAGAGAATAGACTCTATTTATTTATTTTTAATTAAAAAAAGGGTCTTTATTACATGGCTTAATAAGAAGACTTGCTTTTAATGATTTTGCTTTAAATGGCCAAGTTAGGATGCATAACTTAGTCTAAATATATCGTTGTATTTAAAAAAGGGAAAATTTTTTTTGGCTTGGCTCAAAATAACATCATTTTGGCCAAGTCAAATAGTCCTCTTTCTCTTCATTAATCATTTGCATAACTTGCAGCCGCTGCACTCTTCTTCTTGTCCACCACATGACCAAACTTAGGTGGTCCTCAAAGGTCCTCACGACCACTTATTTGGGCTTCCAGGTGGTCTCGAGACCACCCAAGTCCCTTAATGCATCTGCCACGGGTTATAATGACATACCCCTTCATTCACATTGTGGTTTAATCTCTATCTTTTATATGGAAATGATAGATACGCATAATTTCTGTTCTCTTACACACCCTTGTTTAATATTGTTCGCTCTCATTCGTTTAATGGTGGTGAAAATCAACTTCCTCTTTCGAATTTGTCGTTCGTTCAAATGGTGTGTGAAAATCAGCTTCTCTCGAATTTATCATTCCATGTACCAGCTGCCAAGGACAGTAGCAGGCTTCTTTCCCACCTCGATTTTGGCCGAATGATTCAGGTCAGCAAATATAGAGCTAGTAAACTCGGCCAAAAGTTTAATATAAAACTTTAAGCTTGCCGAATGACAGCAGTAGGGCAAGTGGCCCACTACTATAGCGGTAGAGAGGAATGTTGCGCTTGCACCACGACGTGAGTTTAAACTTCGATTTCTTAATCTAACATTTAATCTAACAAATCGACCATTCAACAAAAAAAAAAAAAAAAAAAAAAAAGGATAGCGACCGGCTTCTTTTATTTATGTTAACTCTGTCCTATAATACTAAATTAATCCAACTTAACTCTATTATTGCATTCAATCAGAAGTCCGACGTACATGATATATCAACAAACCACGCTAAATTACAAGAAATATATTAAGAATTTTTTTATCACTTGTGATTGTCTTATAATTCCATTACCACATCTAAGTAAGAAATCTAATCAAACTCCAAATAATAGAGGGACAAGACTTCACAAGTGTTCACAGCATGGTGTGAATGACATGGTTCATATGTTCTATGGTCTAATTCTTGGTTTACAGGCCCAAGAGAGAGACATATTATTACAATAATAAGCCATCCAAATCAAGTGTAAATAGAAAATTGTAGTGGGTTGCCTATTGGATAGAGCACTCATCTTCAATCTACTGCGTTATCGGCAGGGTTCAAATCATTCACATCGTAAACTAAGTAGTACTTGCTTGTAATAAAAAAAGTTAAAAATTGGTGTAATCTATTAAAGAAATCAGAAAATACATAACATGCATGCTTCTCTATAAATGTAATTTTGGTTAGTTAGGTATATACATCTAGCAGTTTAACCTAGAACCCTCAAACCCTCTTCATATATAGTATACTCAAACAATGGCCAAACTAGCAGTGGTAGATTTATCCAATGAAGACTGCTTCAAGCCTGGGACAAGTTCTTGGCTCTCAGTACGCAAAGACATTTGCCATGCACTCGAGGATCTTGGCTGCTTCGTGGCAATATTACCCGACAAAATTTCTTCGGAGCTTCGTAGTGCCCACTTCGGTATGTTGGACGAGTTGTTTGATTTCCCAACTGAAACCAAAATGAAAAGTTCTTATGAAAAGCCTTATCCCACTGGCTACCAAAGAGTTGAGGGCGCGGCTTACGAAAGCTTGGGGATTGCTGGTGCTACAAATCCTGAACAAACTCAGATATTCGAACATCATTTTTGGCCCAATGGAAATGATGTATTTCAGTATGATTTACTCAACTTAATTCCACAATAAACATTGAAATGTTAATTTTTTTACGTACATTTACACAACTAATTTGTTCTTTGTTGGGCAGTGAGACTGCTGATTTGTATATAAAAGTGATGGAAGAACTACATCATGCTGTCACGAGAATGGTGTTTGAAAAATATGGTGTAGAGGAGTACCTTGATGATCACCTTCAATCGACAATTCACACATGCCGATTTAGCAAATACAGTGAGCCAGCTGAGAAAACTGGAACTGATATGAGTATCCTCCGTGGTATCCACGGTCATACAGACACAAACTTTACCACCATACTCTATCAAAATGATGTCAAAGGTCTAGAAATAAAGTCAAAGGACGATGAGTGGATAGGTTTTGATCCTCTGCCTTCGTCCTTCATATTTCTAGCAGGTGATGGAGTTCAGGTATGCCACAAACACAATTATGTGATACGTACGTATGTAATCAAATTATCATTACTATTGTTAATTTCTAAAGGTGCAGAACATTTGAAATGATATATTTTGTAATCAAAATATCAATATCTTGTATTGGAAAATGTATAATAATATATTTCTTAGCGGGAACGTTTGCGTGGTTTTGCTTGACTCAGGTTTGGAGCAACGACAGAATACGAGCTTGTAGACATCGAGTGACCTGGAGTGAGAATGATGTACGATACTCGGGCGGATTATTTTCATTCAGGGTAGGGGAAACACATACACCAAAGGAGCTTATAGACGAGGACCACCCCTTACAGTACAAGCCATTGAATACGTCGGTATATACTGAATATAGGAAGAAAAATTACGCCAGCATTGGACCTGACTATACCGTCAAGGCATATTGTGGCGTTTGATTTGTCTTGATCTAAGGCTACAGGCCAGTTTTTCTCCTTATTTACCTTTCTTTACCTCATCTCGTTTCTTTGTATTTCTTTCCTGTCAAACATAATGTTGTGTCGCCTCCTGTATTGTTGTTTGGTATATGTTTATGTCATTGTCTTTTATTTACTGTCAAGTTGCAGCACCGTTTTTATAACTGGCAGCCGTCACTGTTTATTTGGCTGCCACCGTTCTAGAGTCCTTGAGTTTCTTGAAAGTCTTCTTTCGGTGTTGGGTTGATTTTTGTAAGTGCAAGCTAAATAAAAATAAAAAATATTTGTGATGCACACATTATTGTGTTAGCCCTCCAAGGGGGTCTTTTGTGACCAACAATAGCAAGTTGCTAACCTTCATTGTATCCACATGGCTCATTCGCATACTTCGTTTTGCACACTAGATGTGGGAGCATCCTTCATTAGTGGTTGTGAATGACTGATTTTAATCAATTTTTTCGACCTTGGTTCTGTATTCCTTTGAGTTTCATTCTTGCGAACGTACTTCCCCAGGTGGGATACTGAATGTGTTGGCTAAAGTCTAAAGATAGCGTATTTACTGCGTGTTTTGAAGCTATCTTTCATCCTCATCACTATAACCCACATGTTACAAAATTTCTCATGTGAGACATTATTGAATTGCACGGTGAGTAAACTACAAGATCAAAATTGACACAACTAAATCGACCAATTTAGTGTTTACCCATTCAACATGTGTCATATCTTTGACCTCTGTATCTCGATTAAGCATGTTTAGCCGTCCCGCATTCGACTAGAGTTCAGGAGAAAGGACATGTACCATGTTATTCTCCATATTTCAATGGATGGCCCATGTTATCCTCTCGATACTCTCCAGCTTCTTACTCTCTGTAGGTTCCACGTTGTCTCTCTCGTTGGCAAACGTCCGAGGTTGAGGAATATCCGGACCCTTAAGATTTTTTTCAATAGAGGCTCCTCAGTGACCGACGTGATTGGGGTTGAGCCAATCACAATTTTAGTTGTGGTGCAAGCTTTATCAGCTGCAAGTGCATTGGTCTTGATGACTCTGTGCTTTTTGGCCTTCACGGCTTTGGTTGATGCATTCGGTAGCTTCCACGAGAGCGCATCTTCACTTCTTTTCTTCTTAAGAGCTTTAGCAACATGCTTCTTCGCCTTTTTTTTTGGTGGCATTCTTTGACGGAATCTTCTTTGCATGGTCTTCATGACTTTGACAGCTACCTTGTTGGTTTCGACTCCAAGATTTGGCTTTTGGACATTGAGTGAGACTGGTTCTTGATCGATGATGGATGACATTCGACATCCAGCTCGCCTTGAACATCCTACCTTGAAATGAGTTGTGTGTTAAGCTTAGGGAAGTAAACAACTTGTGGTACCATCCTGTTTCCTGTAAGAAAACATCTAGCACACAAATTTTCATTTATTCATAATTAGAGATGAAAAAGTGAATGAGTCCCACCAGGTGTGCCAAAAATTATGTTGAGAAAAAATTGTCACGAGGGCAAATAATTTACTCAACACAATTTCACCCTCGCTCACTTTTATGAAGAGGTTTTATTATTTTGAGTTCGCCTCATTCTAGGCTACACGCGTATTAATTACAACCCATCTTTTGAGAAAGGAATATCATTTGATTCTAACATGAAAAGTATGAAATTTGAGGATTTTGGTGTTTGTTTGATTTTGTTACTGCACCATCGAGCCGTTTTGAGGGATCAAATCACTTGTAGTTCCTTCGATTTGGTTTAGGGATTTTTAGTGAGTGGATGACCCACTAAAAAGAATTGGTGTTTGGTTTACTTGGGTGAATTTGGTTGAATGAACAAGGGATTCAGTTTTGGATTTATGGTGAATTTGGTCGAATGAACCAAGGATTCCATTTGGATTTGTTGTGAATTTTGTTGTGGTGAACGAGGGATTCGATTTGAATTTGTGGTGAATTTGGCTGCGGTGAACCAAGGATTCAATTTTGTGTTTGGGCTTTGCGGTTACATCTAGAATGTCATAATAGATTGCCTATGTATCCTTGATGGAAACAAATCAGCGTAGTTCGAAGTGTATCTATTGGGATTTTGATGCCTTGTGCAGTTTCCGCTCGTGCAGGTAAGGAGTATTTGATGCCTTGTGCAGTTTCAACTCGTCCAGGTAAGGACTTTGTGCCATTGGAGCTAGACGCGGTTTCATGCCATTTGAAATTTGATGCGGCTTTGTGCCACTTGAGATTTGATATGGCTTTGTGCCATTTGGTATTTGATATGGCTTCGTGCCATTTGGTGTTTGATACAGCTTCATGCCATTTGAAATTTGATGTGGCTTTGTGCCATTTGAAATTTGTCGTGGTTTCGTGCCATTTGAGACTTGTTGTGGCTCAATGCTATTTGAGACATGTCGCAGCTTCGTGCCATTCTAGACATGTCGCAGCTTCGTGCTATTTGGGATTTCGACATAGCTTGAGTCCACTAATTTGAGGTGGTAAATCCATAGAGCTTTTGACTTGGTTTGTGTCCACGAATTTTGCGCCATCCACGTTGTCTCCACACTCGTTTATATTTGTATTTGATAACAGGTTAATCAATGGAGGCCATGCCCATAATGCCCATGTGAGTGGAAAGTTTTGTATGAGCTTTTGTTTTCCTCTCTTGCTGTAGCTTTTCCTTTTCTCCATTTTATATATTTTTTGTTTGGCATCCAACAGACTTATAAGAATTAATGAAATTCTTATAAATTAAATACGGCAGCCCAGCAACTTGTTTCTTTTTAAAAGTTAAATCTTTGAGATGGCTTTCCTCCATGTGTGAACTTCAAAGAAAAAGGCGCGAGGACTCTTCTATTGTTTTTTAAAGAAGCTGCAGTTCTCTGGGCACCACAAAATTATGAAGATAAACACTCTGCGACAAAAGAAAATTAAGGGACTTGTTGCTTTCTTTCAACACTCGTAAGACGACCAATGGTGCAAAGGAGTGAACTGAAAATCCCTTTTCTGCATATTTTCTTTTTACTGCTACTGACCTGGACAGCAACATGTACCATTTTTGGTGCACATTGCACCGCAGAGGAGCCTTAGCGCACTCCTTATTTGTGCAGTCTTATCGTCTACAAATTGTCAGTAGCCGTGAGAAGAGACGAAGCTGATTTTAAGCCTTCCACTAGATGAATTTGGCATCCAAGATTTGCACGGGTTTGGTACCCCAAATATTTTCATGTAGGTTCACTACTTGCTTCGTCTTTGGTCACCAATCCAAAGTATTGCACGTAGGTTCAATAACTTGAGTGATAATACTTTGTTTTGTTCATGTAGGTTCAATACATGAAAATAACTGCAACAGCAAGTTATTTTCATGTTATTCGTGTGGGTCTCAAACCAACAGAAAACAATAGCCCAACTTAATAAGTTTGGCCCATCAACAAATTCATTCTCTCGGACCAATCCGACTAGTGGCTTGGTGCAAGATCGGGTTCGAGTCGCAGAATGTAGCACAACAGATGTAGGTTTGGCGATATGACAATGTATGTTTATGGGCTTCAGTTAACAGCAGTGGCAGGTTGCAGAAAAACTGGGCACGGTAAGTTCGAAGCGGCAGTTGCTGGCTGGGGTTTCAGGTATGCAGGGATTTGGGAGTGGTGTGACTTCCGAGCAAACATATTCAATTTTTTTTTTTTTTTCCAAAACTAATATCAAACAAACAACAGATTGATACCTATCAAGAACAGATTAAATCCTAAAGGATGAAACCTACTCTGATACCAAGTTGAATATCAGAGTGCGACAAACAAATAAGAATATTATTAAATAAACAAGAATGCCGAAATGGCTATAAAACCACAAGACGCTACATCTTGACTAAATTGTTCTGTAGAGATACAAAGCATCATATTTATAACGAACAAACTTAACCCTAATACTAACAGGCTAAGCCCAAACTAAACTCATAAGAAAACTCAAACAATATAATACCTAAGATACTACTATTTTCAAATAAAAAGACCTTCGTGGTTTTGTACCACTTCAAGGATTTGACTCCGTAGTGCATGTGCAGATCTCCAAAGGCCTATGGCTTTCTACTCTAGTTTGAAGTCGTCTTGATGGGTGTCTCTTTGTTGTTGTCAGCAGAAAATGAGTAGGATTTGGTTTTAAAACAGCGCCCCTATATAGGGATGGGATGTTTTGTTTACCCACTGCTAGCGGAAGACAGGCGGGTTGTGGTGGAGGTGGATTTTGGTGTTTACAGTAGTGGCCCTCGAGCTTCTTTTCTTTTTTTATTTGGAAGAAAGAGAGCAATGGTGAAGTTGGGCATTTCCTGATCCCTTTTCTATTTCTTCGTTTCCTTGAGAGGAAAAAAGAGAAATAAGGGTGTTTGGGTTAATATTTAATGTTAGGCTCTATGTTAGTAAGGCCTAAGGATGCCAAAGTAAAATGGAGACTTGCCCGAAGGCCTGAAGCAAATTGGAGCCACTTCAACTAAGGCATAGGCTATGTGCTTATGATGGAAGTGATGGGTGACAAAGACCAACTTACCACCAGCTAAAAAACACTTTCTGATGGCATAAAGAAGTAAATAGATGATGACTCATTGCCCTCCAAAAGCCATCGGCTAAGAGCAAAGCCAAGACAGTCGGGCAAAATTGCCTATAAAAGGAGAAAGAGACACCAGAGAAAAGGACACTCAACAAACCAATCAAAAGACATACAAACTTTGCTTTCAAGCTAGTTCATACCTAGAAAGCTGAATCTTATCTAGAACCATATCCTTTTAGCTATAGTTCCCTTAGAAAAGCCATCTTTTGTCTAGTGTAAAAACTATACTACATTCCCTTAGTGTTGTAGTATCGATTGCCTCGTGTAAAACCTGTTTACTTTTCATCCCTCTTAGCATACAAATCTCTGTAAACTCAAAGAGAAGTGGCTACAAGAAGATCAACCTTGCACGACAAGGTTAAATCTTGCCCGAGTCCTTTCTGTTTGTACTTATAGTTAGTAGATTTGTTGTTTAAACGTACCTTCCTTCATGTATCTAAGTCATTTTAAACAATTTCCCACTTAAGAGTTTCATTTTTTTTTTTTTTTTTTGAATCTGGTTAAGTTATTAAGCCTATTTTTATTAAGTGTAAATTGTAATTGTGAGGGTGGTTAAGAGGGCCTTGAACTCCCTTCATTTGTGGACATATAAGATCATGAACTAAAAGTCCTTGTTTAGAAGGCAAGAAAAAGAACTTAATGCAGACTTAACACATTAGTGACAATCCTTTGGTAACAAGAAGTTTAAGTAACTTGAAGCGTAAGTAATCAACTTAATTCACTTTTATTCATCAATCTGTGATATTAAGATAACAGTAGCACACTCAGATCTCTGTTAGTTTTGATTGTGAGCCTAAAGGCCAACACCAAAGGCCCTACAAAGGCACTTTTCAAACTAAGTATAAACTTATCTTGCAGCACACCAAGCAGCAAAATCTCACCCGACAACCAACAAAATGCCACCTCCTCGGGGAGCTGTGTGAGGGAAATTCCTGCCCAAACTTAGTTTTGGCAAGCTCGGTGGGATCCTGGTAGTTTTGTATGCCAAGAAGAAGAATGAATGAGCAAACTTTCAGGTAGACAACAGAATATGGGCAACATCATCGTTCAATAGAAATAACGGATCACCGGAAAGATTTTCCCTCCTTATGAGGTCCTGCTATTCTGGAAAACCCAACTTCTTTTGAGAAGTCAGGTGGAAAAGTTACTAACGAAGACTTACAAGCTACTATGGTGCAAGTGTTGAGAAGTATGGAAAATATCACTTTGGAGACCAAATGAAAAGTTAGCAGACTCTGTTCCTTAACAGGAACTTTGCAGACAAAGTTGGAGTTAGAGTACTCTACACCAAGAGATGGTTATGCCAGAGAAGTGATTAGAGAAGCAAGCCCTGAGAAAGAGCCAATGATTCATTTGTTTCCCTTGCTCTAGGAAAAGAAGGATAAGGGGAAGAAGAATGAGGATGTTAAAGCTAGTCGACCTGAGGAAGAAGACATCCAGGAAACAGGTTTGCCCGACCCTCTATTATTCCTAATAAAGGGTAAGGGCAGATCAAGCTAGAAGGAAGAAAGTTTGGAATGATTAAGCAAGTTGGAGAGTCCATTGGAAAAAGTTTGTCCCTAACTGTGGGCAAACCTCCCCCTTCTAGGCCATCACCGTTGGCTAATAAGGGATGGGAAGCTAGGTGGAGATAGCCAGAGCCACAGAATTAGGTTTTCTCAGGTAATGAGCGTAGCCCAAAATGGGGACCTCCTTATACCCTACACAACAACGTAGCTAACCAACAACCACATGCTCGTCTTCTGTTCAGGATCACATACCAGAAGCCCTACCCTGAGTATAATGATGAGCAGGATCTTTTTCCCCTCAACTTCAAGATGCTCGTGTTCCTAACCTTTAGTGGGGAAGATTGTAATGTGTCTTCCAGATACCACATTTTCAAATTTTCCAACTACTGCGTAGCATTTGAAGATAATCCTAACTACAAGTTGAGGTTATTTTGGAATTCGTTGGTTGGCTTGGCATCTCAATGGTACTTTCTATTACCTCTTAATTCCATTGCCAACTAGGGGCAGATGAATATGACCTTCCATGAGCAATTCTATAAGGTGGAGCCTAAGATGACCATCAATGATCTAGTGGAAGTGAAACATTATGAACATGAGTCTACAGTGGACTTCATGATGAGGTTTAAGAGGATAAGGATAAGATGCCAGTTTCCAATCAATCATGCCCAGCTCATAGCCATTGCCTAGAAGGCTTTAAGGCTACCTTTGAAGAAAAAGGTTTATGATGTACAGTTTAATGAGCTTTAAGAGTTGGTGATTGCAGCTACCAAGTATGAAAAGTTGTTGACCGAGGAACAACAAGTGAATCATTCATCCAAAGTGCCCCCTTTCTACAATAACAAAGCCCCAATACACCAATTGGAGTTTGAAGGCTCAGAACTATAAGAGAATGACAACAGTATGAGAGAAGGAATTGAGTTGTGCACAACAGAGATGACCACCGCATTTAAACCTTTGATGGTGAAGGATTAGTCCAGCTTATCAAGGATCAGAAGGTTGTTATAAATGATGAAGGTTTTGTGCCTATGAAGCCCCTGAAGTACTAGACTTATTCATTTGATTTAAGCAAGGCGGTTGACATCTATGAACAGTTAGTAAAGGCCAGGGTAATCTTGCCCGACAACACCAAAAAGATGCCCAAACTAGAAGATCTGATAGGGAAAAAGTATTGCAAACTTCAGTACACCTTCAACGATTCCATAACCAATTGTGTGCAGTTCAGGTATTGGATCCAAGATCTCATGGTCAAGGGAAAGCTGTTGTTAAAAAAACCCTCAAGCTAACATGATTATTGACACAGATCCATTCCCAAAAGCTCTAATCAACGTGATTAACCTTAACAGGGTTGAGAAAGGAAAAAGGAAGGGCTACTTAGGAAGAGAATGGTGAGAGAAGGCAAGCTGTTAGGCCATCTAAAGGTATCAGAAGATTGTCTGACAGACCTCAAGCAACTATAATCAAGGGAATGATTTTATGCAGTAAATGTCAATGTGAATGTGAATTAGAGGTACCAGCATTGGGTGCCATTATTGATCGAGAGTTAGTTAAAAGAAAAGATATGGAAGAGCAAGATGCCCACATAAGTGTTATTCAGGCAGCAAACAAGGAAACTTCCAAGAATGTATTCCAAAGGTTAGGTGGAAATTCAGAACCAAAAAGCTTATCTAAGGTATTTAGAAACTATGAAGTCTCTGAAGAAGTTGAGGACAAGGAAGCCAAGACGCCAATATAGGTAGAAGTAAAACCTCCCCAACCAAGTTATCATGGTAGTGCAAGGCAAGGATGGAGAGAGAGAACCATGAACCCAGTTCTCTCAGTTACTAAGAAGAACTCAGCCCGACTTGGTCGAAAGTGGTACATAGTTGGGAAAGATAGGAGACATGTTCAAGAGATGGGAACATCTATGATAAGGAGAGTTCAAAGACAGCATAAAGCCTATATGAACTCATTAAAAATCCTTACCATTTCAGAAGCTTCTAGAAATGTCAAGTTTAAAGAGATCACACTAGGAGGAAGAAGACAAATCCAATGGAGAAGCTAAAAAGAGAAAAAAAAAAGAGCTATTAGTAAAATGGAGGATCAAGGAGATCATATACCTCAGAATCCCCATCCAAGAAAGTACAGAGTCTTAAAAAGAGCTTAGGATAGTGTAGTGATGATGCCTACACCTGAGCCTCTCTGTTTTAGGACCATTTCCCTTGAGAGGGGGATACATTCACCTAGACTGGAAGATGCACCTTGTGAGACCCCAAGGCAATTACTTAACTTTGATATAGCAATAGAGGAGAAGGTGCTCGAGTTGATGTTAACCAAGGATGCTCAGGCTTGGATGGACAAGTTTGTGTATCAGATTGGATGGAAAAAGAAGAAGAGGTACCTGGACCTAGTAACTTCCATATAAACATAACTTATGTTGTATCAATTGTGTTTTGCGCCAAACCAGATCAACCAACCATAATGGAGGGTGATTACTTGGCACCAGAACCAATGATAGCACTTGATAACATTGAAGAAGTTGGGAAAGATGGATCAAGCATGGCAGAATTGCCTGATCCTCCACGAAATGAGCCCGAGAGGGTGTATTCTGACCAAATGGTGTTCATTAGATCGAGCCTAGCCTTGGCAAACCATCTCAAGCCCATATACGTAGCAGCTTATCTAGAAGGAGTACCCTTAAAAAATGTGTTGATAGATGGTGGAGCAGCAATCAACGTGCTCCCACTTAAACAAATGAAGAGGCTATGTAAAAGTGAGGAAGATCTTATTCCTACTAATTTAACAGTTTCTAGTTTCTCTGGAGCAATCACCAGAACCTATGGGATATTGCCCTTGGAGGTTGACTTGGGATCCAATCAAATCATGTTGGCATTCTTTGTGGTGGATAACAGCTCTACTTATGGAGCATTGCTAAGCAGTGATTGGATTCACCAAAGTTTGTCAAGTGCCCTTCACTTTACATCAACAAATTGCTTGATGTGAAATATTCTAACACTCAAATTAAAACCATATGATTGTAGTATATGAAAGTAAAGATCGTTCTAGGCTGGGGATTAGAAGGGATGCTAATCTACTCTAAACTGACTTAAAAACACAAAACTAAACTTAAAAACACTTAACTAGACTTATATGACTCAAAACAAACTAAAAAGACTCAAAATAGCACAAAACAATCAAATAGACTCAAACTAGATTCTAAAGGGTGATTTGGACGAATTCTAACTTAACTTTGACTCAAAACACTTCAAAACATAAATTTGGCATAAACTTAGGGCACGAAAATAGGGCTTCTAGAACCTGATATTTAGGTGATTTAATGTGAAAATGAGTCATCTTTGCAGCTGGAATTAAGGTAGGAAAAGAGTAGGATAGGATAAAATAAGATAAGGTTGGATAAGGTTTGGATAAGATAAGGAAATTTGGATAATGTTCCTTCTTTATAGCTGATTCCTTATCTTCCAAGTCTTTGATTTAATTCTTCCAGATGTTAAGCACATTCCTAGCCTCTTTTGATCTTCAAAAACGTCCATCCACCTTGCTCCATGCATATGTTATCCATTCCAAGACCAAAATTGCTCCAAAATGCTCCAAATTGCACTTTCTTGCCACTTTAGTCAATTGGACCTACAAACACACGAAATTAGCTTAAAATACTAAAATAAATGGAAACTAACTATGTAAATGCAAGAAGACAAGCTAACTAAGTCGCATAAATATGCTCCTATCATTGTTGTCTACCATGAGTCCAGAGCTGAGGAACCGGGATTTTGGGAGATTGTGAAGGCCGAGTCACGACCATTTCTACCCATAGCCAATATTGCTGAAGCAAGTTTTTACAATCCAAGTGTTGGGATCTTGCAGTGTTTAGGAGCTGATGAGAACGGCCGCCCTACTAAGGTGACAACCCTTTACCACCTGTAAAAGGAGGGATAAAAACACTTAAAAATACTTGCAAGAGAACAAGGTAGTTGTAGTATAAACAGCTCAAGCAAGGTTGTTTTCCGCAAGGATTGAATAAATAATTTATGTAAACTAATTCTTAGTTAATTATTTGAAAACAAAGATTGGAAAAGGTTGATTTTGAATTTAAAAATAATAAAAACGAATTTAATTAAAATGAATAAAGAAATTAGCAAAGTTAAGAAAACAAAGGAAAACGTTTTGTAAACCAAATTGTAAAAGCCTAGGGTTCCGCCGTCCCTTTAACAATCCTATGTAGATTTATCAATTACTTATGAATTACCCATGCAACTTTGAAGGTTAGGTTTTCCTAATGCATATTCTAGTCGTGGTATTCAAGCTAGAACGTATATCAAACATGCAATCCGTCTGTGGTATTCAGATCAAATATAAACATGCATAACTTATTACTCTTTGTGAAAACCCTTTGAAAAACCATGCAACCCCTAGGACATGGTATTCATCCTAGGTGAAATTACAACTATCAATCACAAGAAGTAATACTCAATTCCCTGGTGGTATTCCGACCGAATTGCATCCGATTACTTATCTAAACATCATAATGGTAGCTAAGCATTGAGATTTAGAGACAATTTAAAGCACAGTGATTAATAATTCAATGTATGCATGTATAATCACAATTAAATGAAAACAACATATTCATGCTAAGGCTCAAGGCATCGCCCTAGCAAACGAAAATTAGTTACGAACAATCATAAAACGAAATAAATTCTATTGAAATAGAAAAAGGATAGAAAACACCTAGAAAATAAATTTCAAAAACCCTCTAGAGTAGTGCGTGCGTTCTCCCTCTTCTTCTAATGGCTAAAAAGTCTTATTTATACTACTAGAAAATAAAACCCTACCTTAAAAAGGTTTTAGAATAAAACTAGGAAACATAATTAAATGATAAAACAGAAAATAAAAGGTTTCCTATTTGAACTAGAATTTGGAGTTCTCAGAAAATCACACTTTTGACCTAACAAATCAACTTCAATTTGGTCCCAAAAGGTCTCTTTTGAAAGCCGAAGACGTCCCCTACAAATCCTCAGAAGGAATCTTCCTCAAAATATGCCATCTTGACCTCCAAAATACTCAAAACGTCCTAAAACATCAATCTGGGAAAGCTGCGCGGTGGGCCTTTATTTCATCACCACGGTCAAACAGCTTGGTAGAAAAATCTGGAATTTTGATACAATCATCTTGAAAGACTCATGAACATCCTCCAATTGGAATCATCCAAAATTTATTTGTTTGAATACTTTTTGCTCTAGAGGAAGTCGAATGTCCTACATTGAAAATATATAACAAAGTATCAAAATTCTACCAAAATAACTAATAAATTAATACTAAGATTAGGGTAAAATATATGGTATAATATGGACTCATCAGAGAGTTCAGCCAAGGAGGAGGCAAAGTGGGAGAAAGAAGCTTTAAGCACCAAGAACAGAGAGGAAAAAGAGTTTATGGGAGGAGAAATAGAGATATTCATTCACATGGCTGAGTTATGACTTGGACTGGCCAAATGATGTGTCTGAGGGTCCAAAGTCAGTTAAATTTTTGTGTACAGAGCCTGATAAACATCACTAGAAGTACAAAACCCATTAAAAACCATTAATTTGGGGACTAAGGAGGATCCAAGGCCAATACAACTCAGTGGTTTGTTGGAAACTGGAGATCGGGCAAAGATGGTAAACCTTTTGCATGAGTTCAAGGATTGCTTTGCATGGCATTACATAGAGATGCCTGGATTGGACCCCAGTTTAGTTGAGCAGAAAATGCTTATCAAGAAAGGGTACAAGCCTGTGAAGTAAGCACCGAGAAGAATGTCCAAGGAGATAGAAGAAAATGTCAAAGAAGAGATCGAAAAGCTAGTGAAGGCATGATTTATTAGACCTGCCAAGTATGTCGAGTAGTTGGCCAACATTGTACCTTTATTAAAAGTTGTAACTAATGTCATATGATGTTGCCTCGACTATAGAAACATTAATGAAGCCACGTTTAAAGATGAATACCTCATGCATATGGCTGACCTATCCATAGATGCAGTTGCAAAACACAAAGTTCTATCTTTTATGGATGGAAATGCTGGATATAATCAAATAAAAATGGCTTCGGTGCCCAGGACATGTAGGGGCATATGAATATGTAGTCATGCCATTCGGGCTGAAAAATGCTGGTGCTACCTATCAGAGAGCAATGAATGCCATTTTTCATGATTTAATCGGGCATAGCATGGAGGTATACATTGATAACATTGTGGTGAAGTCTAAAACTAAAGAGCAACACTTAAAAGACCTCAAACAAGCCTTGGTGAGAATGTGGACCCATAAGTTGAAAATAAATCCTAAGAAATGTGTTTTTGGAGTCAGATCAGGCAACATTTTAGGATTCCTTGTTCATCAAAGGGGAGTGGAGATAGACAAAAACAAAGCCCAGGCCATAATGGAGTCACCTTCCTCCACCAACAAAGTGCAATTGCAAAGGCTATTGGGAAAGATCTACTTCTTAAGGTTTATTGCTAATTTGGCTGGCAAAATCCGACCATTGACTTCTTTACTAAGACTAAAGAATCAAGAAGAGTTTGAATGGAGCCCACAACACCAAGAGGCGTTTGACAAAGTAAAAGCTTGCCTAACCTCTCCACCAGTGCTTATTGATAGGTATTTTTACCACCTGCAAAAGTAGGGATAAAAACACTTAAAAATACTTGCAAGAGAACAAGGTAGTTGTAGTACCCTAAATCGTTTTCCGTAGGGATTAAATGAATAATTTATGTAAATACCAAATCTCAATTAATTATTTGAAAATAAAGTTTGGAAGAGGTTGATTTTATGACCTATAATATTAAAAACGAATTTTAAATTAAACAATTAAATAAATTGACAAAGTAAAGAAAACAAAAGAAAACGTTTTGAAAACCAAATTGTAAAAGCCTAGGGTTCCGTCGTCCCCTTGACAATCCTATATAGATTTACCAATTACTTATGCGTTACACATGCAACTTTGAAGGTTAGGTTTTCCTTATGCATATTTTACTTGTGGCATTCAAGCTAGATTGTATATTAAACATGCAATCCGTATGTGGCATTCAAATCAAATATAAACATGCATGACTCATTATGCTTTACAAAAACCCTTTGAAAAACCATGCAACCCCTAAGACGTGGCATTCATCCTAGGTGAAATTACAACTATCAATCACAAGAAGCAATACTTAATTCCCTGGTGGCATTCCGACCAATTGCATCCGATTACTTATCTAAACATCCTAATGGTAGCTAAGCATTAAGATATAGAGACAGTTTAAAACACAATGATTAATAATTCAAAGCATGCATGTATAATCATAAGCAATTAAATAAAAACTACATATTCATGCTAAGGCTCAAGGCATCACCCTAGCAAACAGAAATTAGTTACAAAAAATCATAAAACAAAAAGAATTTGTTGAAATAGAAAAAAGATAGAAAACAAACTTCAAAAACCCTGTAGAGTAGTGCGTGTATTCTCCTCCAAAGTTGCGTAAAAAACCCTAATGGCTAACAAGCCTTATTTATACTACTCTGATTAAAATCCTCCTAGTAAAAGGTCTTAGAATAAAACTAGGAAACATAATAAAATAATAAAACAGAAAATAAAAGGTTTCCTATTTGAACTAGAAGTCGGAGTTCTCAGAAAATTAGTCTTTTGACCAACCAAATCAACTCTGATTTGGTCCCAGAAGATCTCTTTTAAAGATGTCCCCTACAAATCCTCAGAAGGAATCTTCCTCAAAATATGCCATCTTGACCTCCAAAATACCCAAAACGTCCAGAAACATCAATCTGGAAAAGCTTCGCGTTGGGCCTTCTTTTCTTCGCCACGGTGAAACGGCCTGGTAGAAAAATCTGGAATTTTGATACAATCATCTTGAAAGGCACACGAACATCCTCTAATTGGAATCACTCCAAAATTCGTCTGTTTGAATACATTTTTGCTCCAAAGGAAGTCGAATGTCCTACATTGAAAATATATAACAAAGTATTAAAATTCTACCAAAATAACTAATAAATTAATACTAAGATTAGGGTAAAATATATATAGTATAATATGGACTTATCACTTATGCCTCCTCAGAGAAGGAAACCTTTGAAGCTTTATATCCTTGCTTCTGAAAAGTCAATAGGAAGTTTGCTGGCCCAAAACAATGAAGAGGGAAGGAGCAAGCAATATACTACCTCAGTAGGACCCTTACTGAAGTGGAAACAAGATATACCCCAATCGAGAAGCTATGTTTAGCCACATATTTCATTGCTGGCAAGTTAAGGCATTATATGTTGCCTTACCACGTCCATATCATTGCCAAGACTGATGTGATAAAATACATGCTGTCTAAACCAGTGCTAACTGGAAGAATTGGGAAGTGGATTCTAGCACTATCAAAGTTCAGTTTCCAGTATATACCCCAAAGGGCAATAAAGGGGCAAGTAATTGCAAACTTCTTGACCGAACACCAAGACTCAAAGGATGAATTTGCCAACATCCCAGGAACTCTGGAAGTGGCCAATCTTTGGATCCCACCAAGTAAAGATCACTCGGGCAAGGAAGAATGGATCCAGCAAGAAGGGAGAAGAATAACTAGCCTATGAATCACTTATTAAAGGTTGTATTTTGATGAATCTTGTACTCAACATGCTGCTGAAGCTGGGATTGTCATTATTGATCCTAGGGGAGTTCAACATTGCTATTCATTCTTTCTAGATTATCAAGATACTAGCAACAACAGGGCATAGTACGAGGCATTGATAATTGGCCTGGAAATCCTAATGGAGTTAGGGGCAACTAAGGTTGAGATATATGGTGACTCTGAGCTAGTAATTAACCAGTTGAATAGAGATTACAAATGCAGACACATCACAATGACAAGTTATTATTTGATAGCCACTCAATTGTTGAGTGGGAAAGTAAAGTATCAATCGACCATATTCCCAGGGAAGCAAATTTAATTGCTAATGAGATGGCACTGTTCGCTTCTGGAACACATATTCAAGAAAAAAGATTTGAGGTGAATGTAGAGGTACAAAGGAGGAATCTCCTCTCTATCTATGAAAGAGGGTTCAGCCTTGACGTAATGACCAAAAAACCTGAAATAGAAGACTGGAGAACATCAATTATTCAGTACTTGAAAGACCTTTGTTTCCCCATAAGTAAGAAGATTAGGTAGCAAGAAACTAAGTTTGTCATATGTGACAAAGCTTTGTTAAGGAAGACTCCAGATGGATTTCTGTTAAAATGCTTAGGCCTAGAAGAGTTAATGAGGGTAATGGTTGAAGTACATGAAGGTATTTATGAAGCACATCAAGCTGGAACCAAGATGAGGTGGTTGTTGAGAACGTATGGCTACTTTTGGCCCAACATAGAGAAAGATTATAAGGCTTATACTAGAGGACGTGAAGGATGTCAAAGACAAAGACCTCTCCAACATGTACCCTTAGTACCCATAAATCCAGTAGTGAAGCCATGGCTTTTTAGAGGGTGGGTAATGGACTTTATCGGGCAAGTCTACCTAGCTTCGAGCAAGGGACACACCTTCATAATTGCAGCAACTGACTACTTTACCAAGTGGGTAAAGACTTCAGCTGTAAAGACTATCTTTTTAGCTAATGTGAAAAGATTTATTGAAACCAAAATCTTACATAGATATGGGGTGCCCGAGATAATTATTACAGATCGAGGGCTATTTTTTATCTAGAAAGAGGTGGAGGAGTTTCCAAATAAATTCAGGATAAAGATGATCCAGTATAGCCCTTATTATCCCCAATCAAATGGTCAACCAGAAGCTAGCAATAAGATCTTGGTGAATATTATTAAGAGAATGGTGGCAGATAGCCTAGAAAGATGGCATACGAAGTTGGGAGATACTCTTTGGGCTTATAGAACCTCAAAGAGAGCAAGAACTGGGACTACCCCTTATGCCTTAACTTTCGGGCAAAATGATGTACTCCCTATAGAAATCAACGTTGGATGTAGCCCAAATTGAAGCCTTGAACAAAATCTAAGAAAGGAAGTAAGCTGTTGCCTGAGCATACAACAAAAAAGTGAACTTGAAAACCTTCAAAAAATGAGAGTTGGTCTAGAAGCCAGTTCTACCATTGGGAGCCCAGGTTAGAGGTTTTAGGAAGTGGAGTCCCACTTGGGAATGTCATTTCGTTATCAACCAAGTGTTAGACAGAGGATGATATTACTTGGTAGATTTGGAAGGAAACTTGCAAAGACATTCAGTTAATGTTATTCGTAAAGAAATATCACCCAACTCTATGGGATGTTAAAGACTGTTACATTGATGAAGTTTAGACATTAGGAGAAGTGTTGGAGCTTTGGTTTAATAGTTAGATGTAGATGGATAAGTCAAATGAGACATAATAGATCTTTTATTCATATTGGTAAAAGTTACAAAGACTTTAGCCTAACAGTTTTACATGTTTAGCTAAGGCAGCTATTCTAGAGTAATAAGTTTGCATAATTGTAAAAATCCTGCTAGGCTCTTCTAAAGTTACGTTGCTATTGGCTAGTTGGGCCTCGGAGTCCTTCACTTTTTGGTTGACTCTCTTCACTTCCTTGATTTTCTGACAAAGTTTACTCAAGCGGGTCATTTGCTCGCCCTTTAATGTTGAAAGATGCTCTTCCAACTTCTGGATCTCGAAGGTCACCACCATGATCCTATCTTCTATGGCCGAGCCCTCTTCCACTAACTACTATAGAGAAGTCAAAGTTCTGGTGTGCTTCTTTTTGTAACACTTTATTTTGTTGGCTTGCCTCTCAGCCCGAAGGTGTTAATCCCTTAAAGCCCTCAGGTTCTCGAAGAAGGAGAGGAATAACTCATACTGGACCTTGGACATTTGCTGAGCCTTATATAACTCAGTAAGAGCCGAAGGAAGCAGTAAAGTCCCTTTGCATCCACTCCTTGAAGACCCAACATTGATTTTGGAGGTTTGAAGGCTCGGAGGGATGCCTTGGGGACGTCAACCTTGTCATAATCTTCCTAAACGACTAGTTCGGGCAAAGAGGTCGTGGCTGGAATAGATGTCAAAGGGGGAGGCACTACTCCAGCTCCTCTAGAAGCAACAGCAGTGGAAGCAGCTTCAATGGAGATAGAACGAAGAGATTCAAAGGCAAGAATGGCAACATCAGCTTTCTTGGGCTTAGGGATGAGGATCCCTGTAACCCCAGAGGCCTTGGGAGGCCGATGAAGAACCACCTTGTGGGCTGTAGGCTTAGGGGACTTGCCCAAGCCCTCACCAGAAGCCTGTTTTTAAATAAAGAAAAGAATGAGTTAAATGACCAGTTTATACTTAAATCGAAGAAAGTACAAAATGGAATTACTTGTATACCTGTGATAGTCCTTGAGCTTTGGATTATGGGGCCTCTGTTATTGTAGTTGCTTTGGGGGAAACAGGTGGACTGGCCGAAGAAGTAGCTTAGGGAGCCCTCGGGCTAGTTACCTCTGAGACCATAGATATCTTAAGAACTATTGGCTCCCCAAAAACTGGTGGTTGCTGATTGAGGGCCTCGTGCACTGGAGATGACTGGCAGAAAGGAAACACAAAGTGTAAAACAAGGAAGAATTTGAAAGAAAACTTAGAAGGAAAATCAAAAGAGCTAGACGAAAAGAACTTACTGAAGTGTTCTCATCCTCCACGTAGTGCAGCAACTCCCCAATTGTTGGATTGAATTGAGAAATGGGAGTCACCACCATGGGAAGAAGAGGAGGAGTAGAAGAAATAGGGGCTGAGGTCTGCCCAACTTGTGGTGTATGTGCCTTAACCTTTGCTTGGAAAATAATAAAAGTGGTGGTTAGTTGTAAAACTTGGAAAATTACAAACTTGACCAAGATTGAAAGATAAATATACCTGCGAAGGCATGGCTTGAGGAGGGGAAATGAAGGATAAATTTTGTCCTAGCTAAGAACATGTGAGAACATTTGAACACATAAGTAAACTAATAACACTTCAAAGTAGACATGCATTAAAAACAATTCTAAAACCCATGACTTTTGAAGCCTAGTAAATGGTGAACCATAAAACTCTTTAACTACATTAAAGAGAAGAAAGCATTTTGGGATTTGTTACCCTTGAAGCTCATCCTTGTTTACACAAGGGATTCACCCAAGTAGAGGGCCTTCAAGTTACCTCCTAGCTCCTTAGATCTTCCTTGTGATTTTCTTCCTTTTGATACTCCTTTGCTCCTTGAGGATGTGAGGAAAGGATCTCCAAGAACACCAAAAGTTTGGTGTCTCTAAGTCTCCACACCAAGGATGAGGTGTGAAGATGGAATGGATGACTTAGAGGAAGAAAGGATTGCTAGTTATTTTTCCCCTAAGTGGCCGGCCTCTATAGAGAAAAAGGGAGAAAAAGTTTCTCTTCTTTTGCCTCAAAGAAAACCCTAGTGAGAGAATGTCTATAAAGTTGCCTTTATACCACCTCACATGTGAGTGGCAAACTTGAAAGCCTAATACGAACCTTTTGTATAATTAATTAACTAATTAATTAAGGTTGACCATTCCCAATTAAACCATTTAATTGCTTATCCATCTCATGTATATTTCCTCACTTTCATCCTTACTCAGTGTACGATCCATTAGGTTCTAATTAGCATTTTAGTGGGCGATTGTTACTCTTAACGATCGATTGTGAATTGAAACTACATTTCAATACTCCCTATGATGAAGATTAGTGTTTGCTAATCTTCAGGGCTTCCACAAACCGTGAGTGACACCTAGCAGTATGTCATGGCTGCCCAAGCTAAGTAGAAGTGGTTAGAGAACCTATCCAGTTACAATTACAATGCAATACGGTCATTCCCTAATATAATACTCTTAATCACATTGTTTGAGTGATAGCTTGTTTCATGTCTACTATCCAATGTGATACTTCTCTATATGATTCAATTGAATATAATTTGGAACAAACTTCTGAAGTCATATTCGTATGCTTTGGCCAAAGACTCCCGAATCATATCTCAAAGTATTCTCCCTCTACCATGGAAGGTTAGAGATCCCTTATTGTGCATTCATATGCCTACATGACTAGATAGCTTGACCCCAACAATGTCGTGGACACTCTCGATGGAATGCCTTTGACATGATCAAAGATCAAGGACCTAACCATTAGACATCTATGATGCCTTAGGTCAAATGACTACTTTGCATATTAGAACTTTTGAGTTCTTACATGACATGTATGTTTGAACTCTCTTTTGTTTGTAGTTCAGTGTACTCAATTACCTTTTAAGCACGTATGTGTTTGTCTCAGTGTCTAACACTAAATGACTTGAGACTAGTCATACTTATGCTTGAGTTAACATAACATATACTAACTTTAGCGGATTATCTATGCCCAATTAGTAATCATTTGGCTCTCTTAGATTAAATACATTCCTTGGATTCCCGTATTGCTTAAACACATAATACAATAAATGGTAATTAACAATAAGCTTTGCCCTTCATTAAATATATAATAGTTTAACACAATAAGTATTCCAAAAGCTATTACATCAAATGAGTGGCTTTGTGGGCATACTTCCAACAAAAAGAATGCACCGATCGGGCTGGGAAGTCGCCTCTGCTCTAGTATCGTGTTTCAAGCAAATAGTGAAAGCCACAAGTGTAAGAGAAAATGAACTTTAAGAGTAACCTAGTGCTTAAGGTATGAAAGTTATACCTTTAATTCTTTGAGGATCTTGGCGTGGACTTCTTTATCCTTTTGCTGGACTTCTGTGCTCGACTATTATTCTTTAGGAGTGGGGGCAAGTTTCTTAGAAGCTAAAGGCCCTAATTACAAAATTAATGAGTATGTTAGCCCAAAACTCAGAAGGATCAAATATTGAAAAGAAGAGAACTAAGACTAAGTTGCTTACTGGCAGTTTTTTGCTTCTTCTTACCTACATCAACTGGAAGAGCAGAGGAAGATTTGGAGGCCTAAGAGGTCTATGACATGGTCCTCTTCTTGTTAGGAGTTGCCCTCTGGCCAGGCAAAGCAAGATGAGCTTGGGGCCTTTCCTCGAGCCTAGAATCTGAAGACTCCATGATGGTAGCCCTTGCCCGACGAGGAACCCTTGTCTCCACTTTAGGCCTAGCCTCGACCTCTGAATCCCTAAAGAGCTCGGAGATGTCTTCAGTATCTCCAGCAGCTTAGCTAGAACCTGCCCCTTGCCTTGCTGCCTCAACAGCGGCCTCTTGAAGAATTAGTGCATTTGCAGCTTATTCTTCTAGCGCGATATCCACTTTTTCATAGTTGCATCGGGCTGCAAGACCAATATAAAACTTAGCAAATGATAGACTATGAAAGCATCATAAAGAGAAGAAAAACAAAAGTAATAGGGTATACCTATAAAAAGAAGCTGGTTCTTCTGGTGGATTGCCTTCTTCCAGTTCTCAAACTTTTTATTCTTGGGGAAAGAATTGAAGAAAACCTGCATGAAGAAACGATTGTGGGCGTCTCTAATGTCTCCATCATATTTCTTTAACCACTTGGCCTCCCACCAAGTGACAAAAGAAGGAGTGCACTCAAAGTTCATGCCACAAGCTTATGGGTGGTTCTGCTTATCACTTCCAAACTGCGTTGAGCTGTCCGAAATGTCACGTCGGTAGGAGAATGGAGGCGATAAGAGATTTCACAATGCATAGACTCAAAGAAGGGCACTGCGATCACATGCCTAAATCTTAGTTGTCTATCACAAAAATTAGGGCGATAGACTTCTAGCCTATACTTGTAGCCTGTGCGGTCAATGCGCACTCCCTAAACCAGGTCCCTCTATTGGATGCAACTTATGAAACTCTCCTTGCAAAAGCCACTGGCATCTTCTCTGAAGGCATCTTGGAAGATTTGGTCTGAGAACCATAGGTACCTCCTGAGCACGAAGGTACCCCACTCCAAGTCTGCCTGAGTTCGACAGACTCTGAAAAAGTAAAGGCACGTGAAGGTCGAATGATTTGTCGGAGAAACCTCTGCCAAGATATGGTCTGAAGCCATTCCCTCGGGGAACTCTAAGTTGGGCACGTGAAACTCGGGAAAGTACCACTGAAGCCATAGCTAGACTATCCAGGTTGGCCCGTTATGGTTGGTCTCGAAGGGTTCGCCTCTGGTTATCTCATAGAGGAGATGGTAGAGATGTGCTAGAAGGAAAGGCCCCGTGGCCACATCATAAAAGGATTGTAGGGTCTCCACCCAAGGGACCCATTCCAGCTTCACTCCCTTCGACTTGTTTAGGAACACATGCTTGTTCAACCAATAAAGAATGAAGTACATGTGTTCTTAAGCCCTATCTATAGTGGAAAATGACGGGTGGAATGTCTTCTTTGCAAATGGGATGAAGCCCACATAGGACATCATATAGCTCTTGAAGTCGAGGAGTTATATTCCAAACGACTAATAGACTCAGATTCACCTGAGCTTTCAGTAGTCAGGCAAGAAGGTGATGACCAATCGTGGGTGATGTTTACTCATCTGCCCAAGGGCCTTAGGCAAAAAATTTGAGCCATGTCGAGGAACGTGGGAGACATGAGACCCATTTTAAAGTCAAATATGTTGGTCCCATTGTTTCCGAAAAAGAAAGTTGTGGTAAAAAGCTCGAACTTGGCTATAACCATGACCTTGGAGAGCATGATGAGCTCGTAGATCCATTGGCCATCCACTTTTGTCCACCCACTGTGACCAGGCTTTATCCTTCATTAGTGGGAAGCTCTTTCTAAAATTGGACCATTTGGAGGCTAAGATGCCAGCCTCGGTGGAATAAAGGCTAGAGGTAAACCAATTGGCTGCGGGCATGTTATTCTCCATTGCGACAAGAACTCGAGCAATCTAGGCAGGCCCTAAAGAATGCATTCATCCTTCATCGAAGAAAATCGATAAGTTCAGGCCAGCTAGAGGGTGATGAAGGTCGTTGAGTCGGCAATGCAAAGTAACAATCCCCTCACCAGACTCACATCCAGGGCGAAGTTTGGGTGCCATTGATTGATTGATTTTGAAGAAGAAAGGGAAGAAGATTGATGGTAGAAAGCAAGAAAGAACTGCGAAAGCAAGAGAAGACTGAGGGTAGGGAGAAATTCTGGAAATTCTGGAAATTTAGAGAATAAGGATTGTTGGAGGTGTTGGTCGAGAAATTTAAATGGAGGTTATATAACAGGTGGTTAGTTAACATTGGAGATCATGGGTTAATGCAAAGGTTTATTTGAAAACGGCTGTTTAAGTGGTGCAAGTCCCGAGTTAAAGCATGCAGTTAGTATTTAATCATTATTAATATCTTGGTTAGCAAACTTAACAATGATTAAAAGAGGCACTGTTTGGGTTAATATTTAATGTTGGGCTTTATGTTAGTAAGGCCCGAGGATGCCAAAGTAAAATGGAGACTTGCCCAAAGCCTAGTCGACAAGCCTAAAGCAAATTGGAGCCACTTCAGCTAAGGCATAGACCATATGCCTATGATGGAAGTGATGGGTGATAGAGACCAACTCATCACTAACCAAAAAGCATTTTCTGATGGCATAAAGAAGTAAATAGATGATGACTCACTGTCCTCCAAAAGCCATCAGCCAAGAGCAAAGCCAAGACTGTCGGGCCAAATTGCTGATAAAAGGAGAAAGAGACACTAGAGACAAGGACACTCAACCAACCAATCAAAAGACATACAAACTCTGCTCTCAATCCAATTCGTACCCAGAAAGTTGAATCTTATCTAGATCCAGATCCTTTTAGCTATAGTTCCCTTAGAAGAAAAAAAGCCATATTTTGTCTAGTGTAAAAGCTCTACTACCTTCCTTTAGTGTTGTAGTATTGATTCCCTTATGTAAAACCTATTTACTTTTCATCCCTCTTAGCATAAAAATCTCTGTAAACTTAAAGAAAAGTGGCTGCAAGAAGTTCAACCTTGCCCTACAAAGTTAAATCTTGCTCGAGTCTCTTCTGTTTGTACTTATAGTTAGTAAATCTGTTGTTTAAACGTACTTTCCTTCGTGTATCTAAGTCATTTTCAACTATTTCCCACTTAAGAGTTTCATTTTTTTTTTAATCTGGTTAAGTTATTAAGCCTATTTTTATTAAGTGTAAACTGTAATCGTGAGAGTGGTTGAGAGGGCCTTGAACTCCCTTCGTTTGTGGACGTACAAGATTATGAACTAAAAGTCTTGGTTTACAAGGCTAGAAAAAAACTTAATGCAGACTTAACCCATATGTGACAATCCTTTGGTAACATGAAGTTTAAGTAACTTGGGGTACAAGTAATCAACTTAATTCACTTCTAGTCATCAATCTGTTATATTGAGATAATAGTGGCACGCTCAGATCTCTATTGGTTTTTATTGTCCTTACAAAGGCACATTTCAAACTAACTATAAACTTATCTTGTAGCACACCAAGCAACAAGAACTTGTCCGACAACCAACAAAGTGCCACTTCTTCGGGGAGCTGTGCGAGGGAAATTCCTGCCCGAACAAAGGGGAATTGAAGGGAAATGAAGATGCTTTGGGACTTTTTGTTGCTGCCATGAGGAATTGGTGGACTTTACAAAGTCCCTACCTCCATCTTTGTTTTGGGGTGCATCTGCAACTTCTGCACAGTAGAGAAACAAAAGCCAAAACCAAGAAATATCAAAAGGCATTTTAAAGCTTTCAATATTTTGCTCTTTTCTCCTTCTGGGTTTTTCTTTCCTCCTCACCATTAACCCTTATGTGCTCCTTTCCTCCTTTTTTTTGTTTTGCTTTTGTTTTCTTGCCTTGTTGCCTTATGTTCTTCTCTGTCTCTCCCCCTATTTGTTGCTTTGTTGTCTTGTTGCCTTAATTGATTTTTTATAATTTTTTCAATAAATGAAGGGTATACATTTTTTTGGTTAATCTCCACTATTTATTTTCTTTTTTGCATATTTTTCACCTCAACACACATAACTTGTTCAACCTTTTTCTTGAAGTGACCACGTAGATAATGCAGATTATTTAGGGAAAAATAGAGCTTTCTATTATCTACGTCAGAGTACTCAAACTCCTTATATCCAAGGACCCTAGGCGTGGGACCATAATTTTCTAGGGCTCGAGTAAGACGAATCGAAGTAGGCCTACCTCAGAGGTCCAGTCATGGACTCAACAACCTTCATAATGAAGCTGACTAAATGGATTAGTGATGCCACCATCATCTTGTTCCAGAATCAGTGGGTAAAGCCCTTTATTGAGATAGGCCATTCTTGTTCTGTAAGATTCAAAAACCTAATCCTGCAATGAATGATCTGCAGGTTTCCTATAATCTTAGAGTCCTTACAATCTAAGGATTGACATGTGCCGCAAGTAATCATACTACTAAGAGGATGCAATATCTATTGCTTAGATACCCTCTAGGATTCTCCCGATTTAATACGAATTCAACTATCCTAAAAAGTCGTCTCCTCGAAGGCTATAAGTACACCCTTCTAGGTTTCATATCTTGTAATGCAATCTTTGCACACTTATTTTATACCCTATTGGTTGAGTATTAATGTTGCTTATTAACTTGACCGTTGGAGAGCCTTTGACCCGCACACGCTATGGTCCTTAGCTTACTCATGGTTGTGTGTTGTTTTACTTTAAACGGATTCGAGCATCTCTGTTGCTCACAGTGATGTGCGAATTTGGTTCAACAACGTGGTGCTTTCATTGAGAATTTAAACTCAAGAACCTCTTGACTAGATCACTTTACTACTGCTATGACTACAACAGTGACCATATGGTGCAATTGCGCCAACAAAGATACCCCACCTATGGGTAGAATTTGGGAGAGTCTACTATAGAGTTACGCAATAGTCAACAAGCTCTAAAAAGATTCGCAAAATAGAGAGCATGAGGGGTTCGTTGACCTTGAAATATGAGTGAAAGCCTTGAAGGAAGTCATCTCCTGCTTTATAAGACCTGCAGCAGAGTTAGCGCCTGTTTAGATCCCAGCAAGAACCCCTGATCTGAACTTACGAGCGAAGCCCCAACGCCATAACCATAAGGTTTCAAAAAATAAGCCCCAAAAAGCTCAAGAACCCTCAAAAGACCAAGATCCAACCGAAAGCTACACACTTAGCGTCAACTACATTTATGGGGAACAAGAATACCAGGGAAATACCCGCAACGAAAGAAAAACGGCATGCAAGAAGCCCCGGATGGTGGCGACAATTAACAAGCCATTCATTTCTGACTCAAATATCCTCATGATAATGTTCTTCTCATCCATTCACCCCATGATGACGCTCTTGTCATCAAGGTCCAAATCCCCAACGCCATGGTCGGCCATTTTTTGGTAAACAACGGGTCCGACGCCAACGTCATTTTCAAGGATGCAGCTGGGATAATACGGATCCAAGACATCATTAACAAAAGCAAGACTACACATCACACCTTCAATGAAAGTCTCATCCGGTCTCTTGGAACAGTGAAAAAGACGGTTCAGGCAAAACCTTACAATTACTTAGTATTTTTCCATGTCATAGATTTGTTAAGCCCTGCACAATGCCATATTGGGAAAAAACTAGTTTCATAAAATGAAAACAGTCTCTTCATCTTACCATCAACTACTTCGATACCCAACGCCTGGCTAAGTAAAAATATCATGGAAGATCACCTTGCTAGGTGGTAGAAAGTATGAACACTATATAGGAAAGGAAAACAAAGCTCCAGCTCTGCCATAGATAAGACAACATAGAAATCACAGTCGGGGGGGTCAACAACCAAGCTACAAAGAATTCGATTTAGATCTTAACCCCTTAGATTATAGCATCCTGAAGTTCAAGGTCGATGAAGATGTTATCTACATCAGCCTTGACTCCAATAAATCGGAACGCAAAGCCAAGATAAGGTTAAAAATGTCTAATCATGAGAATGAATTGTTAGAACTAAATATATGCAACGCTGCAGATGGTGGAGGCACAAATTCAAGCAACCTGTAAAACAGAGAACAACAGTGAACAAGCCTAAGACCAAGGAAAAGATGTGTGCAGGCCAAAGGCTCTTCGACGGTCAATTTAGCAAACAATTTTAGACTCAAGTAGTGGGCAAGAGAAGTAGAATATTGAGATTGCGTTACCAAAGACGAACCCTAGATAGGTGTATTTAAACTAGCCGGGATATAGACCTTTTTAGGATGGAAACCTTGTTCTAAGCTAGGAAAATCTTAGAGGATATCTAGAAGTAAATATTGCATCCTCTTAGGAGTTGTGATTACTTGCGGCGCACCCTAAATCCCATATTGTAAGAACTCGAAGACTTATGAGGAAACTTATTGAGTCTATATCCAGATCAAATCTCGTGCCTTGCGAAAGAAACATGGTCATTCCAGCAGAGTCACTAACTTTGCCTATTGTCCCGAAACCTGATGATGGTGATACCATTGCTTCATTTGATCCAGCTCCGCTTCAAGTTGTCGAGTCCATAACCAAACTTCTGAGGTAGTGATATTCAAATCAGCCTTACTCTGGCCTTGACAAAACCATGGTCCTATAACTACCCATAACTTTACAAATGAAAGGGCAACATGTTCCTTTTGAGGATGGACAGTTATCCAAAGATCATGCTTTTTGGGATAAGCTGGAATACGTACCATTTGAACTTTTCCTTTTGTGTTGGTCTGGATTCTTGTGGAGTAATAGAGACGCTTCAGATTCAAGCGTATGGTCTCAAATGTCGTGTCACAAAGATCATAATGATTATGCATATTGCGTGGGCATATTTTGGAAGAGACGGCCATTCATTTCTTTTAGTAGCTTCAATCTCCATATCCACCAATCTCGAGGCAAAGACCTATTGTATTCACTGGTAAGATTACTTGCTGCTTTGTCTTTAAATAGCCCATTCATAGTTGGAACTCTTCATATTTTTTTATTTCTTCCGTTCAACTTTCATAATGGAGCCTTATCGTTTGCTTCATGATCCTCTTTTCAAAGATTTAATCTTTCAAAGTTCCAAATGATAGGATTAAAAGCACACCACAAAGTAGCACACAAATGTCCTATTGATTTTCCTTATTAACACTAAGATTTGTCAATTGTAGCATATGAAAATAAGGGTCTTTCCCGTAGAAGATTGTTTTATCTATCTACTTAAAATGTCACAAAAACTGGGCTGTTGTCCCTACTGACCAGCCACCGAAAAATAATTATTAGACTGACTTACACTTATCTAAAGTCTACGAAATTTTATATGAAAACACTAGACACACAGAGCTACACTCACACAAATTTTTGGGATTTTTGGAGTTGATTTGTTACTTAAATTAAATCGAATAAAAACAGATTTTAAGTAGTTCACAAATTAAGAAAAACGAGTTAGGGGAATTGCTATCCACCACCAAATAATCATGCAAACATGTTATGTTTCATTCAAATTCCTTCTATTTCCAGATGAAGATGCTTAAGTTGGCTCAATGTTAGAACTCAACCTATTACTCTTTCTTATGTAGTATGTTAAGAAAATGGTGTTTTCAACTTAACTTAGTCCCTAACATGCAATCTAGAATGGCGTGTTCATAGATTTAACAAGTAGAAATCATTAAGAACAAAAAGAGTTTGAGTGATCACAAGGCATCGTAAGTACTAGTGTTGTCCTACTTATCCTAGATAAGTACTACTCTATAACAAGTACTACTCTATGAACAAGTACTACTCTATAACATATGTAGGTCCTCATTCGACAAAGGCAGGCACACACATATTCACAGCATTAGAATCCTAGATATGCTTATTAAGTATGCATCTGTAGAAAACACATAAAGAATTCATCAATGAGACAAGTAGTGAACTAATTTTCATCCATTCATAAAAGTAATTCAAATGAAATGTCATAACAAACTTGGAATCATATTTGGGGCTTCAAAACAGCCCCTAACTACTAAAAATTTAGTTACACATTATTCTCAAATAAAACCAAAAGAAAGACATGAGTTTGAGAAGATAAAACCGAAAGAAGAGAATGCCAAGATTTCCTCCTTCCTTTCCTTCCTTCCCCAACGCAGCGGCCTTGCCTTTTTTCCTTTCTTTCCTTCCCTTTTTTTTCTATCTTTTTTTTTCTATCTTTGCCGCTGCAACTTGCAGCCTTTTTGTTCTTGCTTGCTGCCACAGTTTCTTCTCCATAACTTACCCCACTAACAGACATTTAATGATGACAATAAGTGAGAGAAAATGGTAAAACAATTGTAACTCTTTGGGCAGCCTTTATGCCAATTACTCCCACTTAATCCTCATTTTAATTCCATTTCATCGGATATTTGAATAGGTGTCAGCTGGGTTGTTCTTAGCTGCATCAATTTTGGCTGCTAGTTTTATTGGATTTATTGCTTTCAATGCTTTCTTGTCAGTTACAAACTGCTCAGCCTCTTGGGAACCTTTCAGTGTTAAAACGGCCATAACTTCTTCTAAAAAAAATGATATTAGCAATCCGTGAAATGCTAGCTTTCCAAGAATATAAGGCTCATTCTCTAATCCATTTTGAGTTGTTCACAACTTGCTTCCAAAGTCAGCTAACCTGCACAGGCAGTTTTGACGAATTTGTTACTTAAAATCCCACTTGTGCTATTTTTCTTTTCTTTGCTTGACAAATCCTACAAACACAAAAACAAAGTAAATAGCTCAAAAATATAAGGAACTAACTAAGAAAATACAAGTGAATTTGATGTAAAATATATATAAATATGAGCTTATCACTGAACCATATTGTAAACCCCTGGTCAGAATTCCAGATGCATAGTTGAAAAGTTGGTGCGGGCAAAATGTGCCTATATATTCCTGGAATGGCTCATATGCCTTTAGGAATATTTTGTCAAGTTTATTTTACTCTAGTCATTAAGCCTATTAGAGTAAAACACTTTGGATCTTTTCATCATTTGCTTCCTAATTGCAGAATATAGTTTAATCCATCAATATTTTCGAAGTAACCTAACTTTTAAGTAAAGAGTATGTACTAAGGCGAAACATGAGTAAGCTTGTGAGCCTGGAACAGAGCTCAAATGCGCACCCGGTGACATTGATTCGGAAAAACGTCACCTCCCAAACGTATTTATAAAGATTCTTATTGCGATATTCGAAGTACTACCTTACTCTGGCACCATGTATTAAATATTAAACCCATGGAAAGCCTTTTGCCTAGAGTTACGTTAATGCATTGATCGGATTAAGGATGAGAAAGTGTCGAATAATACCCGAAATGGCCTCCAGATTTTAACGTTAGTTTGACATGTTTGAGTTGTCTTGTTTGTTGATTCTGTTTGTTCTGTCACTTTGCCTCCATTCTAGGTCAAAGGATTTCAATAAGGCAACATGTAACCAAGAATGGGCTTCCTTCTCAGTCTTAATTACGTGTTTGTCTATAGTGAATCTTAAACAAAAGTTCGTTAGAGACTTGGTCACCTACATGTTGGTCGAAAACACTTTTTGAATCCTTTTGTCAGCCCTATATGTCGAACTTGAGCGTTTCCGTTCAGACTACACTTAGCTGGCTTGGCTAAAGCACTTCCATGTATCAGAGCTTTAAAGAGTCTATTTTATATTATATGCTTTACCTTATTTTGAATATGCTTTGGTAATTATTTTTGTGAAATTTTAATACTTTGATTTATATTCGTAATATAGGACGTGCAATTTCCTCTTGAGCAAAAAGCAATCAACAAAGAGCGATCAAATGGATGGATTTTGAGTTATTCCATTTGGAGGATGTTTGTGAGTCTTTCAACTTGTTCGTATCAAAGTTTCAGATTTTTCTAAGAAGCGATTTATTTATGACGATGAAATAAAGGACCAGCGCACGAAGTTGTCAAAGTGATGTTTTAGGCTTATTTGGGCTTTTTGGCGTCCAAGATGGCATGTTTTGGAGCTGTTTTGAGCCCAGAACGTGGCTAATCAGTTTGCTAGCAGATTTCTCCATGTTTGACAAGAAGATTGTTTCCTAGTTTCTCTTAATTTATTGTGTTTCCTAGTTTCTCGTAATTTATTTTGTTTCCTAGTTTTTAGAAGACCTTTTCTAGATAGAGTTTTATTTTTGGTAGTATAAATAAGGCTATTTAGCCATTAGGGTTCTATACGCATTACTTTGGAGAACTCGGCTGAGAGAGCTTTTGAAGATTCAACTTTATTTTGCAAGGTGTTTTCAATCCTTTTCTTAGTGATATTTTGCTTTTTAATTATAATTATGCATAACTAATTCTCTTTTGCTAGGGCTAGGTCACGAGCCTTATTTTTTTGCTAGGGCGAGGTCATGAGCCTTAGTAAGAATATGTAGTATTTTTTCAATCACTATGTTTGAAGCTATCTATTTGTCGTTATGCTTAGCTACCATTAGGATATTTAGAAAAGTAATTTGATGCAATTTTGGTTGGAGGGTTGTCCCTCAAATTGATGAAGGCTTCTTGTGGTTAATAATTGTAATTTCACTTAGGATGAATACCACATCTTAAGGGCTGCATGGTTTTCATGAAGCTTGATGAGTCTTGCATGTTTAGATTGATCTAAATACCGCAAATGGATTGCATGTTCGATATACGTTCTAGATTGGGGGTCTAAGTAGAGCATACTTTAAAAAACCTAACCTTCAAAATATGCATATGTAATTCATAAGTAATTAGAAGAACTACGTAGAATGTTAAGGTGACGGCGGAACTCTAGTGCTTTTACAACTTGATTTTCAAAAACTGTTTTCTTTTAGTTTCTTTAATTTTGCCAATTCCTTTAATACTTTGTAATTAAATTCATGTTTATTATTTTAGATCATCAAAATCGACTTTTTCCAAACTTTGATTTAAATAGTTAATTAAAATTTGGTTTTTACTTAAAAGTGTTTTAATTAATCCCCATAGAGAATGAACTTGCATGAGCATTCTTACTAGAGAAGAGGATTCTCTCACCTCCTAATCTCTCTACCCTTCCCTCCCCTCCTATTTAAACGGTTACGATAACATTTGGTATTAATTTGTTTATAAAGAGAAAGACAAAAAGAACACTATGAGAGGAGGGGAGGGAAGGGGATAAGAATAGGAGGGGAAAGAATCATGCTCCCTTACTAGAACTACCTTGTTCTCTTGCAAGTATTTTAGTGTTTTTATCTCTACTTTTGTAGGTGGTAAAAATCCCATCAAGCTCCGTTAGAATAAAATTCCTCAAGGATTTCCTAGTCTAGATGCCTTATTCGGACTTGCTTAACACATGGTGGTCCAGAACATACTTGACTTAGCACGTTGGTATGAGGTAGAAGTAGTCCTACTCAGGGTCGGAGTTCAAAGCCACCCTCGAATGATTTCTGGTCGCCCTTTCGACTATTCCCTCAAATGGCATAGAGTTCAAGTTTGAATGTTATAACCCACAACCTTTCTGGTTGTATAATATTTCTGAAAGTCAGATGGTGCACTAAACTTTTGGGTCAAGGCGCTATATGCATGTGCCAATAGTCCACCAATCATAAATACACTTATTACGGATCGAGTTTCTCAAGTGGCTAACCAAACAATACGGGATGGGCAAAAGGAGACTCCTCTAATTACTTTGAATTTTTGGACTTGCAATCATGCGAAGTTTCAAAGTTCTTCATAATTCTGGAATTTAGGGTATTCTACCATAGTGAATGGTGTAACAAAAAACAAAAGATGGCGTCCAAAGATCTAAAAAGCTCATTCCCAGCTTAGGGTCTTCTATCCTAGACATATACGTAATAAAATATGTAATTAAATAATTAAAAGTACTTATATCTTGGAGCGATACCATGGTTTGAGTGGGACCATGATTTTTTGGGCCCAAGACATGTGGCAAGTTAGGTGGCAAGGAGGATCGACGTGCTTATAGCGCATGATCTTTAGGCGAACAAGCTGAGAAGTCTTAGTCAAATCAGACCAACATTAGTCAAATCAGACCAACCCTAATCAGATCGGACTTGCCCTAGTTAGATCGTACTAGCCTTAGTCAGATTAGACTAGCTTTAGTTAGACGAAGTCAAAATACCATGCAAAGTCAGACAGACTAGGCTTAAGCTCAATAAAGATATTGCTTGTTAAGTAAGGAAATCCTAATTAAGGTCAAATTAGAATATCTTAGGGATTAAGCAAAGGAAAATTGATTAGCTCATCCTAGATAGTCTCCCAATTTGATGAAGATTACTTTCCTTACAAGAACTCTGAAGATCTCTAAAATACCCTAGCATGAGTATTTATGAAGGGACCTCTCTCTCTCTCTCTCTCTCTCTCTCTCTCCCAGACCTACACACATATTTTTAATCGCAACGCCACATTCTACACGTAGACACGTCCATTGAGAACTCATCTTCCAATGTCCCGCTAATGAGTTGATATTATACAATATATTTTACCTTATTATTAGTTAGAATTATTAGTTATTTTGGTTGAATTTGGGATACTTCGTTATATATTCCAATGTAAGACATTCAACTTCCTCTTGAGTAAAATATGATCAAACGAATGAATTTTGGAGTGACTCCAATTGAAGGATGTTTGTGAGTATCTCAACCTGTCCGTATCAAAATTTCACATTTTTCTACCAAACAGTTTATTTATGGCGAGGAAATAAAGGAACCCCGTGCAGTGGTGTCAAAGTGATGTTTTGGGCTTATTTGGGCTTTTTGGCATCCAAGATGAGGTCTTTAGTGTTCGAAAACTATTGAAATTATGTTTGGGACATCTCAAACTTTAATTCAAGTCGTTTTGGGCTAGTTTTGGAGTCCTAGAGATATAGAAATGTGGGATTCTTTGTGGCAGGACATATTTCCCAAAGTTAGAATATGAATGTATTTCCTGGTTATCTTATCCCATCATGTTTCCTAATTTTAAGAAGACCTTTTCTAGTAAGGATTTTATTTTTTAGTAATATAAATAAGGCTAGCCATTAGGGTTTTGGAACGCATCAATTTGGAAAACGTAGAGAGCATTTGACGATTCAAGTTTATTTTCATGGTGTTTTCTATCTTTTCTCTATTTCAATAAAACTCCTTTTGTTATATGATTGTTCATAACTAATTTTCGTTCGCTAGGGCAAGGCCACGAGCTTTAACATGAATATGTAGTCTTATTGAATTGTTTATGATACTATGCATGCATACTTTGAATTATTTGATCACTGTATTTGAACTGTCTTTATATCTTAATGCTTAGCTACCATTATGATGTTTAAATAAGTAAACAGATGCAATTCGGTGGGAATATCACCGGAGGATTGAGTATTGCTTCTTGTGGTTAATAATTATAATTTCATTTAAGACGAATATCACACTCTTAGGTGTTGCATAGTTTTTCAAATGGGTTTCACAAAACTTAATGAGTCTTGCATGTTTACATTTAATCTGAATATCACAAACAAAGTAATTCATAAGTAATTGGTAAAATTACATATAATTGTTAAACGGACAGTGAAATCCTAGTGCTTAAATTAATTTTCAAAATCGTTTTTTTTTTTTTTTTTTGGTCAAATTTTTTTTTGTTTTTTTTACTTTGCCAATTTATTTAACTGTTTTTATTAAATTCGTTTTTATTATGGGTAAATTACACAAAACTACCTCAACTATAGGTTGAACGACACTATCATACATCATCTTTTAAAAATGACAATGTCATACCTCATCTTACGAATTTGTTCCCATATCAAACCTCTATCAGTTTTTCTGTTAATTTCTCTGTTAAATGCTGACGTGGTTAGAGGAGAAGCCCACTCACTAATCCAACTAGATTAAAAAATAATTAAATATTAAAAATTTAAAAATAAAATTATTTTTTATATAAAAATGTGGAATCCACCTCTACAAACCCTTCCCTACCGGTCCCCCAACCTTCCTACACCCGTCTCCCCCATTCTTTTCTTCTCTGATGAAACCACCAACCCAGTCGACATTAATCTATATCAAAATGGAAATGGGATTTCAAAGGGGAAATGGGATCGAACAAATCTATCACAAATACAATCTAAGTCTAACAAATCTGGGAAATAAAAATGGAAATGGGATTTCAAGGGCAATCTCTCCTCCTTTTCTCTCCAGAACGCCGGTCATCTCCTTCGTCTTCCCTCACCCCCTCTTCCGTTCCCCTACTTCCTCGTCCTCCTTAAACACAATCAAAATTCCTTCACCTAAAACATGAAACAACACCATGTAACATTCAAGACTTCAAAAATTGCAAAATTCATCAAAATTTCAGAGCACATTACATGCAAACCCAGATCTGCCCCCAAAACGAATAAATTCAATTACAAATCCGCATTCAAAAACCAATAAATTCAGTAACAAATCCACACCAAAAACAGAACCCAGAAGCCAAAAAGTTCTAAAATTTCACAGAAATTCGAAATTTGAAATTCGAAAACTTTTTGGATATCATGAAGGAGTGGCAGGGCTTTGCATCCCATGAGTTGGAGAGAGACCATCACGGACAAACCTTCCATGTGCACTAGGACGAGGGCGATTTTCTTAATTTTTTCACCTTCCCTCCCTCCAAAACGGAGCCGTGGAACCCAGTCATTCCTCGAGGTTCGTCAAATTGCGGTGCTCTGTGTCCCCATCAAAGGAGTTTTCGACCGGCAAAACTACTCGGTCGGCGATCTCGAGCTTGACGACCTGGAAGGCGACTTCGAGTTGGTCACAGGGAATGGCCTCGCATTCCGGAAAGGCCGACGGCAGCTTCAGATTTGTCAGAGGGAGGAGGGGGTGGGATGACGAGGAGATTGATATATTGGAAGATCGTATGACGAGGTTCGTACGAGAGATGTTGGGTTTCGTCGGAGAAGAGAGGTTGAGGTGGGGTAGCCGGAGACAACGACTGGGTTGGTGGTTTCATCGGAGAAGAAAGGAATGGGGGAGATGGGTGGAGGAATGTTGGGGGACGGGTGGGGAAAGGTTTGTAGAGGTGGATCCCACAATTTTATATAAAAAAAATAATTTTATTTTTAATTTTTTAATATTTAATTATTTTTTAATCCAGTTGGATTAGAAAGTAGATTTTTCTCTAGCTACATCAGTATTTAATAAAGAAATTAACAGAAAAATTGACGGAGGTCTAACATTGGAACAAATTCGTAAGATGAAGTATGACATTGTCATTTAAAAAAAATGAGGTATGATAATATCGTTTGACCCATAGTTGGGGTAGTTTTGTGTAATTTATCCTTTTATTATTTTAGGTCATAAAATCAAACTTTTCTCAAACTTTGTTTTAAGTTGTTAATTAAGAATTAGGTTAGATACAAATTATTCATTCAATCACTGTGGAGAACTTAGAGCCGAATATACTACAATTACCTTGTTCTCTTGCAAGTATTTTAAGTGTCTTTATCCTTACTTTTGTAGGTGATAAAAATCCTCGGTAACTGCGTCAATTTCTTGGTAGGATTTTTACCCTTTGAAAAAGGTAGGGATAAAAACACAAAAAAAATTATTTGCAAGAGTATTTTAGGGTTATGCGACTTAAATGGCTTGTTCTCGTACATTTACGTTATGTTTCTTTAGTTATTTTAGTACTTTAAGCTATTTTCGTGTGTTTGTAGGTCCAAATAGCTAAAGGAGCAAAAAGATGCATTTTGGAGACTTTTGGAGCACTTTTGGGCTAAGGACGGATAGCTTATGCTTGAAGCCATAGTGTTGGACGAAATTGAAGACCTAATTGGAGCCAAAGTGTTGGAACCTTGTTCTCTTTAGTTTTAGGACATTTAAACCTTTCCTAATCCCAATCATGCCATGCATAACACACATCCATTCTAACACATTGTCATTGCACATGCATTTCCTTCATTAGTTAACCCACATGCACTTATCACTTATCATCACCACTTAACCACTTATCATATCATAACCACATATCATATCAGTTATCACTTATCACTTAACATATCATCCACCTACTTCACCTACAACATCCACTTCACCTACAACATCCACCTACTTCACCTACAAATGACATAGCCATATGTTCCCTCCACTACTCCTATAAATACCCTTGCATTCATTCATTCATGGAGATCTCATTTTCATACACAACACACCACAAACACTTCCATTCCCTCATTGCCGTGAGTCCCCCTTCCCTTATAATCCAAAAACCATCTTTCCATTTCCATCACTCCTCACTCCATTCCACACTTCCATTCCCCCAAACCAACTATCCTTAGACCTTATGCTACAATAAAGAGGAAGAGAAGAGGGCCTAAACGTTCATACAATTCAAGTTTGAGTTGTTGGAATGTTTAGGTGTTTCTTTGATTTCAATGTTTAATTTTAATTCTCTTTGTTTTGTATGAGGAACTAAACCCCCCCTTAGCTAGGGGGTGATTCGAAATATATGTTTATGCTTGCATTTTGATTTGATTACTTCTAATTGCATTTCATAAGTTGTTGATTCAATTTGTTTAACCGTTTGATTGATAACTTATTTATGTATGTTTATTAAGAATGCGCGCTTAATTTTCATGCATGAATATGACGCTAGAATATAAGTGATTTTCACCTAATCGTTATGAACTTATATTCACAAGTAGTGGAGGTTGCTTATAAACAATCGCGTTAAATGAATTCTTGGCACGAGTTTCATGCTCATCATAGTAACGAATGCCTCGTCAACACTTATAGTTTTCATAATGCTTAATGATCTTTGATTGTATCTTTATTGTGCTGTTCACGTAAAGGACTTTTGGAGAATGTTGTGAATTGCGTTGCGCTAACCCATCCAATTCATTAACTTAAGGAAAACTTGACGGTTAATTTAAGCGGACCTAATTAACCCGGGGTGATGAGTTTCATAATTTATTGAAATGCAATTGGAAATCTTTTTATTATGCAAGTGTAACATATGTGGAGATGACCCCCTTAGCTATTCTATCATCCATTCATTCCATTTCATAAATTTCATATTTACATTCTGTCTAGTTTATTAACTTGTTTCGTTATTTCAATTTTCGTAAAAACCTCAATCCCCCTTTTGCTTTAATGTTCATTTTAGTTAGAATTCAATTTAGTTTGTGTTTTTAAAGCATTTTGAGTTTTTGGTTTGTCTTAGTGTTTTAAACTTTAATTTTGCATTCTTTGAGTCTAGTTTAGTGTTTTAAACTTTATTTTACGTTTTTGAGTCAGTTTCCAAGAGATTTGCAATCCCTCCTAATCCCCGGTCCAGAACGATCCCTACTTATACTTATACTACAATTGTCAAAAAGAGGGTTTAATTTGTGCGCATATAATTCTCGCATCAAATTTTGGCGCCGTTGCCGGGGATTAGCAACTTTGCTAATCCCTTGGTTCTTTTCTTTTTTTTGGTTTAGTTGTTTTCGTTTTAGTTTCTAACTTAGTGTTGTTTTCTTTGTTTGTTGTTACTTTTGATATTTGATTTAGTTCTCTTTCTTTGATTTTAGGTACTAGAGAAGTAAGATATGGATTTTGCTAGCATTCAAGCTCAATTGGCAAATCTTACTTCTAAATTGTTGCCGTATGCCGAAAGGACCACAATGCAGAGTGTCCCTACATTTGGTGCTTCATATAGGCAAGGATTTCAAGCCAATCAATGTCCACAAAGAGATTGGAGGGATCATTCAAACTCTATATGGTGGGAAGATCAACAAGTTCAACGTGAAGCATATTGGCAACCATATGAGGAGTTCTATTCAAGACCTATGCAGCCACCACAACTTCATATGCAATATGCTCAATTAAATTCAAGTTCGCCAATAGATTATATTCAAATTCTTAATGAAATAAATTCTTTGGCACAGGGGTCACAAAATCAAGCCAAGGAGGCTCAACAAGAAGCATATTGGCAACCATATGAGGAGTTCAATACAACACCTATGCAGCCACCACAACCTCCCCCACAACAATTCCAATCAAGTTCAAGTATGTCCATGGATAATGATAAAAATTTTCAATTACTAACCTCTTTGACGCAGGACGAACAAAATCAAGACAAGAAGTTGGGTAAATTGGACGAGCAATTTGGGCAGATTATGGAGTTCATGAAACAAATTCAAGAGCAAAGTGAACTTTCCAACTCAACTATTGAAAACTCGAAGGAAGATTTTGAAATCCATAATGCTATCACTTTGGGAAGTGCTATGGAGGTTGGAGCTGACCTAAAAATGTCCAAACATAGCCTAGAAGTGGATGAAGAGCTGCTAATTGAGGAGGAGGAAGAAGACATGCACACGGCAAGGGTAGAACAACCCTTGCCGCAGCCCCCTAAGCCCTCTAAACCACCCACCACCAGTAAGGACGTCCCAATTCCATGTTATTCTGATGTTATTCCACCCAATGTCCCTTTTCCTAGCAGGTTTTTGATTCCCAACCAAGAAGAGAGTAAAAAGGACATCGTGGAAGCCTTCCCAAAGGAGCAAAATGCTATTCAAATTCTTGGTGCAACACAGCAAGTTTTAGATGGTGTTGAATTCTTCAAAGGACTTTGTACACCAAGAAGAATGATTCAAGAGAAGGTAGTGGCTGGAGAAGATGTAGAAGGCATCAAAGAGGACATATTTGAAACCACAATTCCCAAGGAAGTTGGATTTTATGACACGGGACAAGTCATAACTTTCGAAGGGGTGTTTATTCTGGAGTTCATTTTGGAGCACACAGGTAAGCCGCCTCCCCGAATTTCAATTTTCTTTTATACTAACATGTGGTTAATGATTCAGGCACCCAATCTGGAATTTAAACTATTACCGGATCATTTCAAGTATCACCGCCCATTCAAAGATAAATTCCATGCCGTTTGATTTTATTTATGTAAAAAAAAAAAAAAAAAAAAAAAAAAAAGATACTAAACATGGAGAAAGGTGGAGCTTCACAAAGGTTGTTTACGTGAAGCCCCACTACGAGGCGTCGAAGCAGAAGGAATAGAAGCGGAAGGCATAGAAGCGGAAGGCATAGGAGCAGAAGGCATAGAAGCAGGAGGCATAGAAGCGGAAGGCATCGGAGCGGAAGGCATCGGAGCTAGAGCATTCCAGGCCTCAATACTTGGCCAAACGCTGGATGACCCAGGAAAAAGGTGCCTCTGGAGATAAGACGCAAGCCTTTGACGGTCACTGTGAATTCGACCCTCAGATTCTTGCAGCTCATCAAGCTTCCTCTTCATCCCCGACGAATAGTTATTTGCAAGCACATGCAAACTTCTATTCTCGTACTTAAGCTGCTGGATCTCTTGCTTAAGTCTTTCCACCTCTGCCATCAACGATTCCACTTGGCGGGATCGAGCAAGCAGGCGTTGGCCCATGTTGGACACAGAACTCGCACACTGAACACTAAGTGCGAGGGACTCTTGAACGGCCAACTCATCGGACCGTCCTGACAGCAGCCTACTATCTTTTGGAGTGAGGAGGTTTTTAGCTACTATTGTAGCTGTTGTGGCGTCCTGCATCACAGAGTCTTCACCTGAAAGAGGACCGTTAGAAGATAAAAAAGAAGGGCGCCATACATTACCTTGACGGGGCGCAACCGGATCGCTGCTGAGACTCAAATCTAAGCTAAGGTTCGATGAGTTCGCCATTTTTTTTCAACGATGTTCAAAGAGAAGGGGTGGATGGAGTTAAAATTTCACAAAGGGCCGGAGTCGAGTTTCAGGAATGGGAAATCTTCAGAGTGTGTGTGTTGGGGTGATTGATAGCTCTATAAAAAGCCAAGACGACGCGTCCACCGATTCAAAGAGCCGGATTTTCCGGCGTAATTTAGGCGACGCCCCCTCGGCTTTTCAAGAAAACGCGTTCAACTTTGTCAAAAGATTTCTGACAAAGCTGAAAACACGTGGAGGCCATCATCGCATCTACACATCTTTAGCCGACAAGCGCAAAGTTCGGCGACACTTTCTCTGCTTTTCAGAAGACGCGTGCAGCTTTGTCAAAAGGAGCCGCATCTGCACTACCACGTGTCGTTCAGAAAGCGAAGGGGCGTCGTTCAGAAATCGAAGGGGCGCCTGCTCAGAAATCGAAGAGGCGTATTCAAAGATCGAAGAGGCGCCACTATTTCAAAGAGCCGGATTTGCGGGATCAAAACGTTTGTCGACAAGGGTAAAAAGTACCACCACTTGATATTATCTCTATATATGTCGACCTTCGTCTTTTATGGCAGGGCAAACCTGAAGAAAATGCCCAACTCTCCCTCACCTCTGAGGGCGCACTCCCAGCAAAGCCTTTCGAAATACTCAATTCTTTCTTCTTCCCCAAAGATGATACCAGAAGCCTGGAGTACATATGACCCAGGAGAAAACGGCGGATTGAAGCATGTGCTGATTCATTCACCGCTTCTTCAAAGCAAAGGTATCTCATATCATCAAGGTCAAAAGCAAAAATATCTCATATCATGCTCTTTCCCTGTCTTTTTCTTTGTTCTTGTTCTTACTTGCATGGCAAAGTAAAAGAAGCAATCAGCCGGCACTTGGAGTCAGTCTACCGATCTGGAGCCAACTGCCTGGAATCTATTCCTGATTGCTTACCTAGCGTTGCTCTCGAGTAGTCATCTTCAACGGTTGATACACTTCCAGAGAAGGGACCACTCCTGCAAAGATTGAACAAAGAAACAGATAGCAGGAGGAAGCTCAGACCTTCGGGGGAGACACGAAAGGGAATCCTGCTGCCCAGTTCAAGAGTAGCACAAAGGAAAATCAATGATGGGCGGAAACCAGTTCAAGAGTAAGCCTGTGGAATCACCAAGATCATGCCTCAATACAATCACCAAGGAGAAGAGGGAATTTACACTCCATAACCAGATTTGCGTCCCTAAACTCTTCTCTTTGTTAATTACATTCTGCCATGTTTAGTATGTTTAGTTGTTTTTTGTGTGTTTACTTATGTTTTGTGTGAACCATATGCTTAAAACATTGAGGACAATGTTTGATTTAAGTGTGGGGGGGTAACTAAAGTGTTTTGATGCAAATTCGTAGGGTTTTATCCACCATAACTTCTAATGTTGTTCCTTGCTGTTTTAAGGTGTTTTTAAGTTGTTTTAGAGTGTTTTAGTGTGTTTTGTTTTATAATTCGAAAATCCCATAAAAATTTGAAAAATTGTTTAGAAAAACCCAAAAAGAGTTGTTTTAAAAGTCGTTTTTGTGTGTTTGTGTCTTAGGGTACCTTCCAACACAATGATAAGGATTTGGTTTATAATTGCATGACGGTTAGAAAGAGTTATAAACATAGAGAAAAGTTTGATTTACTCTTGGTATATGCTTGGTTATGGTTATAATGTATGACTTCACATGCAATCATAAAAGAAAAATTCGTTTTTGTAACATGCTTGAAGGAAGAAACTCAAACAAACGCTACATCCCTGTGAGACTCGAGCCATTACTTTCTTTGGAGAGTTATTTTCTGTGATTCTTTATTTTCTAAAGTTGTTGCATGATCTCATTATTCCTTGCTTGGTTGCTACTTAGAATGCAATTGTATCATGATAGAACTAAATGCTAGAACTCATGCCCATTTCATTCAAAGCATGTTATTGATTTGCATAACACATATTCAAGAAGAAGTTGTGTAGTGACCACCACCATAGCCAAATAGCCTTACTTCCCATACTTCGTATATGTTGTAAGTTTTAACCCCGTTGAGCCTTGTTTAGCCTTTATTCTTTGTTTACCCACATTTTCCTCACCTAGCCTAGTTTAGGACAATCCCCACCCTTGTTCTTAAAGTTTAGTGAGCATGACTTAAATGAATTCCTTTTGAGTTACATTATGCAAGAAAATGAGTGTGGGGGAGTAAAAGTTTGTTCTTACGTTTATATGTATGTTTTGAGATTTAAAAGAAAAAGAAGAAAAGAAAAAAAAAAAAAAAAAAAAAAAAAGGAGTGAAAATAAGTAAGAATGAACTCACGAGCGTTGATGGTTGAAGAAAGGGTCCAAAAAGTTGAATATGGCCCTAAGTTTTGTGTGATTTTCCCTTGGGTGTTCAAAGTTGACTTCTACGTTCTTAAGGGAATTCTAAGTGCCTAATTCAATACTTTGCTCACTATTGCTTTAAGAATGTTTGTTTATCCTTCACCTTTCATTGTTAGCCAATACCCTAGCCCCGTTACTACCCTTTGACTTCTATATTGAGTGTTATGTATTTCAATTGTGGAGTTTGAACTTGGTATGAGCTTATGGTGTCACTGGTTCTCGCGTCTAAGTAGTAGCATTCCATTCATGAGATCATATCTAAACATGCTTATTAACTCCAGAAAATGCTTTCCTTATTATAACATATGTGAGTGTTCGTCTACATGTTTACATCAATCTTCTCACATATACCTAGTGTAGGGTGTGTAGTCAGAAAATCTGTGTGAAAAACGAGAGTACATCTAGTAAGAAATTGAGGGAATTCTCTAAAGGCATGTTACTACATTTGAAATGTGTTTTAATTGCTTAATTGTGAACTAGTATGTGGTGACTATGATTAAGAATGTACTTAAGTGTAAAGATGGCTCAAATCTGTGAGAATAATGATTTTTAACTTGTCATGTGCATTGGAAGTCCCTGATACGATTGTTGGAAGGTGTAGGTTGTGTTTTGTTCTTTTTGTTTTGTTTTTCTGTTTTGCTCGAGGACTAGCAAAAGCTAAGTGTGGGGGTATTTGATAGGAGCATATTTATGCGACTTAAATGGCTTGTTCTCGTACATTTACGTTATGTTTCTTTAGTTATTTTAGTACTTTAAGCTATTTTCGTGTGTTTGTAGGTCCAAAGGGCTAAAGGAGCAAAAAGATGCATTTTGGAGACTTTTGGAGCACTTTTGGGCTAAGGACGGATAGCTTATGCTTGAAGCCATAGTGTTGGACGAAATTGAAGACCTAATTGGAGCCAAAGTGTTGGAACTTTGTTCTCTTTAGTTTTAGGACATTTAAACCTTTCCTAATCCCAATCATGCCATGCATAACACACATCCATTCTAACACATTGTCATTGCACATGCATTTCCTTCATTAGTTAACCCACATGCACTTATCACTTATCATCACCACTTAACCACTTATCATATCATAACCACATATCATATCAGTTATCACTTATCACTTAACATATCATCCACCTACTTCACCTACAACATCCACTTCACCTACAACATCCACCTACTTCACCTACAAATGACATAGCCATATGTTCCCTCCACTACTCCTATAAATACCCTTGCATTCATTCATTCATGGAGATCTCATTTTCATACACAACACACCACAAACACTTCCATTCCCTCATTGCCGTGAGTCCCCCTTCCCTTATAATCCAAAAACCATCTTTCCATTTCCATCACTCCTCACTCCATTCCACACTTCCATTCCCCCAAACCAACTATCCTTAAACCTTATGCTACAATAAAGAGGAAGAGAAGAGGGCCTAAACGTTCATACAATTCAAGTTTGAGTTGTTGGAATGTTTAGGTGTTTCTTTGATTTCAATGTTTAATTTTAATTCTCTTTGTTTTGTATGAGGAACTAAACCCCCCCTTAGCTAGGGGGTGATTCGAAATATATGTTTATGCTTGCATTTTGATTTGATTACTTCTAATTGCATTTCATAAGTTGTTGATTCAATTTGTTTAACCGTTTGATTGATAACTTATTTATGTATGTTTATTAAGAATGCGCGCTTAATTTTCATGCATGAATATGACGCTAGAATATAAGTGATTTTCACCTAATCGTTATGAACTTATATTCACAAGTAGTGGAGGTTGCTTATAAACAATCGCGTTAAATGAATTCTTGGCACGAGTTTCATGCTCATCATAGTAACGAATGCCTCGTCAACACTTATAGTTTTCATAATGCTTAATGATCTTTGATTGTATCTTTATTGTGCTGTTCACGTAAAGGACTTTTGGAGAATGTTGTGAATTGCGTTGCGCTAACCCATCCAATTCATTAACTTAAGGAAAACTTGACGGTTAATTTAAGCGGACCTAATTAACCCGGGGTGATGAGTTTCATAATTTATTGAAATGCAATTGGAAATCTTTTTATTATGCAAGTGTAACATATGTGGAGATGACCCCCTTAGCTATTCTATCATCCATTCATTCCATTTCATAAATTTCATATTTACATTCTGTCTAGTTTATTAACTTGTTTCGTTATTTCAATTTTCGTAAAAACCTCAATCCCCCTTTTGCTTTAATGTTCATTTTAGTTAGAATTCAATTTAGTTTGTGTTTTTAAAGCATTTTGAGTTTTTGGTTTGTCTTAGTGTTTTAAACTTTAATTTTGCATTCTTTGAGTCTAGTTTAGTGTTTTAAACTTTATTTTACGTTTTTGAGTCAGTTTCCAAGAGATTTGCAATCCCTCCTAATCCCCGGTCCAGAACGATCCCTACTTATACTTATACTACAATTGTCAAAAAGAGGGTTTAATTTGTGCGCATATAATTCTCGCACCAATAAAAACACAAAAAAAATTATTTGCAAGAGTATTTTAGGGTTTAGAAGGTTAGGTTTTCCTCATGCATATTCTCCTTGTGATATTCAAGCAAGAACATAAATCTAACATGTAATCTGTCTGTGATATTCAGACCAAACGTAAACATGCAAGACTCATTAAGTTTTGTGAAAATCGTGCAACGCCTAAGAGCGTGATATTCGCTTTAAGTGAAATTACAATTATTAACCACAAGAAGCAATACTCAATTCTTCGATGATATTTCAACCGAATTACATCTAATTACTTATCTAAACATCCTAATGGTAGCTAAGCATTAAGATATAAACTAGTTTAAACACACTGATTAATAATTCATAGTATACATGCATAATATCATAAGCAATTCAATAAAGACTACATATTCATGCTAAGGCTCGTGGCCCAGTCATAGCAAATGGAAATTAGTTACGAACAATTCTAAAACAAAAGGAATTTTATTGAAATAGAAAAAAGATAGAAAACACCTTGAACGTCAAAAGCTCTCTACGTTCTCCAAATTGAATGGCTAGCCTTATTTATAATACTAAAAATATATAATCCTTACTAAAAAAAGGTCTTCTTAAAACTAGGAAACATAATAGAATACGATAACCAGGAAATACACTCATATTCTAACTTTGGGAAATCTGCCCAGCCACAAAGAAGGATCTTCAGGACTCCAAAACAGGCCCAAAACAACTTGAATTAAAACTTGAGATGTCTCGAACACAAAAGACATCATCTTGGACGCCAAAAAGCCCAAATAAGCCCAAAATGTCACTTTGACAGCACTGCATGCAGATCCTTTATTTCCTCGCCATAAATAAACCGCTTGGTAGAAAATTTTGAAACTTTGACACGAACAGGTTGAGATACTCACGAACGTCCTCCAATTAGAAGCACTCCAAAAATCGTCTGTTTGATCACATTTTACTCAAAAGAAAGTCGAATGTCCTACATTGGAATATATAACAAAGTATTAAAAATTCAACCAAAATAACTAATAATAAGGTAAAATATATAGTATAATATCAACTCATCAAATACCCCCAAACTTAGCTTTTTGCTTGTCCTCAAGTAAAAAAAAAACTCAAAAAAAAAAAAAAAAAACTAACAAACTAAAAATTTAAACAAAAATTAACTAAGACAATTTTCACCTTAAAGTTCCTAGCCATAGAAAACGTTAAAAATTAAAACATCATCCCAAAAGTTCCAACAATCCCACGACAGAATCCAAGCTATTTATAACTAATTAGAAAATAATTCATGAACTTCTTTGGTGTAAAGTGAAACGACAAAGTTAAGGAATCCTTTTTATTCAAACATATTTAAGCTTTAAACACACTTATTTTTTTCTTTCTTCTTTTCGATTTTTCTCATTCTTTTTTCTTCATCATTTTTTCTCCTTTTTCTAGCAATAGTAGTGGTCGTGCAGTGCCAGTTTATTAAGTTTTCGATCCAACCTATGTAACGAGTTTTAGGTCAATGACTCACAAACCATAGGGCTTTAGGGCACTAGGTATAGAACACCCCTAAGGACTTACTAACTCGAGTTGAAAAGGCTATGAAACCAACAAACCATAAGGTTTTTTGGCAACGTAAATTTTTGTATATTTAGCTTTCACCTAGGAGCAAGGGTTCGATTCTTGGCAATGTAAATTTTTGTATTCTTTGTTCTTTAATTTTGTCACTACTCTACATTCAACCTCTGTGTTCCCAAGCTTGTCCCTTACATAGCCTAATAAGAAGACTTGCTTTTAATTATTTTGTTTTAAATGGCTAAATAAGGCTGCCCACTATCTGACTTAGCCGAATTCTACCTCCCCTTAGTCTAACTACATCGTTGTACTAAAAAATTGGCTTGACACAAAACGACGTTGTTTGTCCAAGTCTTTTAAAAAACAAAATAGTCTTCTTCCTCTTCGTCAATCATTAGCATAACTTGCAGCCGCCTTTCCACTGTTGCACTCTTCTTCTCCACCACATGACCAAACTTGGGTAGTCCTCGGAGATTCTCACATCATCTAATCTGGGCTTTAGGGTGGTCACGTGACCACCCAGCTGGTCCCTTAGTGCATCTACCACTAGTTATAAGGACATACTCCTTCATTCACTTTGTGGTACAATCTCTACCTTTGATACGGAAATGATAAATGCATATCATTTTTGCTCTCTTATGTACAAACTTTTGTTTAATGTTGTCCGATAGCATTCGTTCAATGGTGTGTGAAAGTAAACTTCCTCTCTCAAATTTGTCATTCGTTTTTAATGGTAAGATAAAATCAACTTCTCCCGAATTTGCCATTTCACGTACCTGCCAAAGGACATCAGACGGCTTGTTTCCCTTACTCGATTTTGGCCGAATGATTCAGGTCAGCAGATATAGAGCTAGTAAACTCGGCCAAAAGTTTTGATATAAAACTTTAAGGAAAGCAGCAGTTACCTTGCTGTATTCATGCACAAATATTATGCCAACCGACTTTTAATTATGTTGACTTTGTCCTATAGGCGACAAGGAATGCGATTGATAAAGACGTAAATCACTAAATTACAGTAATCCAACTTTGCATCTAGTGTTATAATATCAAGTACATTACGTCGACTTAACTTTATTAGTATATTTCAATCAGAGTCCGACGTATATCACTAAACCCCTAAATCACAAGAAATTATTAAGATTCTTGTCATTTGTGGTTGTCTTGTGCTTCCATTACCACATCTAAGCAAGAAATCTAATCATGAATGCAAACTCCAAATAATAGAGGACAAGACTTCACTGTTGTTCACAGCATGGCATCAATCACATGGTTCATATTTTCTATGATTTAAATCTTGGTTTACAAGCCGAATAGAGAGACAGATGATTCTGATAATAAGCCACGCAAATCAAGTGTACATAGAAAAGTAGTGGATTGCCTATTGAATAGAGCATTCATCTTCAACTTACTGCATTATTGGTCGGATTCAAATCCTTCACACCACAAACTAAGTAGAAGTCACTTGTAAAAAAAAATTAAAAAATAGGTATAATATATTAAAGAAACCAGAAAATACATAACATGCATGCTTCTCTATAAATGTCATTTTGGTTAGTTAGGTATACACACCTAGCAGTTTAACCTATAACCCTCAAAACCTCTTCACATACAGCATACTCAAACAATGGCCAAACTAGCAATAGTAGATTTCTCCAATGAAGACTGCTTCAAGCCTGGGACAAGTTCTTGGCTCTCAATACGCAAAGACATTTGCCATGCACTCGAGGAGCTTGGCTGTTTCGTGGCAATATTACCCAACAAAATTTCTTCGGAGGTTCGCAGTACTTTCTTCGACACGTTAGACGAGTTGTTTGATTTCCCAACTGAAATGAAAGTGAAAAGTTCTTATGAAAAGCCTTACCCCACTGGCTACATAAAAGTTAAAACCGCAGCTTTTGAAAGTTTGGGGATTGCTGGTGCTACAAACCCCGAACAAACTCAGATATTCGAACATAATTTTTGGCCCAATGGAAATGATGTATTTCGGTATGATTTACTCAACTTAATTCCACCAGAGAGATCGAAATATTAATTTTTTTTAACGTACATTTACACAATTAATTTGTTCTTTGTTGGGCAGTGAGAGTGCTGATTTGTATACAAAAGTGATGGAAGAACTACAGCATGCTGTCTCGAGAATGGTGTTTGAAAACTATGGTGTAAAGGAGTACCATGATGATCACCTTCAATCGACTGTTCACACTTGCCGATTTAACAAATACAGTGAGCCTGAGAAAACTGGAACTAATGTGGGTCTGCCAGGTCATACAGACAAAAACTTTAGCACCATACTCTATCAAAATCATGTCAAAGGTCTGGAAATATATTCAAAGGACGATGAGTGGATATGTTTTGATCCTCTGCCTTCGTCCTTCATATTTCTAGCAGGTGATGCATTACAGGCATGCCACAAACACAATTATGTGATACGTACATACGTAATCAAGTTATCATGACTATTGTTAATTTCTAAAGGTGCAAAGCATTTGAAATGATATATTTTGTAATCAAATTATCAATATTTTGTAATGGAAAGTATAATAATATATTTCTTAGTGAGAATGTTTATGTGGTTTTGCTTGACTCAGGTTTGGAGCAACGACAGAATACGAGCTTGTAAACATCGAGTGACCTTGAGCGAGAATGATGTACGACACTCAGTCGGACTATTTTCATTCAGGGTAGGGGAAACACATACACAGAAGGAGCTTATAGACGAGGACCACCCCCTACAGTATAAGCCATTGAATAACTTGGAATATATTCAATATGTCAGGAAAAATGGCTCCAGCCTTGGACCTGACCATACCGTCAAGGCATATTGTGGCGTTTGATTTGTCTAGGTCTAAGGCTACAAGACAATCTCCTCTCCTTATTTACCTTTCTTTACCTCTTCTCGTTTCTTTGTATTTCTTTCTTGTCAAAAGATAAGGCTGTGTAGCCTGTGTTTGTTGTTTGGTATATCTTTATGTCATGGCGTTGTTTCTTATTTTCTGTCAAGTTGCAGCACAGTGTGGATGATTGGCAGCCGTCACTGGGTTTATTTGGCTGCCACCGATTGGAATTAATGCAGAAAGATGTATGCCAAATTGGTACTTTTGGTAGTTAAATAATGACCTTTGATCTTGTATGTGATGCAATCCAATGGCCATACTATTCAGAAAATAAACAGTTCTCTATTGAAAAGTTGTGACTGATCATAATTCCGAATGGGCATGACTCGTTTGAAGAGATATATCAGTCTCCATAAATACAGATTGTTTCCTGCATATTTGGATTTAACCAAAAAAGTCATATTTCTCCCTTCGAATTCACAAGTCTCCATTTTCCACTCTAGAATCCACCAAACTCCACCAACTCCTAAATCCCAACAAATTCATTGAATTTTGGATACAACTAGATTTTGAACATTTTTAAAAACTCGAGATTGAATACTACAAGATTTTGACAAACTCCTTAAAAATCAAGATTGAATACTACTAGAATTTGGCAGATTCATTTAAAATTTTAATTAAATACACCTGATTTTTGAATTTTTTAAAATCTATAATAATCTCAATTGGATACACATCTTAAGTGTTATTCTCATCCTTTTCGAAAACTTATAGATGCTACTGTTTTCCTTTTCCATGCACTTTCTATTACTATAGTACGAAATCTAGAAGAGAAGGAGAATGTGTTTAAAAGAAAGAAAGATAATAATAATAATTTGAAGAATAAAGAAGCCGAATATTTTTAGTTTCTTGATACAATGATATAGGAGGATTGGAATGTTGGATAAGTCATAAATGACACAACAATTAAGTATTAAATTTGTTATTTATGAGATTCAAACCTGACTTGACTTGCAAGTTGAAATGAATACTATAAGACAATGATGTTATTAATTAGTCTTTTTCTCCAATGAGACGTTCTATTACAGTTTCTCTAATGTTAGCATTTCACCATGTGACAATCTCCCATTGAACGGTGATGTCATTGAAACTAAAATTTGGTTACTTAAGAAAATCTCTCCTATCTCAGACCCAAAACGGGCCTATTTTTTCATATTGGAAAATGAATGCTTATGGGTCTAACAATCACCACCGTCAAATCAAGCAACTTCACCCTTCTTATAAATATCTGAAAGAGATACAACACACCAGACGAAAACTAATATGAAAGAACTCCTAGTGAGTCTGAAAATGATTAAACGTAATCAAACTAAAGGAACAGAACAATGTCACTGCTTCCATGCCTTGCAGCTCCAAAACCTTATGTTGGCTATGTGCGTGGACCAAAAGACGGATATCCTGGGAACTACAACATTTCACAACGACAATTCTACATCAAACCCTCTTGATCACAGTAATTCCCCTTCTACAAAAGTATAGAAACTCTCAACCCTTCCCTTGCTCTACCTCACCTTCGCCCTACTCTTGACCGGCGACAACATGATGTATTCATACGGCCGTACCACCCTATCTCTATTTACTCTTTATTATGTGCAACCCAATTGACTTTTAATGCATTTTTCTCTTTCTTGATTCTCAAAAGTTCACTCCTTTTGTACTCTACTCTCTTGTTCTTCTAACCATGTCTGCCTCCCTTCTTGAATTAATGCAGATTTCAAAATACTACCACTAATATCTTGAAGAAAAAGTATGTTGTTGATTTCGTATGCACACTTGGTGCATCTGCGACGTACACATTTTACCTTTCCCAAGTACAATTTTCATTCGAGAAGGTTATAAACACAGAGACATTTTCTACTGATTAAACATGCAAACATGCTTGTAATGTCACTACAAGAAAAATGAGCTTTGCGTACAAAATAAAGGGCATAATTGAGAATTTTGTGTCAGTTTCACCACCAATTCAAAAGCTTAAATAGTTCCCATTCCATAGAGGGCACCATCTATTATGCCCAATGTTAAAAAGCAGTCACAAAACAGTAATGGCCACGAAAACCGTGCCGAGTGGAGTCAGATGACAACTTTTTTACTGAAAATGGGCGCAAAAAACATTTTGTGTCTATAAAAATTATTTGTCAGAGGCACTATATGTTCTCTCTTCTTTGTCTTTACCTCCTCTAGCACACCAATAATTAAAATTTATAAAATTGTGGTAAATAATGGTATGGAGCTGTTTATTAATGTGCAATATTTTAGCCTCAGAATAAGTTAGCAATAATGTTGTTCAAATTCGTTTTTTGCGAGAGCCGAACCTCAGATCTCTCACTTACAAGTAAAGAAGAATATCACTACACTGTAATACTAAGTGGCGTGTTTTAGATTTACAAAGGATCATTTCCAGGTGCAATGAATGTTTGTTGGATTCGTATCTTTTTGAACTGCTTTTTAGATTGTTATCTTCCTAAAGGTCTGTTTTTTTTATACTTAGTGATATGGTTTTTGGTTTTATAGTAAGTGTTTAATTTTTTTATTGTATTAAAAGTCCTACCTATAGTGACACATAACCAACAATTATGCCCTTAGGGTCAGTCTCTATGCAAAAGTTAGTTGGCCTTCAGATAGACAAATGAGTTAATAATTGTAGATTCCTTTTTATGACACTAATGATAGAAATTGTGTCCACTAAATATTAATAAATAATAAATCACTCTACTTCTCATTGGGTCTTCAAATGGAGAATATATTTTAATAATTATAAATTCCCTTTTCTGACACAAATGTTAGAAATTATGTCTAGTAAATATTAATAAATAATAAATCACTCTATAGCAAAATAATATGTTGGCACAATTATGGATTTGTGCCTTTATTCTAATATAAAACGTCCACACTTCTTTACTAATTTGTATATGGAAATTTAGAAGGTTGCTTCATACACTTGTGTTTCTCAAGTTCTACATCATTGAGAATGGCGGACAGGCGACGTCGTAGAGTTAGAATTGGAACCGAATCTCCAACATCAAATTCGTCTATTGCTTCCAACATTAAAACAACAAATTCCACAACGAATCCTCCAACTCAACGTGCACAACAACCTGTTAGTGCCGAGCGCATACCTCGTTCTATTGTTAATCAGTACATTCTTACTATTGTTGCTGATGGTCGCCTTGGCTACGCATTACTCTCCAATAACGGATTTGTACGCGCACCTCAAGGACGTGTATTGCCATCATGGGCAAACCCAGGTAAGACAGAACAATACCCTGTCAATTTGGTTTTTGCTGAAACAACAACTGAAGAGTCTACCAGTTCTGTCGTTCTTATTGAAGAACCATGCACTTGTCAAGCACAAATTCGTCCTAGAGGCCTGTCTCTCCCACATATGAGCTCACAAAATATGCATAATGTTACCGTTGAGATTTTAAGTAGTGATGACGAGGACAATTAATATATTTTGTTTATGTTATATTTCACTGGTGTGTGAAAATATAATTATCTTATGCTATGCAAGACTCCTCTTAGGTCCTTTTATCAACTTATGTAGTAGTACAATATAGTAATTTTTCTTTCTAATTGGCCCATGATATAGATACTCCCAGCATTGTATATTTTTTGGTTTATAATTATGTTTTCCCTTTGGTTCATACAAAAAAGAAAAACAAAAAGTAAAAAAGAAAAGAAATAAAGTAAAAGAACAACGGAAGCCTGACACGCAAGCCTTTTATCATGCTAAACACAATTAACCTTCTATAGAACTTCAAAATTAAAACAAAATTGGACAAAAACTAATAATGGCTTTGTGAAATCATGTCCCTGGAATTTCACTATTAATTACATATCTCGTTCTTTAAATTAGTTAATTTTAATTCCGTTGATTTTTGGAATTAAATCGAATAACTATCAGGTTTGAATTTTCGTAATCAATCTTTAAAATTCGTTGACCTTTCGAGTTCACAATTGATGTTTTCAAATAGATCTCGAGACCATGAACGCATAGACGAAAACTGCGAGCAAGTCCAGATTATACGGTATAGTTACGGACATTTGAAGTCGTTTCTCTAAACTATAGATTTAAGGGAATATAAACTCCCACCTTGTGGGGAAGAGGCCATTCAAGCCAAAGGGAAGGAACCAATTAGTTAAATGGTGGAGGACCAATCAGGATTTTTTTAGGGGGGGGGGGGGGGTGGGGTTTGAGCAACCAATCAGAAATTAGGAAGAAAAAAATATTAATATGTGAATCGATGTTCGAATTGTGCTTTTGCCATATCCCGAAGACGGGGTATGATAGATGTACGGATAATTGATGACGTCACGTGTCGATCCAGAACGTATGTTGGAATCAGAGAGTGACAAGCTTATAAAATTGGATTTTTATTAAGTTTCCCCTTCTCCAAATTGGACTTCTCTCTCTATTTTATGGTGCAAGTTTGGGTTTCCCACCAGCAAATTCAAAAACTTGGGTTTCCACCACCGAATTACAGAATTGTGCCCACTAACTCTTATAATAATAATTAAAAAATATTTGTTATAATAATAATTGTGCCCACTAACTCTTATAATAATAATTAAAATTCTACCCTAATTCTATCTCGGGTCCCTTCTATCTCTTTCCCTGTACTTTCCTCTTTCGCTCCGCCTACCTCACCTTTATCTCTCTCTCACCTTTATCTCTCTCTCTCCAACCCCTCTTTCTCTCTCTACCTTCTCCAGACAAATCACGGAGGCTTTTAAGCTCCATCATCGCCAAAATCCCCTAGCAGAAACCCCCTACACGCGATGGAGGAAGGTTTGGGAAGATCGGAGTTTGGTAGGGAGGGATCAAGGGAGGGGGTGGGTCGAGTTTGGGAAGATCGGTGGATGTAGAGCCTGAATCGGAAATCGCGTTGGGATCCGAGTTCGATAGGGAGGGATCATGGGAGGGAGGTGCGTCGGGTTATGAGGTGTTGGTGAGGGAAGGGCAGGTGCGAGTCGGAGAGGGAGTGAGGAGTCATGGTCCTCATCAATATTTCATCGCCGTCGTGGAAGCCTTCGAATTCGGAGTCAGCCGCACCTCCATTGCCACCTCAACAAGCTTCCGTTTTTGGGTTCGACCTCGATCTGCACCAAGCTCGCAAAATTTCGGTTCTGTCAACCCAATATCGCTCTAAAGCACGCAACAGATGCGTCCATTGTTCCGTTCATACGAGCGCAGAGTTCTTCTAGTTCGTCTTCTTCCCATTTTTTGGAAAAATGGTTCATGGGTTTTCAATGCTATTGCATATACCATTCAAATTATGATTTAGGTGTCTCAGATTTTAAATTTTAGATTTTGGTATGGCTTCTAACTCCATATTGTTGGTTGCTCAAAGGTTATGTCCCAAGACTCCAAATTTTACAAAGTCGAAGTGATTCTGAGGTGCGGAAACAATTCACTCATCTGTTTGGTTCTTAATTTTGTTTAGGTTGATTGTTTATAGCTCTACATGTCTGCTGTGCTTTTTTCTTCTATTACTTTTGTGTGTGGAATATGAGGTTATGGGTTTTAATTTCATCTAATTATTTCTTAATCTTTGCTATGATTATGGGACGAGCTAGGCCCTGGCGAGTTTCGCATGTTTCTTCGGTAAGAATTGTTGAACCTTAAACACAGCTTACTGCATATTAATTGGCATTGCATTTTGCATTGGCATAATAAAATTAGGAAAGCAACAAATTGATGTTTCAAATTTTGTTGATTGGATAGTAGGAAGAATAACTCTCTATTTCTAAGCCTGTGTAGTTATCTAAGCACCATCCCATCTTCTTCTGCGGTTGCCTTTAATCCTTTTTACACACTTAAATCCATTTGCATATATCGAACACATAGTCACGACTGATTTGGATTGGAGTTCAAACACGATAAACATTGAAGGTTAATGAAATTCCAATCTAGAGTGACCTTGATGTCACTGGACCTAAATTTTGATTGCGGTGTGACCTGTTGTGACATGTCAAAAGATCAATTAGTAGTTGTTAGTTGTACCACTATACAATTCATTTTTGGAATTTAATGAAAATTATTTGTGATTATTGCTTGGAATTATAGATAGGATTTCGAAAAGTTAATTCTTTTTATTGCTTCTTCTTGTTCGTCATTGCAGATGCTCATAAAGGATATAAGATGATGGGTATAATGTTAGTAATAAAAGGTTAGTTTGTTGACAGACTGCTTAAACTATTGAATAATGTTGCAACTCTCTCCCATATTCCTGATGTTCATCTGTAATAAAAGGTTGTTTTTTTGTCATGCCATACTTCGTTTTTGGGTTCATCTGTAAGTTTCTGCTGAATCTTTGAACCAGTTTTGGCAGTTGGTTGTTGATCCTGCCACCAAAGAACTATTGCATTATACTAAGAAGCCAGTGACTTTTGTATATAATTATCAAAATAAAATTTCATTGTTTCTTATATAACAAAGTATTCGTTAATTTTTTTGTCTTAAACATTTTCGGTTAGCTAATATTTTGCAAGAATGATTTATGATGTGCAACTTGAAAAATAGACGGTTCGGATCATTAAAGTTCGATGTGGTGTGGACCCTACAACTAATTCTCATTTTTTGAAAAAAAAATGGGGATCCGTCTTGTTAAAAGATCTATATATATATTGGACATGGACTTGACAAGATTTACACATAATACAAACACGATTTTACCAAATCACCATGTAACAAGTTTTTACTAGACGAGTGATTCACTTGTTCACCACACAGAAACATTTATTAGACGAGTGACTCAAATGTGATTGTATCTTAATTGCAAAAGAATTTCTCCAAAATAAGTCTCTTTCGACTCACCCTATATAATTCTAGTGTTGGAGAAATTTTTCATTGTGACGAGAAAACGTGTGGTACACCACTTGTTTTTATGTAAGTTGTGGGAAATTTATTTTTTAAGTTATTAATTTTTTAACACATATATTTCACCATTTATATAGTAATACGTGGTGCACCACTCCATGTGCCGATCACACTGAAAAATCTCTTCTATTGTTGCATTGCCTACATTTGCAATTGGTATTACTGCAGTGGTAGAAAACAATAATATTTATCCATAGACACTTGATTCAGCAACCTCTTACTTCAACTAGACTTGACATTCGTATCGTGTTTCTCTTGTTCGTGTCGTTTTTATGAGATACCCAATACTTTAACGCGTCGTATCGTGTAACACCAATTAAAATGAACGAGTAATACGACCCGACTTGAACACGACCTTTTAAAATGAACGGGTAATATGATCCGATTCTTTACTCATTAAAGAAAATATATTTTAAACTAATAAATAAGCAAATGAAAAATGTAATACCACAAACATAAATAAGATCAAAGAATCCAACGGTAAGGATTTAATCTCATAAGGGAGATTAAAACTTATGACTATTATTGTAGTAAGATTTTTTAATTAACGAAGAAGTATGAAAAATATAAAATACAAATACAAATGCTCGTAACGACAAACTCTCCAACTTTTAGGAAGAGGTTAACTTTTAAATTTGCAACCACAATCCCATAACCACATATTTACATTTAACCGTAGATTGTCGTTTACGTTTATGCTCTATTCTTATCATTAAATTTCATTTTTTCATATTTGGTTTTTTGAAAACATTATCTTTTATGGTTAATTGAAATATGAGTCGATGATATATAATTTTTAGAGACTTTATAAACTATGAGCAATATTTCCATTAACCGTAAAAATATGAACGTGATATCAACGTTCGTTTTTCTACATCCACTAAAAGATAATGTTTTCAAAAAACAAAATATAAAAAACGAAATTCAAAGAGAAGAATAGAGCGTTAACGACAATCGACGGTTAAATATCAAGATAGTGTTTATGGACTATGTTGTCAAATTTCAAAGTTGACCTCCTTCATCAAAGTTGGTAAGTTTATCATTACTAGTGGTTGTATTTTTATTTTTATATTTTTCATACTTCTATATTAATTATTATGAATTTTTATTAATTTACACTCAAACAATAACACTATTCATTAGAGTTTAGAGGGTTTTAAAAATCTAAACGACAATGAAACCATCGTCTAAACATAGATGATGCAATCACAAGCGTTTTCTTTTCACATTTTTGCTTTTATAATAATTATTATGAATTTTATTTATTTTAAACTTCCCTGTTCACAGGGGTTTGTAGGGTTTTAAAAATCCAAATGACGATATACCCATCAACAAAGCGAAAAGGATGCAGCCATGAGCGTTTCTATTTTTTTTTTTTTTTTTCACATTTTTCACTTGTATATTAATTATTACAAATTTTTTAATGTGCTTGGTATTTTTAATGTGCTTTTATATTATTTTAATTCAGTTATGTGAGATTAAATACTCTGACCATTGTAGTAAGTTTTTTTAGTAGTTTACAATTATCAAACTAGCTTTTTCTTATAGAGTTGAAATAAGTTACTCTATGATAAATCCTTAATGTGTGATCCAATAACGACTTAATTAGTTAACATGTAAATTTAAAATCTGTTATTTCGTATCGTTTCAAATCTGGCTAATAGAACGTGTAAAAAATTGTCTAAGTTTACATTCAACAATGTTTTTTTCCCTTGGCGGGCCCCACCAATCCTCCTAATATTTAACAATTCTATCTTATGTAAAATAAAATTAAAAAATAAAAAAGAAAACGAATTCAAAAATGCATTGACTAAATTCAAAATGAGTCAAGGGGGTGAGAGCCGAGGCTCTCTGTCTCTCTCTCTCTCTCTCTCTCTCTCTCTCTCTCTCTCTCAGAGTCAGCACCACTCAGGCACTCACCACCAACTCATTTCTCTGAAACGGAAATTCATCAAATTCTTTTCCCAATTAATTAAATTTTTAGACAAAATTAGCGAAAATAGCTTTCTTGCTCCTCACCACCCTCTATTACCTCTTCCTCGCTCTCACCCTCGGTGCGTGCTTTATCATCGTCTCAACCGCCTCTACTGCTTCTTCTTCTTCACTTCCCCCAATGGCCACCATGGAGGGCTTGATAGGCCTCGTCAATCGGATTCAGAGGGCCTGTACGGTCCTCGGCGACCACGGCGGCGCCGACTCTGCATTGCCTACTCTCTGGGAGTCTCTTCCTCTTGTCGTCGTCGTCGGCGGCCAGGTCCCTCTCACCGCGCTCTCATTGTTGTTTTCCTCTGTTTTCTTTTTTGTTTGGCTTATCGAGTTTTTGCGGTATGTTTGGATGATGTAATTGCAGAGTTCTGGAAAGTCGTCGGTGTTAGAGAGCATCGTGGGGCGTGATTTTCTTCCAAGAGGATCTGGTTAGGGTTTATGCTTACTGATTACGAATTTTCATATTTTATGCTGTTTGGCTCCTGAGAAAACAGAGGAAAGAAATGTAATAAAAACAGAATAATAGCAATAATAATATTATTATCATTAAAAATAAGTCAACTATTTTTCAACATATAAAGGTAATCGTCAACTCGGTCAAACTAAACAATTTTAAATTGATTTGTTACTTTTTTATTAGAATATACTCAAAAGGCCAAACTAATAAAGGTTTTCTTTACAGATTATGATTGTTATCTTTCAATCTTATGCGCTGTTTGGCTGCTGAGAAAGCAGAGGAAAGAAAATGAAACAAAAAGCAAATTTTAAAAGAAAAGCAAACTATTGTTCAGCATAAGAAAAAATAGTCAACTAAACTAAGCAATATAAAGTTTCTTGTTTGATGATTACATTATTTGTATTAGAACCATACACATTAAAGCTTCAAAAGTAATTTTAGTTTGCTTGGGTTGCAGGAATTGTGACCAGAAGGCCATTGGTCTTGCAGCTGCACAAGACAGAACAGGGAATGCAGGAGTACGCCGAGTTCCTCCACTTGGAAAAGAAAAGATTCACTGATTTTTGTATGTTATTTATTGTACAGATGTGCTATGGATCGAGCACCTGATTAATGTTTTTCTAGTGATTATTCTGGTTTTGACGAGATGATAACGTTAATGTTATTACATTATGGATCCTAGTTTGAGTAGTGTTTTGTGACTTTTTCTTACATATAGTGTAAAATGGTAGATTTTGATGGAAAACTTGGGTGATTGGTAATATAGTATGAGTGATGAAACAAAAACTTGATGGTTTGCAGGAAAATACTAACAACATGCACCTATTATGTTGTTATTTTGCTCGTATTTTTCAATAGCCTTATTTTCAGGTTGTCTCTTTTGCTTGTTTAATTATGAATCAAAATCACTTCAAGCATGAAATGTATTCTTAGAAATATAGCAATGAAATTTTAGCAAAAGTGTCTACTGTTTCCCCTTCTCTTTTATTTTAAAGTGGAATTTCATATTGGATTTTCTTGTTTGTGTCTTAATTTCTTAAACAGCTGTTGTTCGAAGAGAAATTCAGGATGAAACTGACAGAATTACTGGGAGATCAAAACAGATATCTAATGTTCCTATTCATCTCAGTATCTACTCCCCAAATGGTAACAATGTTCTTTACATTGGTTTTGGTGTGATTGTTAATTGTTATTATGATCCTTGTTCTTTTTGTGCTCGTATGTATTGGTAGCATTGCTTTACATTACAGATTTACAGTTTATTTTGTTAATATTAACGGAAATTTCATTCCACGTGATGATTATGACCTGTATAACGTCAAAAGAGTGACCTTGATTTCATGAAGTGCACACAATGTGACAATGCAACGAAGCATTTTGTGTTTCAGTTAGAGGAATTTGATTCCATGACCATGTAGTTACATTCTAAATATTTATTTTCGTGCTGTTTAACCATGAGAGCGTCAACAAATGCCTTCCTGCGTAAAACTACTCTTGTTGTGATGAATGAAAATTCTTAGCTTAACTGTTCATCAATAATTTTATCATTTTCCTTCTTCTGAAATCTTGGGTTAAAACAAGTTTCTACAATGGAAATTATCTGTGGTCTTTTGGTGGAATGAATTATCTGTGATTCATGTTTTTTCTGTCGCATAAGGTTGAACCCTTATCTTTTATTCAATGAAGTATTCAATAATGATCTGTTGTCCATTTTGCTTTCTGACAAACATATGATTTATCTTCTTGGCAGTTGTCAATCTAACATTGATAGATTTGCCTGGTTTAACCAAGGTTGCTGTAGGTATAATTGTTAAACTTTTTCCCCTTGGTTCCAAGTTCAAACGAAAATTTTAATGTTTTATTTATTGAATATCTACTCATAGATGTTTCTTGCTGACAGAGGGACAGCCAGAGAGTATTGTTCAAGACATTGAAAACATGGTTCATTCTTATGTTGAGAAGGTAATACGGAGTTCCTTTCCCCCCTCAATTTATAGATAAATAGCTTAGAACAATGGAGAATTCAGTCAGAAACCAAGTTTGCAGTTGCAATGGACATTCTGTCAAGCCATTTACTCTTTAAATTGGTATCCTCTATTCAAAGGGGCGGAATGAGTCTGGATATTCTGACAATTCAGTTTTCATTCGGAATAGCAATTCATTCTTATCACAGCTTGCATGTAAATAACATCTTTTTATCTATTTAAGTCAATTTAAGGGCTGAAGAGTTATACTTAAACCGATTCCCCATTTTCGAGCTTTGATTGATAAATGTTTTTATCCTTAAGTCTTAGCTTTATTAACCGTTCTAATATTTATCCTGCATGTTTGTGTTGTGACCATTACCAGGATATGTATTACCGTTTACTAAATTTCTGGATAGATTGTTTGCCTTGAAGTTATTCACAAGCTAAGTTTGGTTTTATTCTTCATTCTTAATGAAAACGCTTCTTAGTACAGCCTAATTGCATCATTCTGGCAATAACTCCAGCCAATCAGGACATAGCAACATCTGATGCTATCAGGATTGCTAGACTAGTTGATCCTACAGGTATCGTCCCTGAACAATTTTCCGACCTTATCATTCAACTGTATGATCTCGCATGGTCCATGCGTCACAAATCTTCTTTTGCGCTTTCGTTTTATGTATTGATCTTCTGTGTTTCTTTTCTTAGGTGAAAGGACATTTGGTGTGTTGACAAAGCTTGATTTAATGGACAAGGGAACAAATGCTTTGGATGTAAGACTTCTTGCTTGTATTATGCTGTTCCACTTGAATTGCTATTTCATGTACTAAATATTTCCATCTTTATTCTAGCCTGATTAATCTATTATTAAAAAGATCCATCAGACTGCGGTGGATTGAATGATTTGATCAATGAATATTCGATTCTTTTTTCAAATTTTAATTGATTCACAACAAGTCTTCCAAGTTTCATATAAATATAAAAAAATACAGATTGGGGTTGTCATTAATTATTTGAGATAGTATTTCAGTACTATACGTAAGTATATAGGTTTATCCTTCATCCTTTCTGAAGTTTCAACTTAAGAAAGGTGTTTAGCTTGAACATCTATGGTGGTGGTTAATTTTGTTGGGAGTTGCATTTTATATTAGAACATATTTTGCTCATGGAGGTTCGCGTTTGTTTTTTCCTGGAGGTCATCAATCCACTCTGTTGATGATAGGTCATAATGTTTTATTTGCATTGAGTTAGGTTCTCGAAGGAAGGTCTTATCGGCTTCAACACCCTTGGGTCGGAATTGTGAACCGTTCACAAGTTGATATTAACAAAAATGTGGATATGATTGCTGCCAGGCGGAGGGAGCACGAATTTTTTAATTCCAGTCCAGATTACGCACATTTGGCAAGCAAAATGGGTTCAGAATATCTTGCAAAACTTCTCTCAAAGGTTTTCCCGGCCCCCTACATCTATGATTTGATAGCTCAATGTTTACATATAATGTAGAACTTGGGAGTTAATGTTTAGTTTTCGTATGATTTCAGCATTTGGAGTCTGTAATTAAAGCTCGCATTCCAGGAATAGCATGTTTGATCAATAAAAGCATCGGAGAACTTGAAGCGGAGTTGGATTATCTTGGTAGACCTGTTGCTATTGATGCAGGGGTGAGAAATCTATATATGTCATCCATTCATTCGATTGTGATGCTATTTGGTTTTAGATTATCATATGAAGTTATTTTGTTTGTATGTATCAGGCACAGTTATATACTATCCTAGAGTTATGCCGGGCATTTGACCGGATATTCAAGGAGCATTTGGATGGAGGGTAATACATCCCTTTTAACATGCCATATACATATATTTTTTTTGTAGAATACATATGGATGATAATGCCTCCTTTCATGTAACTTTACATTTTCTGATCGAGAATCTGATGTCCAGCGATATGTTTACATTGGGAAAAAAAAATCAGATGCATTTAATGCTTCATTTTGTGACCAACACATGATCTTATTCTTCACAGTTCATGTGCGATTGAGCATATGTGAGCCTGATCAAAGAATTTCTACTTGATTCCTCTGCTCTTTCATATGAATTCACCAGTTCTGTATGGCTGGCTTTGAGAAAGCCTGTCAGCTCTGAAGGTTCAAAAGTAGTTAACTTGCAAAACGTTAGCCAGTGATTATATATAACTGCTATTTTTTCAATTCACTCAATTTGTATCCAGTAACGCTGACCACAAGTATGGGCAAAAAAGATAATAGCATTTCACTGATTTTTATACTACAGACGACCTGGTGGAGATCGGATATATGCTGTATTTAATCACCAGCTCCCTGTTGCTTTGAGGAAGCTCCCTTTTGACCGTCATCTTTCAGTTGAAAATGTAAGGAAAGTCGTTTCAGAGGCAGATGGGTACCAACCTCATCTAATTGCACCTGAGCAAGGTTATCGGCGCCTCATTGACAGTGCACTTAACTATTTCAGGGGTCCATCTGAAGCATCAGTAGATGCGGTAAGTGTCTACCATTCCATCTTCTTGTCCTCAGGGTAGTTTGGGGTTCGTTAACGCCGAACAAGCTATAGCATAGCAATTTTGTTTCCATGGCCACTGGAAGCAGAATTGTTTTCAATTTTGTTCACTTGACAATAAAGTAGTTATTCAAGCAGCATTCTTATTCAGTAATCGAATACTGCAGGTTCACTTTATTTTGAAGGAAATTGTGAGAAGGTCAATTGGAGAAACTCAGGTTCAAATCTTTATAACTAATACACTCCATCTAACACTTGAATGGTTTATTAGTGGGGAAAGCTATAGATTGTGTTTTGGGAATGAAACAGGAGCTGAAGCGCTTTCCAACTCTTCAAGCCGAATTGGCAGCAGCTGCTAATGAAGCATTGGAGAGGTTTCGTGAAGACAGCAAGAAGACAACTTTGCGATTGGTGGACATGGAATCCTCGTATCTGACAGTGGATTTCTTCCGGAATCTCCCTCAAGAAGTGGATAATGGAAATCCGTATGCCGCTCCTGAAGTTCGATATGCAGAGGGGCACTTCAACAGGATAGGATCCAATGTTTCCTTGTATGTTAAGATGGTTTCGGAGACACTGAGAAATACTATCCCGAAGGCTGTCGTTCATTGTCAAGTGAGGGAGGCTAAGAGGTCTTTGCTTGATCACTTCTATATCCGATTGGGCAAAATGGAGGTTCTCTCTCTCTCTCTCTCTCTCTCTCTCTCTCTCTCTCTCTCTCTCCCAGGGTCGATGCTGTTTGGCTGATTCGAGTACTGTTATTTCGTGCAGGGAAGGCAACTTGCACAATTGCTGGGTGAAAATCCTGAAGTGATGGAAAGGAGGCAACAATGTGGCAAGAGGCTTGAATTGTACAAGTCTGCAAGGGATGAGATCGACTCGGTCTCATGGTCCAGATGAATCATGAAACTGACCCTCAATGCATCTTTTTTGTGTGTATTTTAGGATAAGTAACCGTGAATGCATATCAAGTATAGTCGTTTCGGGTGGAGTTTAAATCATTTCAGTTAAAAGACATTTCTTTAGAATCATTATCATGGTCCTTGCCATCTTGTGATATCATGCCCGCAGAAGCCTATTTGAGATGTTCATGGCTTTTATTTTATTTTTAATTTTACATACGTTAAATAAACGGTTAAATGGGTATCCATCCATAATCACTCATTTAAATTTCACGGGGAAACGGTTGTGCCTATAATCGTTTATTTGTTTAAATGGTTACCCATAACCATATCCGTAAGCTTTAAATGGACGGATAATTGCGGTTACCCATATTTATGGGTATTTTGCCCATCCCTGTGTACCGACCTCTGTTTAAATTGCTTAATTAAAAAAAAAATTAAAAGGAAACGAGCAACGGACACAGGTCCCCAAGAGAGGATCTTTGTCGGATCCTCCAGTCACATTCGTTCATCGTACATCGTTTTTGCTAATTAAGTGTTTAAAAAAAAAAAATTGGGGGAGACGGGGAGGAATATAGTATATAATCAAGTGTTTTTGCTAATTATATTGACTTTGATTCGACCAGTTGCTATTATTTTAGTGGAGAGAGCCTTTTCGCAATGAATATTGTGAAAAGTCCATTGCATAACCATATGGGAGATCAATGGTTAAGTGATAGCACGATGGTTTGTATTGAGAGCAAAGTTTTTTCTTCCATTAATAATGAAGCTATAATACAGCGTTTTCAAAAAATGAAAACACGTCGTGGACCATTATAACTTGTATTTGTTCTCTAAATTATGAATGATGTAACTATGGTTTAATTTTTAAGATTATTATATGTCTAAAAAATGTTGTGAACTTTAACATGTGACCCTCCAAATTATTTTTCCTGGATCCGCCTTACTAAAATTGAAGTATTTTTTTTTATTAAATAAAGTTATTAGGTGGGTTTTTTTTATCAATAAAGCTCCTGTAGACATCGAAATTTCGGTGAAATGAATGTTAACCAATAATTAAAATTTCAACGCTTACGTGTCACATAAATTTTACATGTAGCGTGTGACTCAACGAAAAATCGAAATAAATTGGAAAGGTCATCAAATAGGACACGTGTCAATATCTGGCAGAAATGATTTATTTCATCTGATTATTTAAATCCAAAAATCAAGTTTTGGAATTCTATAAATAGGAGGCCAAGGCATTCATTTCGAAAAAAAGAAAAAAAGGAAGAAGAGAAAGAAAGAAGGAAATTTACATCACACCAAAACCTTGAAGCTTTGAAACTCTAAAGCTCTCAAGCAAATCCCGAAGGATCAAGAAAACACTCTTCGTTCTTCGTCAAATCCTCCTTCAAAGGTCAAGCCCCAACGGCCCTTGAAGAACTTCCACCGACTCAAGATCAAGCCCCGACGGCCCCTTGAAGAAAGTGTTCATCGTTCATCATCCGTTCATTCAAGATCAAGCCCAAAAGCCCTTGAAGAAATCCACACAACCATTATTCAAGATCAAGCCCCGACGGCCCCTTGAAGAAAGTGTTCATCATCCGTTCATCCTAAGATCAAGCCCCAACGGCCCTTTGGATCAACAACCTCAACAAATCCACACATCCAATCGTTCTTCAAGATTAAGCCCAAAAGCCATTGAAGATCCGCTCATCCATCAACCTTCAAGATCAAGCCCAAAAGCCCTTGAAGAAATCCATACATCCAGTCTTCAAGATCAAGCCCAAAAGCCCTCGAAGATCCGTTCATCAACTGTTCATCCCTAGATCAAGCCCCGACGGCCCCTTTGGATCAACAGCTCATCCACAAACCTACACCCTACGAAGATAGAATCAGAGGATCAAATTACAAAGAGATTGTAACCCCAAAATCATTAACACAAAAATATATTTTGTGCACGGTATTCTTGTCTCTTGTTTTCAGGAATTTTTCGTGTTCACGAATTTGGCACGCCCAGTGGGACAATCTCTACCTCTCATCTCTGTCTCCGTTCAAGATATTCAAAGCACAGTCCATGGCTTCAAACAAAGAACAAGTCATGAATATTGGAACTACCTCCATTGAAAGACAGTTGGTTCAGATGAAGGAAACAATTGCAAGGCTGATAAAAACTGCAGTGGAGAAAAACTTGCAAACCGCCGGGCTCATCAACCGTCTGGAGGCGCAACATGGTGTCATGGTGAAACCAAGCTCTCTTCCAACTAAGAAGACCGAAGAAGGCTTCAACCCAAATGCCTACGAACTCATGTCAAAGGCTAGGCATGACTTTGCTTCCTCTTCAAATCTTGGAAAGAAGGTTTCAAACACCGTCAACGACAAAGATAGCGACCTCACCAAAACTCAAAAGAAGTTGAAGGAGCATGGTTACGGAATTGACAACAACCAAAGTACACCTCCAAAATCAATGGCATCAAGCAAGGGACAAGCCGTTCTTGCAACCACCAAGGGAAGAAGCATAAGCACTTCCGCCACAAATGGAGCATCCATTGGTACCACAACCACTCCTCAACATGCCGCTGCAAAGTTGGTACTGCTAAGCAAGCAAGAGCAGCATCAAAGGAGCGAGTCGGTCATCCACCTGACCTTGCTGGGGGCACCAAAGCATGCTATTGAGGCACACAAGATGACACCCCAAAATGGCCAATGGGGTTCTTCATCAGCACTATGGATGTCTGAAGGAAAGTCATGTCTATTGGCTGCACAAGTCATGACCATCGGCGTCACCTCTGTTGAAGAACAGCTAGCTCAGATGAATGAAGCAATCGCAAAGCTCACACGGACTGTGGAAGAGAAGGACTTGCAGATTGCCGCACTTGTCAACCAACCAGATGCGCTGCCCGACGTGAAAGTCGACCCAAATATTGGCCTATTAAAGAAAGAAGGCGACGAAGAAGAGGAGCCACCAGTGGAGAAAGTTGAAGAGAAGCCGAAGCTAGACCAAGCAACGGCATTCATGGGATCTCTCTCTATCCAACAGCTACAGGAGATGATCGCAAGCACTGTCAAGACACAGTACGAAGGAAGCTCGCATGACTCCGTACTGTACTCAAAGCCTTACTCCAAGAAGATTGATGCTTTGAAGATGCCAAGGGGTTATCAGCCCCCAAAATTCATGCAGTTCGATGGAAAAGGCAACCCGAAGCAACATGTCGCCCATTTCGTTGAAACTTTCAACAATGCTGGGACAGAGGGAGACTACCTCGTCAAACAGTTCGTGCGTTCGCTGAAAAGTAATGCTTTTGACTGGTACACTGACCTCGAACCTGAGTCTATCAACAGTTGGGACCAGCTAGAAAGGGAATTCCTCAACCGTTTCTACAGCACTCGTCGTACTGTAAGCATGCTAGAGCTGACCAGTACGAAACAGTGGAGAGATGAACCTGTCATCAACTACATAAATAGATGGCGCTCCTTAAGTCTGGATTGTAAAGATCGGCTTTCTGAAACCTCTGCCATTGAGATGTGCGTTCAAGGCATGCAGTGGGGACTACACTACATCCTTCAAGGCATCAAACCACGAACATTTGAGGAGTTAGCCACCCGCGCCCATGATATGGAGTTAAGCATCACCCGTCATGGGAAGAAAGAACAGATCGCCGACTACAAGAATGACAAAGTTTTGGGGCCAAAGGTGGATAAGGCTGCGTGGAAACCCACCAAAGAAGCAATGATGGTCAACACAACTCCAGTCAAAACCCATACACGAGGCAAGGCGATTCAAACCGAAGCTTTTCGTGATCAAGAGATACGTAGACGCACTTTGAAGGAGCTTGAGGAGAAGATATATCCATTCCCCGACACTGACGTGGTTGCCATGTTGAAAGACTTGCTTGACAAAAAGGTGATCGACCTACCTGAGTGCAAACGGCCGGAAGATATAAACCGTACTGACAGTCCAAGGTATTGTAAATTCCACCGCTTCATTAGTCATCCGACGGAAAAGTGCTTTGTGCTAAAAGATCTCATCATGAAGTTGGCTCAGAAAGGGATCATCGAGCTAGATCTTAATGATGTGGTGAAATCAAACTATACCTCCGTCACTTCTGGCTCTTTGAACTCAAAATCTTCACCTCAACCGCTGGGGGCATGCTCCAAAACCATGTCAGTCAAGTGAAGTGAAGTTGAAGGATGGACTTATGTCACTCCAAAGAAAATGCACAAGAAACATAGGTCTCCTCCACAAGCTCACCAATCGGAAAGGGGGCAAAGCAGCTACTGTCAACCTTCAAAGCTACATGAAAGTGTTGAGGATGATGAAGTTATGACACAAAGATCGTCCGTTGCCATCACGATGCGCGATTTCTTCCCCAAAGACTTCTTCAATCACTCAATCAAGACTCCTTGCTATAAAGATTGCAAGGAATGCCTCTCTAAGATCGTTTGACAAATTCCAAAAGCTCCTCGTTCGCACGAGCCTAAAAGGTGACACCAAACGCTCCTGGTCTGCACGAGCATAAAAGGCGACACCAAAAGCTCCTTGTCTGCATGAGCTGAAACTGCAAACGGCACCAAAAGCTCCTGGTCTGCACGAGCCTAAAAGGCGACAATCAAACGCTCCTGGCCCGCAAGAGCATAAACTGTGTACGGCAAAATCATCACCAAAATCATCACTCACTCATTTGAACTACGTTATGACTTGATCTCTTCTTTGGAAGAGTACGTAGGCAACTTGAAACTTCAAAACTTCAAGTACAGTCACATCAAAATAAATAAATAAATGTTTCATTAAAGAAAGTCAATTTTATTACAAAAGAAAAGAAAAAAAAATACATATGTTACTATATATATATTCTCTATTAAAAAAAAAAAAAAAAAAAAAAAAAAGGAATGCATGTATATGTGTTCTCCCAAAATCAGCAAAAAAAAAAAAAAAAAAAAAAAAAAGGGGCCGGCTCCAAAATTTTTTACTCCTCTTTCCAAAGCCAGCGAGCCCAGCTCTCAAAGCCCATCAGCAACTCGCCTCTCAATTCTCAAACCCTCAATAGATTCCCCATCCCACTTTCTCTCTCTAAAATCCCAAAAATGGCTCTGCAACCGTGGGAAACACTGAAAGAGGCGATCGTGGCCTACACGGGCCTCTTTCCGGCGACCTTCTTCACTATCCTAGCTCTCCTCGTGGCCGTCTACCACGTGGCGTCGGGGCTGTTCGGGTCGTCCCACGACCACCGTCAGTTGAGCAGGAACATAAAGGAGATGCAGCCTCGGGCGCGCGGCATTAGTCGACTTCTTCTCGGGGCTTCCGCTGCTGGAAGAGTTGGTGCTGGATGTGTGTAACAACATGAGAGACAGTGGGTTGGCGCTGGAAGTGCTCGGGTCCAAGTGCCCCAGGCTGAGATTGCTCAAGCTGGGCCAGTTCCATAGGATTTGCTCAGCTATTCGGTCCAAGCTCGACGGCATTTGCGTTGTGTGCAGGGCTAGAGTCGCTGTCGATTAAGAACTCGGCCGATTTGACGGACATGGGGCTGATTGAGATTGCGAGAGGCTGCATTACCTTTCGCTTTGAGTTGGGGTCGGTGAGCTGCTGACTCCATTGCCGTCGGTGGGTCTCACAATGATTGTCCCAATCTGGAGGAGATTCACATTCGGGTTGAAGGGGATTACAGGGGAAAGCACAGACCCACACAGCGAGAATTCGGATTGAGCTGCGTCGCAGGCTATCTTCGCCTGTCCAAGATGAAGTTGGATTGTGGTGATACAGTGGGTTATGCACTGACTTTAGCCTCTGGGAGAAGTTCCTCCTGGCTGAGATTGGAAGTTTGTCCCTCAGTGTACTCGACTACTGGCCCCCGCAAGACCGACGAGGATCGCCACCATTTGCTGCAACTCCTCCACTTCAAGCTCAACATCAACGATAGGCAGTATAACGGGTGTGTAGTGGCTGTGCAATGCTTGCGCAGTTTCTGTGCTTCGAAGGTCGAAGACCTTGTAGAGGTTGTTGATGTTGCACAAGAGGATTCATGCTTTCCATCTTCAGCTCTCCAAACTCCATAGCCGCTGTCAACTCCTCCCGCGGAGTGTTCCTTCTTCATCTCCACCGATGGAGGCATTTGCAGCGCTAAAAAAAAAAAAAAAAAAAAAAAAACACAACGGAGATCTCACCAAAACGCAGCAACAGCATCCACTAACTACCTCGAGCTCGTCACCCTGCCCACCATGATCAAAATCAACGAAGAGCTTCATTGACCGCTGTCAAACGACTAGCCGGTCTTCAAACTCGACGCCTTACACTCTGTCTCAAGCTCTGGCTGTTTCTGCACCTCCGCCATGGCTGCTGCCTTTGAATGTGATCAACAAAATCAAAGTTTGTCAACTCACACCCAAAGATCTCATCCGTCTGCTTGTCTCTGCTGCTGCCTTTGAATGTGATTGACAAAATCAAAGTTTGTCAACTCACACCCAAAGATCTCCTCCGTCTTCTCTCGGACTTGGCCTGGGTTTTCACCCACAAACTCAGCCTTGCAGATCACCATATAAAGAAAAAAAATGATGGAATCTGGATGGACAGCACGCTCAAAAAAAAAAAAAATATATATATATATATATATAATAAAAACAATGATTGTGCTTTTGAAATCATGTGCAAAAAGAAAAAATATATATATATATATATATAATAAAAAGAAAGAGAAAAACAATGATGGTGCTTCTGGCACCATCTGAAATATATATATATATATATATATATATATATATATATATATATATATATAAATCTTGGTGGATCATAACCACCGAAAGCAAAGAAAAGAAAAAAAATAATAATAAAAAAAAAAAGAGGATCTTGGTGCACCGGCACCATGTGGAAAAAAAAAATATATATATATATATATATATATGCGCTCTATTTAGCACATTACGCTAAATAAAATAAAGTTTATTTATTGATATCTCTGATAAATTACAGATATATGCTTACATATGAAAAAAAAAAAAGAAATACAAGATTGGAGCTTTCACAAAGGTTGTTCACGTGAAGCCCCATTACTTGGCAAAACTCTAGAAGCGGAAGGCATCGGAGCAGAAGGCATTGGAGCGGGAGGCGTTGAAGCTAGAGCATTCCAGGCCTCAATACTTGGCCAAACGCTGGAAGACCCAGGAAAAAGGTGCCTCTGGAGGAAAGACGAAAACCTTTGACGGTCACTTTGAATCCGACCTTCAGACTCTTGCAGCTCATCAAGCTTCCTCTTCATGCCCGTCGAATAGTTGTTTGCAAGCACGTGCAAACTTCTATTCTCATACTTCAGCTGCTTGATCTCTTGCTTGAGACTTTCCACCTCTGCCATCAACGATTCAACCTGACGGGAGCGAGCAAGTAGGCGTTGGCCCATGTTGGACACAGAGCCTGCACACTGAACGCTGAGAGCGAGGGACTCTTGAACGGCCAACTCATCGGACCGTCCTGAAAGCAGCCGACTATCTTCAGGAGTGAGGAGGTTCCTAACTACTATCGTAGCTGTTGTTGCGTCCTTCATCACAGAGTTTTCACCTGTAAGAGGACCGTTAGAAGATAAAAAAGAAGGGCGCCATACATTACCTTGACGGGGCACAACCGGATCGCTGCTGAGACTCAAATCTAAGCAAAGGTTCGATGAGTTAGTCATTTTTCAAAGGTGTTCAAAGAGAAGGGATAAAAAAAATTTCAAAGGGTCGGAGACAATTTTTCAAGAATGGGCAATTTTCAGAGTGTGTATGTTGGAGTGATCGATACCTCTGTAAAAAGCCAAGCGACACGACCACCGATTCAAAAATCCGGATTTTCCTGCGTGAAGTTCAGCGACGCGTTCGCAGCTTTTCAGAAAACGCGTTCAACTTTGTCAAAAGATATCTGACAAAGTCGAAAACACGTGGAGGCCATCATCCCGACTACACGTCTTTAGCCGACAAGCGCAAAGTTCGGCGACGCTTTCTCTGCTTTTCAGAAAACGCGTGCAACTTTGTCAAAAGTGGCGCTCGTTCAGAAATCGAAGAGGCGTCGTTCAGATATCGAAGAGACGTTTGTCGACAAGGGTAAAAGAACGGTACCACCACTTGCTATTAAGAAATCCCTATATACGTCGACCTTCGTCTCTTATGACAAGGCAGACCTGAAGAAAATGCCCAACTCTTCCTCACCTCTGAGGGCGCACTCCCAGCAAAGCCTCTCGAAATACACAATTCTTCTTCTTCCTTTGAGAAAACCTATTCAACCTTTGAAGATACCAGATGCTTCGAGTACAGATGACCCAGGAGGAAACGATAGATTGAAGCATGTGCTGATTCATTCACCGCTTCTTCAAAAGCAAAAGTATCTCATATCATCAAGGGCGAAAGCAAAGGTATCTCATATCATGTTTTTTCCCTATCTTTTCCTTTGCCCTTGTTCTCACCTGCCAAGACAAGGACAAAGAAAGCAATATGTCGGAACCTCCACTCAAACCAGTTGCCACCAAGGAGTGAAGCACCATTTAAATGCAAAGGTTGCATTCAACTCCTGCATCGGAGGACAAATACTACAAGAAAAGATGCTAAACCTGCATAAGGAAATACCACTTCTGCAAAGGGGAGCAAGTAAGGCAAGTGAAAATGATACATCGAAGCATGTGGAGACAAGCATAACAAATATATGTGCTGATTCATTTGCTGCTTCTTCGAAAGCAAAGGTATCTCATATCATGCTTTTTCCCTGTCTTTTCCTTTGTCTTTGTTATTACTCGCATGGCAAAGTGAAAGAGAGCAGTCAGCGGCACTTGGAGTCAGTCTTCCGATCTGGAACCGACTACCTGGAATCTATTCCTGATTGCTTACCTAGTATTGCTCTCGAGTAGTCATCTTCAACAGTTGATACACTGCCAGAGAAGGGACAAGGAAACTTCAATCTTTCCAACCCTCTTCAATACGAATTGGAAAGATTGAACAAAGAAACAGGTCAGCACCTCCACCTTGTACTTGCCTGCCATATCCTGAAACCGCTCGTAGACCTTCGGGGGGAGACCAAAAGAATCCTGCTGCCCAGTTCAAGAGTAGCACAAAGGAAAATCAACGAGCGGAGGAGACCAGAAGAATCCTCCAGCCCAGTTCAAGATCAAGCCTCAATGGCCCTTGAAGAAATCACAAGTCCGATTCAAAATCAAGTGTTCACCACCCTTGAATCAAATTCAACTCCATATAAAAGGAGCAAGTTCAGACCTTCGGAGGAGACCAAAAGAATCCTCCAGCCCAGTTCAAGAGTAGCATAAAGGAAAATCAACGATTGGAGGAAACCAGAAAATCTTCCAGTCGAACTCAAGATCAAGCCTCGATGGCCCTTGAAGAAATTTCCAGCCCAATTCAAGATCAAGCCCCGACGGCCCTTGGATCGACATCTACATTAAGGAACTTCAAAACGCATCTCATACACGTGACAAGCACATGTCAACGACGCGCCTTGAAGTGGGGGAATTTGTAGACATCGAAATTTCGGTGAAATGAATGTTAACCAATAATTAAAATTTCAACGCTTACGTGTCACATAAATTTTACATGTAGCGTGTGACTCAACGAAAAATCGAAATAAATTGGAAAGGTCATCAAATAGGACACGTGTCAATATCTGGCAGAAATGATTTATTTCATCTGATTATTTAAATCCAAAAATCAAGTTTTGGAATTCTATAAATAGGAGGCCAAGGCATTCATTTCGAAAAAAAGAAAAAAAGGAAGAAGAGAAAGAAAGAAGGAAATTTACATCACACCAAAACCTTGAAGCTTTGAAACTCTAAAGCTCTCAAGCAAATCCCGAAGGATCAAGAAAACACTCTTCGTTCTTCGTCAAATCCTCCTTCAAAGGTCAAGCCCCAACGGCCCTTGAAGAACTTCCACCGACTCAAGATCAAGCCCCGACGGCCCCTTGAAGAAAGTGTTCATCGTTCATCATCCGTTCATTCAAGATCAAGCCCAAAAACCCTTGAAGAAATCCACACAACCATTATTCAAGATCAAGCCCCGACGGCCCCTTGAAGAAAGTGTTCATCATCCGTTCATCCTAAGATCAAGCCCCAACGGCCCTTTGGATCAACAACCTCAACAAATCCACACATCCAATCGTTCTTCAAGATTAAGTCCAAAAGCCATTGAAGATCCGCTCATCCATCAACCTTCAAGATCAAGCCCAAAAGCCCTTGAAGAAATTCATACATCCAGTCTTCAAGATCAAGCCCAAAAGCCCTCGAAGATCCGTTCATCAACTGTTCATCCCTAGATCAAGCCCCGACGGCCCCTTTGGATCAACAGCTCATCCACAAACCTACACCCTACGAAGATAGAATCAGAGGATCAAATTACAAAGAGATTGTAACCCCAAAATCATTAACACAAAAATATATTTTGTGCACGGTATTCTTGTCTCTTGTTTTCAGGAATTTTTCGTGTTCACAGCTCCCCTTCAATATTTCCAGTACCGAAATTGAAATCTGATCTCATAATTAAACCTACCAGATTTGCATACTAATTTTGACAATTATCCTGAGGCAATAACGCGTTCTTTACCACAATAGAAAATAGGGAACTTTAATGAAAATGGCTTCTCAAAACTTTTAATTCACCAAAAACCATATACTAACTTTATTTAATAAAAAAGGCTTAAACTTTAATAAAAATGACTCAAATTTTAATGAAAATGACAAAAGTTTTACATAACAACAAAACAGAAAAACACAAAGAAAACACATATACTGACGCGCGGGACATCACACACACACACACACTCTCTTTCTCACTTAACTATGCAACTTCTTTCTCTCTCCCTCTTTCGCATGTTCACATCCATTTTTTTCTCTCCTTTCACCTCACCCATCCACATCAACTTTTTCTCTTTTATTTTTTATTTTTTATTTTTTCACCTCTCCCCACTCTTCTCTCTCCTTTCACCTCACTCCATAAACATTTTATTTTTATTTTATTATTTGTTTATTTGATTATTCTTTCAATTGTTTTAGAACAAACTAAGTAATAATATTACAAAATCAAAAATAAAGAAAATTTTCATTATTTAGTTTTATGAACATTAATACTGTGACTATTTATTAAACAGAACATTGACTACTTCTTAAACTGAACATTGACTACTTCTTAAACCAAACACTATTTTGTAAAGTAAACATTGACTGCTTCTTAAACTGAACAGTATTTCTTAAACTAAACACTAACTATATCTTAAACGGAACACTAATACTACCATTACTTCTTAAACCAAACACTGACTATTTCGTAAAATGAATACTGACTATTTCTTAAACTGAACGCTAGTACTATTACTATTTTGTAAACTAAACACTGACTATTTCTTAAACCGAACACAATAGACTATATATATTAAACCAAGTAATAGTACTATCACTATTTCGTAAACTAAGTACTGACTATTTTTCAAACCAAACACTAGTATTATCACTGTTTCGAAAACTAGTGTTGTCACTAAACTAAGCACTGACTATTTCTTAAACAAAAAGCTGACTATTTCGTAAACTAAACACTGACTATTTCTTAAAATCGAACACTAATACTATCACTATTTTTTAAACTGTTTCCTTACAAATTACTGTCACGTATTGATGTCAGTAATATATTTTTTTATCTCAAATTTTTCTCTCTTTTTAAAATTTTTTGAAGTTTGTTGATGTCAGTTTGAAAGGATTTGGTTGGCTCTACCCTCACAATCTCTCTTCCTTACACACTCTCTCCCTTCCTTCCCGATGAAATATTTAAAAAGTAATTTGGGTGCTTCTTTTGCACCGTTGATTTTCTGTTGAAAATTACTACTTTTCTTTTCTTTCTTTCTTTCTGTACGTAAACAGATTTCTCTCTCCCTCTCTAAAAGAAAAAAGAGTCATTGAAGTTTCACTCTCACGTTTTCCTTCCCAATGAAATGTTTTAAAATAATTTATTTCATCCATCCATTTCATCTCATCATTCATTGTACTACTCCCACTACTTATTTTGCACTGCATGTTAGTCTTCTTATCAGTTCTATCTGCTCACAGTTACAACAAAGGCTTGATTTGATATTTAAATTGGTTGGCGCGTGCTTACGCGCGGTTGGGTTGGATTTTTTTTTTCTTTTTTATTTTTTGTCCTTATTATTAAATAAAATTTGTATATGGTTTTTGGTTAAAATTCAAAATTTTGAAGCCCTTTTAATTAATTTTCTTTAGAAAATAATCCATCTCCGTGAGAATAAATAAGGACCTCATTGCTTCGCTTTGAAATATATCAGTATCGCAAGTTTATCACAGAAAATTTCAATAGACATATAGCAAATGCCAAGCGCCCCTTAACCTATCGACTCCTCGATGGTGATTGGTGATGTTGGAAAAATTGTAGTACGAGTATCGGTACCTTTTCAGCTTTCTGTTAGCGATTGAACATGCGAGAGTTAAAAGGTTAGTTGTTTGACCCTCCCTTGCACCAAGTTAATTAGATTAGAATTTCGCTTGAATAGAACAACAATCCTTATTTTCTCATCCATGGATTTTCAACGTTTTTTTATTTTTTTTATTAAAACTTAATAAAATACTTTCAGTTACATATCTGGGAATTCATATCACTAGATCGAGGTTGATACGGGAAAATTTTATATGATGGTAATCCATATTTATAGATAAGCCACAAAATCCTTGTCAATATTAAAATTTAATTTCATATATATGTTGGGAGAGGGTAATTGAGTACAGATTGAGAAAATAGGCACATATCTAAGAGAATTAATTTGGGTTCATGCCAAAGCGCTCGACAATGGAGACAATCTATCTCTTACGAATATCGATGGAACGATATAGAAATATGGAAAAGGATTTGCACATGGTTTTTATAGATTTGGAAAAAGCGTATGATAGGGTCTCAATAGAAATTCTTTGGAGGATTCTAGAGAATGAAAGAGTACGAGTATCATATATTCAAACAATAGGTTTACACCAAGACTCAGCTTTAAGTCTTTACCTTTTTGCATTGGTAATGGATGAGTTAACGAGACATATCCAAGATGATATATCTCTTGGTATATGTTTTTGCTAATGGTCTAGTGTTGATAGATGAAACGTAGGATGGAGTAAATGTGAAGCTTAACTTTTGGCATGAAGTGTTGGAAGCTATATGCCTTCGCCTGAGTAGGTCAATGACAGAGTATATGGAGTGCAAGTTCAATGGAAATGGGGGCCTAAATGAGATAGGGGTGAGGATTGGAGATCAAGAAGTACCAAAGAGCTAGTGAACGTTTTTGTTCTTTGGGATCTTTCTTGCAAAATAACAGAGAATTAGATGGAGATCTCAACCATAGAATTCAAGCTGGATGAATGAAGTGGAAGAGTGCATTGGGTGTGGTGCAATCGTCTTATGCCACCAAAACTCAAGGGAAATTTTTTATAGGACAACAATAAGGTCAGCAATGTTTTATGGCACAGAATGTTGAGAGGTCAAAAAGCAACACGTGCAAAAAATGAATGTAGCGAAGATGAGAATGCTTTGTTGGATGTGTGGACACACAAGATAAGATATGATTAAGAACGATGATATCCGAGAAAAAGTATGAGTTCCTGCAATTAAATATAAGATGGGAGAAAATCGATTAAAATGGTTTCGACACATGAGCTGACGAACTACAGATATTCTGGTTAGAAGAGGCAACTATAAGACGGAGGCCTAGAAAAAATGGGATAGAGGAAGACATATGAAGATTTTGAAGGAGACTATAAGACAAGATATGGAGTACTTTGAGCTAACAAAAGACTTGGTGCAAAACCGTGCATAATGGCGTTCTAGGATTCATACAGCCGACCCCACTTAATATAATGAAATTTGGTTGTTATTGTTGAGACTTTTTGAAGTACATTAATTTATTCATATGGTAACTAAATATTATTTTGTTTCCCGAGTGTTTGTAGTTCTGTGATTAATTTGTTTGTTCAATCTAAGGAATGCATTCTAGTAAGAATTTTTAAAGGAGTAACGCAAAATGTAAACATGCTTTGTTTAAAATTAGGTTATTTATTTCGAAACCTAGAGAAGTACATTTATTTAGTTTATTTTTTCACCCGATCCATTTCGGTGTCCTTGCAGTTCCTTATTACACTACTTGATGGGCTATTCATTTATCTTTATTTAACAGCATCAATTGAGTTGCGTCGCGAACTAGCTCTTAGTCTCGTGGCTTAAAGTTTTTAATTCATATGCTTCTTTTACTCTCGTTGTTCGAAATATGTAACATTCGGAGATTCTTACTCATATGAAACATTTTCGAAAAAACACTAGCAAAGAGAGCCTTTATTTGCTGCTGAAAGCTCTTGCTGCTTGGGTGTGGGACCTTAGGGGCTTCGTTTTGTAATTTATTTTTCTTATTAATAGAAAAAATCTTCTATTGCCAAGAAACTGTGCGTTGCTCGCTTCATTACCTCAATAATCACAAAAGTTATAAAGAAATTATTCTTCATTTTTTTACTAAAGAATTTACTCTATGCTTAAGGAATACATTTTTTTTTCAAACAAATGATATTTGATGAGTCCATATTATACCATGTATTTTACCTTAATCTTAGTATTAATTTATTAGTTATTTTGTGATATTTTGATGCTTTGGATTATATTTTCAATGTAGGACATTCGACTTCCTCTAGAGAAAAAAAGTGATCAAACGGATGAATTTTGAAGTGATTCCAATTGAAGGATGTTCATGAGTCTTTCAAGATGATTGTATCAAAATTTCAGATTTTTCTACCAAGCTGTTTGACCGTGGCAATGAAATAAAGTTTCGGCACGCAACTTTCCTAAATTGACGTTTTTAGACGTTTTGGATATTTTGAAGGTCAAGATGGCATTTTTTGAGAAAGATTCCTTTTGAGGATTTGTTAGAGACGTCTCAAGCTTTAAAAAGAGGTCTTTCAGGACCAAATCAGAGTTGATTTAGTTGGTCAAAAGTTTGATTTTCTGAAAAGTCCAAATTTCAGTTCAAATAGGAAATCTTTTATTTCCTAGATATCTTATTCCATTATGTTTTCTAGTTTTTAGAAGACCTTTTCTAAGTAGGATTTTATTTTGTAGTAGTATAAATAAGGCTATTTAGCCATTAGAAAAGGGAGAACATAGGCATCAATTTGGAGAACTTAGCTAGGCTTTGATGATTTGTATTTCAAGATGTTTTCTATCCATGTTCTTAATAATATTTTGTTTTATAGTTATTCATAACTAATTTCCTTTTGCTAGGGCGATGCCTTGAGCCTTAGCATGAATATGTAGTTTTTATTTAATTGCTTATGATATTATACATGCATACTTTGAATTATTAATTACTGTTTTTTAAACTGTCTCTATATCTTAATGCTTAGTTATCATTATGATGTTTAGATAAGTAATTGAATGCAATTCGGTAGGAATGCCACCGGGGGATTGAGTATTGCTTCTTGTGAATGATAGTTGTAAGTTCACCTAGGATGAATGTCAGGGTTGCATGGTTTTTCAAAGGGTTTTCACAAAACGTAATGAATCATGCATGTTTATATTTCATCTGAATACCACAAACGAATTGCATATTTGATATACATTCATAGAATTAGATACGCACTGATACATCGACATTAGCGGCTTAAGGAATACTGTAAAATACACATTCAAACTCTTCTTTCTTCTTCTTCTTCTTCTTCTTTTTCTGTTTATTAGCTAACGATGGTAAAGTTGTATGATTAAAGACGACCGTCTCAACTGAACAAATTCATACTATTTTATAATACAATTCATTTCTATGCTCGTGGAAATATATATTTGGTAAGAACAATAATATGAAACAAGTATTTGTATCCAATTGTTGCTTTTCGAACATTTACCGATTGTTTGTATCAAATTCATTTTTTATTTCTTTGACAAAACAAAGAAAAATAATATTCAAACATTCCCTTTTTTTTTTTTATGTTGTCAAATAAGGTGACAGTAAAAATGGAAAGTTTACATGTAGGACTTTGACAGAAAGATTTTGATAATTAATACCCGTGGATATTTGTATCTGTATATATGCAAGAAAATTTTAAATGGTTTAAAATCATGTAGATACACTGTATTGATATCAGATTTTGAAATTATTGCTAATAACTAAAACAGATTACGATATTAGGGAATTGAAAGAAAAAAAAAAGAAAAAGATATAACACACACACATATATGTGTGATAAATTAGTATATATACCCACTCGAATATTTCATGAGAAACATTTCTATTGTACTCGTTACGAAACTGTGAGTGAGAGCTAGCAAATTATAAAGCAGAAGAAACACAAAACCGATTTATTTTCGTCAAGACAAAGAAGGTCTGTGGTGAGTTTCTTGACAAGTATTTTTCTGATGAGAACCATATGTATTTTTACTCTTTTATACCTTTTATTAGTATATTTTATTTCCTAAATTCTAGCACTAAGCTTAGTTCAAAATGTTCTTAACCATCGGAGTTATAAGTCTTTTGTGTACACGTGCTTCACTTGTGATTTTTTTTGTTTTTTATTTTAGTTCTAAAAATTTTAAAATATAAGGTTTATGTCGATACGGCGTTTTATGATTGGTTGATGTAATAAAAAGAAAGTGTAGTGACACATTTCCCCCCCACATATGATAGAAGAATGAGGGAAAATTTAATTTGGACCATGATTGATAACAAGCATCTCACAAGGTTACGATTTACAGCTTTTTCACTATAGGTTTATTAAAAGTATGGTCTCACCACATGAATCACGAAAAAAACTTGGTATATATATATATATGTGTGTGTGTGTGTGTTTTTTTTTTATCTTTCCATTTTTTATTCAATTAGTATTTGAAGATACTAACTTCCCTTGTAAAAATGGTAAATTTGATTATTGTGTATTAAATAAATGACTGTGACAGGGAGAACTATGGAACCTGTGCATGTCAATGGTTCTGTCCACACAAAGGCGAAGGTTGTTTTTATAATGGGTCCGACAGGGTGTGGAAAAACCAAACTTTCCATAGACCTAGCTACCCATTACGGGGGAGAAGTAATTAATTCAGACAAAATCCAAGCCTACAAAGGCCTGGACATTGTCACTAACAAAGCCACAGAATCTGAGCAACGAGGCATCCGTCATCACTTGCTAGGGTTCGTAGAAGACCCAGTAGCTGATTTCTCCGTTGATGAATTTTGTAGTCGTGTGCAAACTTCAATCGATGAGATCACAAGGCGCAACTGCCTCCCAATCATTGCTGGCGGATCCAACTCTTATATCGAGGCACTCATCGAAGATCCAGTGATTGAGTTTCGAAATAAATATGATTGCTGTTTTATATGGCTTGATGTGTCGTTGCCTGTGCTATATAATCGTGTGTCCAAAAGAGTTGACGAAATGGTGGCTGCAGGATTAGTGGATGAGCTTCGTGAGATGTTTGCTCCAGGGGTGAATTATGATGGTGGCATTCGCCGAGCAATCGGAGCTCCGGAGATGCATCCATACTTCATGGCTGAAATGAACAACAATATAGTAGATGATGATAAGGTTCGTAAGGAATTTCTGCTGAAAGATGGCATTTGGAAAACCAAAGAAAATACTTGTAAACTTGCTGAACGCCAAGTGCAGAAAATTCAACTTCTTAGCGACAAATGGGATATTCATCGTATTGAAGTCACTGCTGTGCATGAGAACTGTGGAAAGGAAGCTGTGGTTGCCTGGGAAACCTTGGTTTTAAAGCCAAGTTTCACCATTGTGGATGGATTTTTGAAGAAAGATGGTTGAACTCTGCTGGAAGAAAAATATGAAAGATATATTAGGAAATCACAATAAGAAGACATTAGATCACATATGAATTGAAGACTTGGGATTGATCTCAGAATAATTAAATGGCGTTTAGCATTGAAATATGACGTGTATTGTGAGATCATGAACAATCCTTATTTATAATTACTAAATATATGTCAATCAAGCTTATTATCAAATTTGTGATAATAATAATAATAACAATCTTATATTTTATGTCTTACCAAAATTAGTCTTACTAAATATAATAAATTTGGACAAAAACTGATTATTTATATACTCTTTTCAGAAGTTTCAGTTTTTAATTAACTTCACTTGATCATATAACAAACCTGTTTTTCTCTTACAAATGAAATAACCATCTTCATTTGTTGGGGTTATCTAACTCTTTAAAGTTAAGACTACAGTCTGGTGGTATTTCTCTTCACTTCTAAGTAAAAAGTTTTAGGTTCGGATTTCGTGGATAGCAAATTCGATACCAAATTAAACTATCTATTGTGGCTTTGCCGAACTCCTCATTCTATTGGTGTAAAATATATCGTTGTACTTAAAATAAAATTAAAATTAAAATTAAAAACTCTCAAATCCAAAAATATTAGCGAATGCCAACAACTTTTTTTTAATTATGTCACTCCAATGATATTTTGTAAGAGAAAAACATGTCTGTCATCTAACCGAGTGAAGTTAATTTTAAAAGATGATTGATGTTGTTTCCGAAAATGGATGAGATGATTGACATCATCGGAGTGGCAAAGGGTAAAGGTTAGGACGTCGCGCAAATACCTACTCTTCGAGTCGTATTAATAGGGTAAATTATATTTTACACCCTTAAATTTAAGTGCAATTATAACTTCTTACAATATCTTTAAAACATTTCAATTTCATACATTTACTATTATTCTATTTCAATTTCATACAACCGTCTCAATTTCTGTTAAATTTTCAGTTATCTACTTATGTGGATCTCACGGACCTTATATACATGTGACACATGAATTAAAAATTAATAAAATAATTCTTAATTATGGAAGGGCTTTCTCCTTCTTCTCTAACCCACCATTTCCTTTCTCTCTCTCTCTCTTCCTCTCTTGGTCTCCACCCACCCCTCACTCTCCTCTCCTCCTCACCCAATTCTTCCTACAGAACAACACCCACTGCTACCTCCAGATTTCAGGTTTTCAGGATTTTTTGGGATGTGGCCGATCTGCCTACCCTGCTAAAGTTGCTCAAGCGACCTCGCTGCACCACCGCCCGCCGCCACTACCAGCGGCCAAATGGCCATAGACGCTTAAAGAAGACCAAGGGTCCGGGAGCAAGAAATCATGAGCCAAGAAAAAAAGAAAATCAATAATTCAAAAGAAAGGCATAGTTCTTGTTTTCTGCAAAGGGTTTAGGGTTGCAATTCTGCAAAAAAAATGAAAAGGGTTGCGATTCGAAATAAGGGGTCCAATCCCAAATCGGAAACATCTTTGTTGTTGTTAACAGAGGAGTTCCAAGGGCTTGCTGTTCGCAATTCTGCCGTCAGGGGTGGGGGAGTGGGTTGTGGTTTTGGTGGTGGAAGGGATGGGGGACGGACGAAGGGGAAGCGGATGCAGATGAATGGTGGACACCTGTTGAGATAGCAGGTGGTGGTCGAGGATTTCCTTCTCTCCGACGACTTAGATCTCATCATTGCATTGAATTTAGGGTCTCTAAATCAGTTAGCTTTGCGATTTCGATTTTCGACGAAGATAAAGGGGCTTTGGTCGAAGTGGTTAAAGAGGGAAGGTGGAGGAGGACATTGCCGACTTTGTTGTGGGAAGTTGGGTCCAAGATGGGGTTCTTCGATTCAAGGGCTTGGGGTTTGAAAACCACCAAGCAGAGACTTGGGCTTTATTCCATGAGGAACATTGGGTCATGGTGGTGGTCTGACATCGATGGGGAATGGCGGTGGAGCTGCCATCTGAGTCGTCTGGGTGCGTCGGGTCGTCGGAGAAGAAGATGAAAAATGGTTGCAATCACTGAGTTTGGGGCTGGAGATTTTTAGAGAGAGAGATAAGTGGGGTCAATTTGTTTTTTTTTTCTTTTTTGCTTTTTTAGAGAAGTATGATATTTATTGATATAATATAAAAACGTACAAAGTGGAGGATAGTGTGCTTAAATGGGCCATGATAAAAACCTTGACGGGGCTTTTAACCCTGTCGAAGGGACAAAAAGTGTCCCACATGAACAACTAACTTTACCTATCCTCACACCAAGAGAGCAAACAAGCAAAATTATAAAAAGTTGTCTTCCATAAGAGTATCCAGCAATAACTCAGGAGCAGTCCCCCTCCATTGAAATTCATCAATCTTGCCAATCCCAGATCGAGCAAGTCGATGGGCGGCGGAATTGGCCTCCTTTCTAACATGATTAAGCTTAACATGGGCAAGTTCTAGAAAAAACAAGCAGATGTCATTGATAATAGGGCCCAATATTGAAGTGTCATCCCTTGTATTCTTCATAGCAGCCAACGTGATTAATGAGTCTCCTTCAAACACCACTTGAACATCGCGGGAGCAAACTTGAATTACAAAACAAATAGCCCTACGAGCTGCAATCATTTCAGCATGCAGGGGTGAAGTCACTAATTCGAAACTCCCTGAACATGGTGCAATAAAACCACCATTGCAGTTACGTAAGATTACCCCAACATCTCAAATTCGCGTTCTTTCGTTCCATGCCCCATAGAAGTTGCACTTGATCTATCCCCCCTCAGGTTTGTGCCATTGTTGTTTCTGCACAGTTTTTGAAATCTTAGGAGGTAGATGCCATTTCTAAAAAGCTTCCAGCTATTCCACAGCTCGCAAAGAGACTTCACTTGGTAACGTTTGATTTCCATTATATAGCAAGTCATTTCTAGCATGCCAAATACTCCACGCAGCATCAAAATTAACTCAAAGGTAGCCTTCGTAGCAGTATGAACTAACCCAACCAACCAATCAAGCAAACTTACATTACTGCCATTGTTGACCCTCAACCCCAGGTACGAAAACCACACTGCAGTTGTCATGGGGCAATCTCTCAAAACATGTTCAATAGTCTCTGGTCTTGAAGCACAAAATAAGCACATATCGTCTACCACTATTTTCCGTTTAGCTAAACTTCGAACGAGTCGGTAGGGAATTTAAACAACCCCGCCATCCCAAAATTTTTACTTTCCCTGGGACACACGCTCCCCACACCTTCTTCCATAGAACACGCTCACTATTCCTTGAACCCGAGCCACCTGCCCCTGAATAACTCCCTTCCACTTCCTTACAAGCCAACTGATAAGCATTCCTAACAAAGAACTGTCCATTCTTTTCATAATGCCAAATTAAGCGATGTGCTGAGGGTTGCGAGCTAAGTGGAATTCGTTGTATAAAATCCACCTCCTCCTTGTAAAATAACTGTCTAAGCAGCGATATATTCCACACACCCACACCATTCAATATCAACCTATCCATTGTCATCTCTCTGGTCCACGACAAAGAAGAAGGAGTAATCACCTTGAAGAAAGATTCACGAGGGATCCAATCATCCTCCCAAACTCTAACAGTAGACCCTGAGCCCACCTACCACCTCAAACCTGTCGTTAATAAATTCCTTGCAGCCAAATGCTTCTTCAACAATAAGAGGAATTTATGTTACACGTTGCTTTCAAAAACTCGCATTTCGGGAAATAACGAGTCTTAAGTAACTGGAAAGCCAAGGAATCTGGGCTTCTCACAAGCCTCCGCACCTACTTAGCTAATAAAGCTAGATTAAAAGCATAGAGGTCCCTAAAACCCATTCACCATCCCACTTTGGTTTACACAACATTCGCCAATCAATCCAATGTATCTTTTTCTTGCCAGTTCAAACTTTACCCTATTACTGTTTTGATATTTTTAATTGAGGAATATTTTTGCTCACCACCTTTAAGTAATGATGATTCTCACCATCCTTAAGTAATGATGATACTCACCGCCCTATTTATTACTATCAGATAAGTTTAAACTTCAAAATATGTGTAGTGAATAAATATTGTGTAGTGAATAAATACAAATCTGAAAACTTAAATTCATCCAATAGTAATAAGTAGGGTGGTGAGCAAAAGTTCATCCTTTTAATTGTATCAAAATGGCCTTGGACATGCTAGACGCTTTAGAGAGCATCTTCCTCTGGATGAGGACATACTAGAGCTCCTATGAGTGGAGAAATTTTTTATTGTGACGGGAACACGGGCGATACACCATGTGTTTTTATGTAAGTGGTGAGAAGTTTTATTTTGTTAGTTATTAACTTTTTAACACACATATCACACCATTTGTATAGTGACACGTGGTGTACCACCTAATGTGTCAGTTACACTGAAAAATCCCTCCTATAAGTGGACATTTGTTTTCAAAAAAATGATTTTGAATATATATAAACACACACACTAGGTTTATTGTTGGAAACACCATTTATCTGATGAGTTTTGATTATTTTGATTAATTGAGATCATTCTTTCATTATTAGGTATGATCATGCATCTGCTAGTCCAACGTCACCGCTACTAGATCACGAAGGAGGCGCAAAACAAGAAAACGTGAGTGGACAAAAATATTCTCTTCTTGAAATAGAATTTTACGGCTTAATTTTCACGTATTCCATAATTCTGAATAAAAGTACATATAATCCTTGTTACAAAAGGAAACAAAAAAAAGGACACAATATCCTTCCTAAAACATGACTCTAATAATTACAAAATATTTACATTCCTTTTCTCCTAAAATCTTGACTCACTCCGACACTCCCCCTCAAGTTGGAGCATAGATGTTACACATGCCCAACTTGATAAGTGAGTCATCGAAGCTCCTACTACACACAGCTTGAGTAAGGATATCCGCAAGTTGTTCCTCAGAGTTCACGAACGGTATTAACACAATCTTCTTCTCCAGCTTTTCTTTGACAAAATGTCGATCAACCTCAACATGCTTAGTCTTGTCATGTTGTACCAGTTTCTCATCTTTTTCTTTAGCGGACTTATTATCACAATACAATTTCATTGCCTCCTTCTATTTAAAACCAAGACCCTAAAGCAACTTTCATAGCCAAAGAATCTCACACACACCATGTGCCATACCCCTATACTTGGCTTCGACAGAGGATCGTGATACCACATTTTGTTTCTTGCTCCGCCACATAACCAAATTACTTCCAACAAATGTAAAATACCCAGATGTAGATCGTCTATCAATCACATTACCTGCTCAATCAGCATCAGTAAATCCCTTAATCCTCATATGTCCATGAGGAGCACGAATAGAACGATCGTGAAAGGGGTGCGCAACATAGAGATATGGCCGTATCTCTTTATACAAAATTCCCTTTCCCGGAGCAAACTTCAAATATGCCAAAATTCTCATTACTGCCGCCATATGATCCACACTTGGTGAGTGCATGAATTGACTAACCACATTTACTGCATAGGCAATATCCGAACAAGTGTGAGACAAATAAATCAGCCTCCCCACTAGCCATTGATATCTACCCTTGTCAATCGGTTCCTAATCTGGATAAATCCCCAAATAATGGTTCTCTGCGATGGGAGTGTCCACAGGTTTCCATCCTAGCATGCTTGTTTCCTTTAATAAATTCAGAACATATTTACGTTGAGACAAGAAAATACCTCTAGATGACCGGGCGACTTCCACTCCAAGGAATATTTCATATCTCCCAAATTCTTCATCTCGAACTCGGCGGCAAGACTTTGTTCTAATTTCGTCATCTCCTTTGAATCATCACCCGTTATTATCATGTCATCCACATAAATAATTAGCATCGTCACTTTACCACTTCTCCATTTCATTAATAACATATGATCAGAGTGACTTTGATAATACACAATCCTCCTTATAACTTGAGTAAATCTACCAAACCATGCACGAGGTGATTGCTTAAGCCTGTAAAGTGACTTTCGCAACCTACATACTCCGGTTTTCCCTCCGGCATTATACGCCGGAGGAAAATCCATATATACTTCTTCTTTCAAGAGCCCATGAAGAAAAGCATTTTTTACATCAAACTGTCTCAGTGGCCAATTCAAATTTGCAGCTAAAGAAATAAGAACTCGTACTTTATTCATCTTCGTTACTGGAGAAAAGTATCCTAATAATCAACACCATAAGTTTGAGTATAACCCTTTGCTACTAACCTTACTTGTACATGTCCACTGATCCGTCTGCCTTGTATTTGATTGTAAAGACCCATCTACACCTAACTGGTTTTTTTTCCTCTTGGTAGCTCCGTTACCTCCCACGTGTCATTCTTATGTTGTGCCATCATTTCTTCATCCATTGCAGCAACCCATTTAGGATCCTTCAAGACCTCTTCAACAAGAGTTGGTGCTTGGATTGCTTCCACATTATTTACCCAAGCTTGACGTTTCGGTGCAAGGTTCGAGCATGACACATAATTAGCTATTGGATACTTCACTTTTCCTGCAGGTGAAAACCTGTCAGGAGGAACACCACGATTTTGCCTTGGCTACAACTTATATGTACTCATAATATTATCTGAATTAGTTACGTGAGCATCAGTAACACTTACCTTAGGAATATTCAGAGAAGACATATTGGGTGGCACTATAGAGCTCGAGAGAGGGGAGTGTGGGTTCGGTAGCTGCTGGTTCGGCAAACTCCTGCCGATACTCTGCATCAGACTCGACAGGCTATTGATGAGAAGCTTCATTAGGTTCGATGCTCGACAGCTGAACAGTACTCCAACATTCAACAGGTTATTGCCGAGAGCCCTTACTGTCTTCATTCTCGGCAGTGCGTTGCCAAAAGCCTTCACAATTTTCTTTTTCAACACACTATCCCCCCGAGCTACATATTACATTGTTTGGTATCTCCAACTACCCAAGATCACCACTAATATTCTCCCCCTGGTGATCAGAAAGTGATGGAATCGAAGCATAAAAATACTCGAATTCAGAGAAAGTCACATCCATGGTCACATACATATGGCGACTTTTAGGGTGGTAGCACTTATACCCTTTCTATTGGGGAGAAACTCCAAGAAAGACACACCGGAGAGCACATGGATCTAATTTACTACAATGATTCTTATGAATATGAACATAGGCTACACACCCAAACACACGAGGTGTACGAGTATTGGTGGACACTACAGGAACAAATTATGTCAATACTTGGAGAGGTGTACAAAAGTCCACAACCCGAGCTGGCATACGGTTAATCACATACACGGCATAGGTAACAGCTTCAGGCCAGAACCATTTAGGTATGGACGCCCCAATCAGCAAGGCACGAGCAGTTTCTAGAATATGATGATTCTTTCTCTCAGCAACTCCATTTTTTTGTGGGGTATGAGGACAAGTAGTTTCATGTAGAATCCCTTGATCCCGAAGAAGGCCAGCCAATTCGGAACCAATATATTCACCTCTATTATTAAAGCAGAGAACCTTAATAACAGAGGAATATTGTGTTGCAATCATTTGAGAGAATGACCGAAACACCATACTAACATCACTTTTACTCTTCATTACATAAATCCAAGTCATACGAGTGCAATCATCAATGAAGGTAACAAACCATTTAATACCAGAAAGAGTACTAATAAGAGATAGACCCCAAATTTCAGAGTGCACAAGATCAAATGGAAACAATCTTTTATTTATACTAGGAAGAAACGAAGCGCGATGACTCTTCTCGAGAATACATACTTCACAATGTAAGTATGATTCTTTTATTTCATGAAATAAACTAGGCAACATACACCTTAAATAACCAAACGAAGCATGTCCTAACCAACGATGAAATAACCACACTTCTTGTAAATTATTGGTACGGGATGCTCAAACTGTATTAGCTCTTCCAGGAACGACGTCATCCTAACCAACGATGAAATAACCAAACTTCTTGTAAATTAGTGTCATGCCCAGTTATCTCCTTGGTCTGAATATCCTGAAGTAAACAAAAAATTGGATACATAAGTACGACACAATCTAATTGCTCAATAACTTGAGGAATGGATAACAAATTATGAGATAACGATGGAACAAGCAAGCAGTGATGAAGAGGAAGAGTTGGTGTGAGGTTCACAATGCCGGCCCCCAAAATCGGTACTATTGTTCTGTTAGTCGTTGCAATACACTTCCATGGAGTTGTCGTCATAAAAGTAAATAAATTCTTATCAAAAGCCATATGACATGTTGCACCCAAGTCTAGAATCCAACTTGTATGATGTTCCATATCAGAGGCTAAAGAAACGTGCCCCATACTACCTGGAGTGGTTGGATTTTCACTAGGAGTGGTCCTAGTCAATAAGCTTGGACTCATATCACTAAAGGAAGGCATGGCAGGTATGGCATCCTTGGTGGCAGTGGCAACGGGTGCACAGCTTCCACTTGCTCCATTAGCGGCTCGTTCCTTGGCACGTAACTTTTTCTTCAATTCAGGAAACCATTCAGGTACTCCATGTTTCTGAAAACATGTATCTTCCATATGACAGGTTTGCCCACAAAAAGTACACTTCAAATCATCCTTATTTTCCTAAGTAAATGGCCGAGAGTTTGTTAATGACGATGGGTTAAAGGGTCGACCAGCCAAAGGTGGTCATGACACCATAGCCACCGGGAGGGGCTCTTCCTTGGTTCCCAACGCCATTACTTCCCATCATAATTGCATGGTGTTGTGCTTCTCGCCTAACAATAGAAAACACTTCCTCCACGGATGGTAAAGGTTGAGTTCTCAAAATATCACTACGTACTTTATCAAATATACCATCAACTCCTGCTTGGAAGGCATACACACGATCCAGTTGGATCTCTTCTCATAGTATCTTCAAGTCAATAGCATATTCCATCTTGATTGGTCTTCTTTGATTCAATTCTTGCCAAACAGCTTTGAGATCAGTATAATACACACCAATAGGCCACCCCTCTTGTCGAAGTAGGAATGACTTCACCTTCAACTCATAAATCTGAGAGATATCAGACCCATCATAATACATTCGAGCAACTTCTTCCCAGACTTATGTAACTGTACGAAGATGAATGAAAAATCTCATGATGGTAAGATCCATGGAATTAATCAACCACCCTTTTACAATTGCATTCCCTGTCTCCCAAGCTTCATACTTGGCACTGTCCTCCTTGGGCTCTTTGATGCTCCTTGTCACAAACCCTTTCTTACCACGTCCAGTGATATGCATCTCTAATACCTTGGACCAAAGAGGATAGTTTGATCCATTAAGTTTTACGGTTGAAGCATCACTCTGAATAACAACCGGATTCACGACTAAACCGTGGGTAAAGCCATGCGCCCCACCCTCTAATTTCAACCACAACTCTCCTTTGTCACTCGCCATTGATCATGGCAACAACACAATACACAGCACGCACGCAATAACAATCGGTCTTGCTGCAAGGATGCAGCGACAAACCAGAAAAATCTGCTCTTTTTTTTTTCTTCCTTCTTCACGGCAGCGGCAGCATGGTAGGATTAGGGTTACAATTTGGCTCTGATGCTAAATAGAATTTTAGGGCTTAGGGTTAGGGTTACAAAAGGACACAATATCCTTCCTAAAACATGACTCTAATAATTACAAAATATTTACATTTCTTTTCTTCTGAAATATTAACTCACTCCAATACATACCCTTGTTAAAACCATATAGCGTGGAAACCTATACTACTAAATAAGGCGTAAAATTGGCCAACATCTCTCGAAATATAGTATTCGTAAAGCATTAGAAATCTAAATCATAATGATACACCAATGGTAATGCAAACTACATACTTGAGTGGAGACTCTAACCCAAAGTAAGTACCCTGTCGGGACTCTACCTGAAACGTTGGGACTCGAACCCAAAATAAGATAGGAGTTTGGAATCTAACCAAAAATAAGTATCATGTCGGGACTCTACCCGAAATTTTTGGACTCGAACACAACATAAGATAGGAGTTTGAACTCTAATCCAGAATATGAATGTCATGACAATAATATACCCTTTCAACCGCAGAAAGAAAAGGTACCATGACATGAGGGCATGCAGTGGCGGATCTAAGAAAAAAATGTAAAAATTCACAAATATTTCTTAGACATATAAATTTAAAAATTAAACTATGTTTCCATCATTCGTAATTTATACAACAAATAACAATACAAGGTTACAATTATCCTTCATTATCAATGGGAGAAAAAAACATTGCTCTCGATATAACGCATTATGCTATCACTCAACCATTGATCTTCCATTCGATAACGCAATGCACTTTTCACAATATTCATAGCAAAAAATGCTTTCTCCTTTGAAGGCTGGAGTAGTAGCAACCAGTATAACTAAAACCAATTTAATTAGCAAATACACATGATTATAAACTCATACAAACCAACTCCTCACACAAAACTCAACTCATTCAATAATCTAGATAAAAACTTTCATCAATTTATCAACACAAATTGAAATGGAGCTACAAAACATAAAGTCAAGCAACTAAAAAAACGTAGTGTATATTATTTGTTGAAATATAATTACAAAAAGGATGAATATTATTATTCATTGTTATTCTTTCAACATAAAAAAGAGAGTAATTGCAACTCATTGTGCTGATAGGATTCTAAACTCAACAGATCATGCCACGTATCAAAATAATACAAGACGACATCGTTCATAAAATAGAAAAATAGGGTTTCAGGTTGTCCTCTTCGAATCGCACAAGGCCTCATATTCTGCAAGACTGCAACCCAGTAACTGAATGTGATCTCAGTGTAATACAAGGGAAAATCTTTTCCGAATTTCAGACTCTGGATAATGCATACCAATTAGTGCATAAGATCATAATCCAATTCAATTATCAAATGCATAATCATGATGTGGTGCTGCTTCATGCAACGTGGATGAGATCAAGGATGTTTGATTGATGTGATACGCTAAGGCACGTGGATGTTTGATTGATGTGATACGGCACGTGTAGTTCAATTGCATATGAAATAAAGCCTCAGAGGCACGGTGCAAGTGGAATTATTTCCACAACATGTCTCTATAGGTACCGTTTGGTATGCAGACGGAACAGAATGGGACAGAATGGGATGGAATGAAACGAAACAAAATGGAGGTTCCATGCTACGTTTGGTGTACGCTCCGGCCGGAATGGAACAAAGGATTAAATGACAATCGTACCCATTCACTCAGACGAGTTTGGTCTTACCTGAGCCACTGCGGACGAGTTCAACGTCATCCCTCACATTTTCCGCCTAATCCTCGCCGTCCCATCCCTCGAGCAATAACGTTGGCCACATCTTGCAAGTGGTTGGTCTTGAGGTTTTCGCGGAGGAGGGCAACGGTCTCGTTGTGAGACTAGTAGGGAGGAGGGAGGCGGTGGGAAGAAGGTGGGATTGGGTTAGCCCAGGCTACTGGGTTTGTGGTGGAGGATGAGGAGGCTACAGGAGAGAAGGAGGCTACGGGAGAGAGAGGGTAGGTAGTGAAATTAATGAAAGGAATGAGGGGTAGTGTTGCCCAAAAATTTATAATTTTGTGTTCCATGAGCTGGAACAAGTCCTTTCAAGGGGGAAGGTGGCAAAAAAATTGACTAAAATTCGTTCCACGGGACAGCGCATCCCAGGAAAATTGGCGCATCAAACGTGGGATGAGTGTATCCCGTGCCACTGCGTTCCATCTCATCCCACATACTAAACAGTACCATAACGACCAGATGCTCTGCAACAATAAAAGGACTTCCAACTTAATACAAAAACTGCCCTGAGCAAATTTTCTCTCTACTACGAGAAACCCTTTTAAACTTTTGAGAAAACACTAACTTCTTTAACTTCATCAACATATCTTTAGTTTGGATTAAAAATATTGTGTTGGCAACCGGTGACATCTACAATTTGGATTAACGCCGTAAAGTCAGGCGATTAGTTTGGAGCAACCGAACTGCTTCAAGTTTGTCTGACTATCTATCCAAGTATATTTCAGCAAGGAGTTTTTGGTTTTCTTATTGAAAGAGATCATCTCATTAGCCTTCTCGGCGAAGTGAGGTGTTACCAGGTTACTCAGTGTTTGGCACATTGAAAGTCGAACCTTTATCCGAACTTCGTAGTGACTAGCAGTCTTGTCTTCTGGCTCTAGAACCAAGATGGCAAGACGTTTTCCTTCCTCGGTCGTGATCGTTTGTACATAGAAGTCAGCAATGCACTCGACACACCACCATCGCATTCATTCTACTCGTCAACCGAGCTCGGTGGCGAGTTGGCATGCCCGCATTCACCAGAATGACGTAGGTAGGTGAAGCGAGGCAAAAAAATATTTCTTGATGCCTATGGAGCGAAAAAAGATTCTTGATACCCATAGAGGCAAAAATCATTCGCCCACATGTTAAAAATGAAAGCTCCTGATGCCCTTACAAGAACAATGGTAAACGAAGACAGAGCTCGATTTAATACTTTGTTAGATGAAGAACATTTTCCTTACATTCCTGAATACATATCAATTTCATTTGAAGCGTGGTTGGATCAAATGACCGGTAGGCAATTTTTTGCTCAGGCCCCAATCAAGCTTGGGCCTAAGAAAATTATCAATTTGGTCGAAGGAGAAGTTAGGCCACTTATTTTTCTAGGTCGAGATTGAAAATTTGGTTGGCTTAGAAGAAACTGTTTTTGATACTTTGTCAGAGGAATTTTTCAATGACAAACAAGGCCAAACCACAGTCTTAGACAAAAAAACCATGTCAATCGATATGGTTATTGGAGATAAAGTTGATGTGGAGCAATCCCGGTTAGCTGAGTTGTTCGAGTTAAAATCTAAAATCGGGAAGTGATTATACTCAGGGAGCATAGTACCTCGAATCACTTTCCAGTCGAAGTATCAGAAAATTTGCAAAATGCGGTTGTTTCATATGAAAGCGTGAAACAAAATCATATTAACAACGATGAAATAAAAAATCTCAGCTCAAAATAAAGTATTGTCGGCCTCTTCCTTGTTATAATTTGGCTACTTTTATTTCTATTTGTTAAAAAATATATAATTTTTTTTAACCATTCGGTTATTTCAGTGATTGATACTTAAGAAAATAAGGGGCAACAAGCAACATTAAATTTGGCCTGTATTATATTTTGGCTGAGCATTAAATTCAGCCTATATTAAGTATTGGTTGAGCCTTAAATTCAGCCTATGTTAAATATGGGTAATGCTAGCGAAATCAAAGTTTTTAAACTAAATTTGCAAACCAAATGTTGTGATTGTAGATGATTATTAATTAAGCATCAATTAATGTGCTTGTTTCTTATTATTGATACATCATTTGGTTTCAAATTTTGGTATCCCTAACGTTATCCATTAAATATTGATCGAGCATTAAATTCAGTGTGTGTTAAATATCGTCCGAATTAAACATTGGCTTAACATTAAATTCGGACTATATTAATAGGGACAATACTTGAATACTCAATGGAGAGCACCCAAATTTACTCACTCTGATGTGGCCCAATAATATCACAACATGTGTATTTCAAAACTTTATCCCAATATTTGCTATCTTACTAACCAAACACTCAATTATCATTTTAAACTCATAACCAAACACCTTTCATCTTCTTTCTCATTTTGTTAGATGCCTGGCTGATCTGCCATAGCTAATCCATGGACCACAGCGACCCCATATCCTCCTTCTACCAAACCCTCACCCTATGTGTGCATATTTTCATATGTTTTTATTATATTCTTCCCTTGGATTTTGTATATATGAATGGGTTAAATGAACTAATTTATATTGTTTTAATTTATAGGCATTCAATACTGAAGTTATGTAGAAATGAAGTGAAAAATGAGCTTTTTTTGTGTGTAGAGTAATTCCAGTGGAGCACGAGTCTAACTAGCTGCACGAAGACATGTGCATTACAACAAGAAGATGAAATCGAGCGGTTTTGGAATCAAATAGACATGGGAATGTTATTCAATGGACTTTAGGAGAGAACTTAATTTCGAGTTTTTATTATTACCGTTTATTTTTCCTTTTCTTTAATAAGGCCCCATTAGTGATAGGAATTTAGTGGGGTTTTAATTGTTATTTTTCTTTCTTGAACACCTTCTTACCATGGGTTTTATATAAGGAGGCTACCTCTCCTTATTAAGTTAGAGAGCCACCAAAAATAGAACCAAAAATCATATTTTAGATAGGGGTTACGGCAAGGAAAGGAAGAGAGAAGAGCTTTTCTAGTTTTTTTCTTTTTTTTCTTTTCTAGGGCTATGATGTAGTCTGATCTAAAAATCATATTTTAGATGGGGTGTTGTGGCAAGGAAGGGAAGAGAGAAGAGCTTTTCTAACTTAACAATATCCGTGCTTCGATAAATAATACGTCAAGATGAAACCGATGCAGAAATGAAGTGAAAAATTAGCTTTTTGGGTGTGTAGAGTAATTCCAATGTAGCACGAGGCTAACTAGCTGCACAAAGACATGTCCATTACAACAAGAAGATGAAATCGAGCGGTTTTGGAATCAAATAGACATGGGAATGCTATTCAATGGACTTTAGGAGAGAACTTAATTTCGAGTTTTTATTATTACCGTTTATTTTTCCTTTTCTTTAATAAGGCCCCATTAGAGATAGGAATTTAGTGGGGTTTTAATTGTTATTTTTCTTTCTTGAACACCTTCTTACCATGGGTTTTATATAAGGAGGCTACCTCTCCTTATTAAGTTAGAGAGCCACCAAAAACAGAACCAAAAATCATATTTTAGATAGGGGTTACGGCAAGGAAAGGAAGAGAGAAGAGCTTTTCTAGTTTTTTTTTTTTTTTCTTTTCTAGGGCTATGATGTAGTCTGATCTAAAAATCATATTTTAGATGGGGTGTTGTGGCAAGGAAGGGAAGAGAGAAGAGCTTTTCTAACTTAACAATATCCGTGATTCGGTAAATAATACGTGAAGATGAAACCGATGCAGAAATGAAGTGAAAAATTAGCTTTTTGGGTGTGTAGAGTAATTCCAATGTAGCACGAGGCTAACTAGTTGCACGAAGACATGTCCATTACAACAAGAAGATGAAATCAAGCGGTTTTGGAATCAAATAGACATGGGAATGCTATTCAATGGACTTTAGGAGAGAACCTAATTTCTAGTTTGTATTATTTCCATTTTTTTTTTCTTTTCTTTAATAAGGACTTAAAGTCCATTAGTGATAGGATTTTAGTGAGGTTTTAATTGTTATTTTTCTTTCTTGAACACCTTCTTACCATGGGTTTTATATAAGGAGGCTACCTCTCCTTATTAAGTTAGAGAGCCACCAAAAACATAACCAAAAATCATATTTTACATAGGGGTTGCGGCAAGGAAGGGAAGAGAGAAGAGTTTTTCTAGTTTTTTTTTTTTTTCTTTTCTAGGGCTATGATGTAGTCTGATCATGAATACTTAATTGCCTTGTGGCATTGTTATTATCAAGTTTTTCATCTTTATTGAGTATCTTTTGCTATTAGTGATGCGCTTGATTTTTATTTAGATGCTTGATCACCATCTAGGTTTAAATTAAGTTGATTTGATGCAAGTTAGAGTAGATGCCATACTTAACTTGGGTTTAGCTTCTTGCAATTGATACCATAAACACCTATTTTGATGTAACCAGATGCCATGGCCTTCGAATAATTTAGGGAAAATCGATCATCAATATTGGGGAACTACTTGAGCATAACATATTAAGGGAATTAAGTAGAATTGGTTACGGTGAATTCGGATGCCCTAGGTTTTCTTTTCCTATATTTTAATTGTAATATTTTATGCATTTTTTTAAGTTGTATTTCATTTCAGTTTAATTCAAATCATATCTATCTTTTCTTTTCTTTTTTTTGTCAAAGCTTCTCAACTATAATTTGTTTCAATTTAATTAGTAAGACTTTAGAATCAATTTGATCTCTGTGGGACGCTATACATGCTTATATGCTATACAATCATCTGATTCGTATACTTGCGAGCACTAAAATTCAAGACTTAAATGAGTTTAATTTTGGTTCTGTAGTTTGATAGTCGACGCCCGCATTAGAGGATTTTCTCTCTCTTTCGTTCTTTCTCTTCGAATCAACATCAAAAGGAAGTCGCTGAATGCAATCGACGTCGATGATGACATGGTTTCTAGCGAAGGCCAAAGAAGTGGTTGTGGATACGTTCTATAGTTTGATAGTCGACACCAATGTTGATGTGGTCTCCGGCGAAGGAAGGGGAGGGAAGTGGTGCTGCCATGGCTACGATAAAAAAAGGGTTTAAGGGCGAGACGATAGAGAGATTGGAGGAGAAGATACTGGTGGGTTCGACGGAGGAGACGAGGTTTCCGGCATTGAAACTGGCAAAAGCAAGAAGGAGATGGAGGCTGGGAGGGGAAGGGTGTTGGGGAAGAAATGGGTTGTCTGGATGTGTAGTTAACATTGTGTTTGGTTACATCTTTATAGAACTTATATTGAAACAGGTGATTTGTTCTCATTGGGCTTGTCAATCTTTTTGGTACTCCCCATTGAGTAGCCCAAGTATTTTCCTATTAATATTGCTAGATCTTTAAATTCAGCCTATATTAGTATTGGCCTAACATTTAATTCGGCCTACTTTAAATATAGGATAATGTTAGGGAGATCAAATTTTTAAACCAAATTTGCAAATTAAATTATGTGTCACCAATAAAAAATAAGCACGTTAATCAATACTTAAGTGATAATTCAATCATTTGGTTCACAAAATTTAATTTAAAATTTTGATCTCTCTAGCATTAGACTTTACTTGTATTAAATGTTGGCCGAGCAGTAAATTCAGAATATATTAAATACTCGTTGAGCAATAAATTCTGCCTATTATAGGCTGAACTTTTAATTCGGCCTGAATTAATTTTGATGCCAATTAAATACGGCCTTCTTTTGACCATCATTCACTGATGCCAATCAATTTTTTGCAGCATTCATGGTGATGCTCGCTAAAGTATTTGGTGGAGTTATTTGGTGGCAGCCAAGTTCAAAAGCAAATAATAAATTCTCTTAACGGCTTACGGGCCGAAGCTAAAAAAGACTGGGGAGCAAGTTTGGACCTAAGCCTGTGTAATCGAGACCGTTAAATAAGCAATCGAGATCGTTAAATGAGCATAGTTTGATACCGTTCAAGGGATAACATTGTAGTTTTTAGTCATAATAATTATCTCTTAAGGATGGTTGAACCGTTGGAAGAAAAATATGTAAGATATATTTTGAAATCATGATAACAAGATATTAGGATCACAAATTAAATAAACCAAATAAATATAAAAGAAATTAACTTCTGGCTTGAATTTGAAGACATGGTTGGGTTTGATTTCAAAATTGTCTTTTACTCTACATTCTAAATGCTCTTGCTAGTGAATGGGGTTTAGCATTGTAATAGGATGTGTATTACGAGAGTAGGGACAATCCTTATGTAATTGTTAGGATATCTCTCAATCAAGCGTCTTATTAAATGAGAGATACTCATAATGGCAATTTTATGTTGTATGTCCTACCATAATAAGTCTTATTAAATAGAGATTTTAATCATTGTTAAGACTACTATTCGAGCCATATTGGGGCTGCTAAATCATTTGTATATCAGGTCACTTAAATAATAATTTACTCGATAATTAAATGATTGATTGACAAGTCATTGATACCCATAATTATGTTTACATTCTTCCACTTGAATGTCAATGAACTTGTACATAAAATCAACCAAATACAACTAGAATAGTAGTGATCATGAAGTCTATAATCGCAAAGACACTGAAATCAATAATTCAATGTTGCATTCAACAAAATAATAATAATACAATGTTGCAGACAAAGTCATGACATAAAGAATAGTGTACAATTATACTAATCATTCAAAACAAAAGTAGCTCATAAATAAACTCAATTGGTTGATAACAAAACGCACAGGATAGCAGAACCGAACCAAAGAGATAATAATATTCATCACATCAGGCAAGTCTCTAAGGCAGCAAAAGAATGAGAACACAATTAACACTCTCTAAATACCCTAATTCATTAAAAAAAACACAAAAGCATGGCTTTAAATTTAAATGAACAGTAAAACGCAGATTATACCCCGGAGGAGACAACCCACCTTCAAAGAGAAAAACGCAGAGGATAATAGAATCGAATCCAAAAAAATAAATACCTAACCATATTCTTTCACCTTATATCGCATTTCAATATTTTCAAATACTTTCAACCAATCTTTTATTGTCATCCGAAATTAAAAATAAAATTATCTTTTAGTATTTTATAATAAAAAATAAATAAATAAAAATATTTAATAATATTTTAATACGAATTGTCTAAGCTATTCAATTTAGAGATGAAAATAAACTTAGACAGTTACTGTTCACTAAAGGCAGTTACTATTCACTTTGGGGGGATTGAATTGCCTATAACCCAGGAGTTTTTTAGGGGTGGAAATGCTCTAAGTAACAACCACCCTCACCAAACACGAATGTGTAAGCCCCCCATCTAACCCATCGAACACTAAGGGTGCAACTTGGGTTGGGTCAATCTGAACCCGCCCATGTCCAACCCGACTTTAAACCCAAACAACCGAATTTTTTTTTAGTTATAACCCGTCTGAACCCAACCCAATTTCAACCCCTTCATTGATTGGGTTAAGTTGGGTGGATCATTTGCCCATTCATCCCTAACCTAACCCAATTTCAACCCGTTCATTGATTGGGTTGAGTTGGGTGGATCATTTGCCCGTCCATCCCCAACCCAACCCAACCCGATTAACCAATCCCATTCTAACCAAATTGTAACCCATATTAATTAATTCTCATACTACACCCAAGTGGGCTAAGTCAAAAAAACCAGCGTCCTTTCTTTTTATTTTTTAAATAAATTATCCTTTATAATTACTTAAGCTTTTAGGAAATAAGAGGCTTTGATTAGTCAGCCCATATTCATAGTCTCTAAATCCTAAAACTTTATAGTAGATTGTTAGTCTCCAAAACCTAAATTCTTTGTGTCTCGAAGCAATTGCTCAGCAACTTTGATTGATTTATGAAAATAAAGTTCACTAGCCTTGATGCTACTTGGCTTAATTTTTTTTTAAGAATTCTTGAAAACTAAGTTGTTACAGGATTAAACTCAAAAAAGTTGGGTAACTCGAACCTGAGCCTGAATTGTAACAGTTGGGTTAGGATTAGGTTGACCTTCCAATCCGCCCAACCACCCAACACTAACTCCTGCGAAAAATAGAATTACAAAACTGCCCACCAAAGTTATACACGGAGCCCTACGATTTAAAGCCCAGATGGGCACAATGGTCTTTAAACACCTAAGTGGGCCTAAATCCTAGACACGGAAACAGGCCACGTAAAAAAGCCCAAAAAATGCATGGGTGGCCCAAAGCACAAACTTAGCCACCCTATTCTATAAACCAATCGCAATTCCGTAAATAAAATGAAATCCCCAATTGAAATTGCTACGGTGCCACCCCTCCCAAACTTTAAAGTAATATCTGACCATTTTCTGTACATGCTAGCAAATGAAAGTTTGTTAAATTTGATTGATAAAAAAAAAAAAAAAAAAAAAAAAAACATATGTATAGTTTCGAATGATATACTTTTTCAATTGTTCAGAATATTTAGAAATAGACTTCTTTCATTTTCGATCCCAAATTTTAGATCTTCTTATTTGATTACCCTACTAAATATTATTGGAGGAACTAGTTGAGAAAGTTCACATTTGTTTCTTCTGATTTGTGCTTGGGTTTTATTTTTCTAGATGTAAATTATTTTGCGTTTGTTGCTGTAAAAGGAAAGGATTTAAGTTTGTTATTGATACTCAATAAAGAACTAAGATTTGAGTTATTACGTAGTTATTACGTAGGGATTGGATTTGCTCGGTTTCACATGTTTATCGTGAGAAGAATAGAGTGGCCGATAATATGACAGATTTAGGCCATAAGTTTGACATTGGTCTTCATGTTTTTGATGAGCCTAGCTCTTGTGGATAGGTTGATCTTTGAGGATGCTGTTGGGTTTCCTCAGAACTGTTTTGTTAATAGTTAGTTGTTTTTCTTAGGTCTTTTGACCCCCAATTTCACCACACCCAAAAAATAATAATAATAATAATAATTAATAAATAATTGAGATTTGATATCATTTCATAGTTCATAGAATCACACAAGTTACATGTACTGGTTTGGTACTGTGCTTTGAAAAAAAACTGTTTCTGCTGTACTGTGAGAATAAGCTCATTTTTGCTACTTCACGTTTTCAACTTTTGTTCACCCAAAACTATAAAAATAAACTATGAAAATAAGTTGTTTTCAAGTGTTTACCAAACACCTTTTTTAGCTCAGCTTTTTTTTATACCCACTTTTTATAAAAACACCTCAATACCAAACCAATACTAAATCCAGTCAACTTTCAGCTTGTAGCTTTAACCATACAAGTATCATAATCAGATTTTTTTTTCAACAAAAAAAAAAGGTTCAAAGATAATTTCTTCAAAAAAATAATAGTAATCAAATTGATGATTGTTAATTAGTCATCTTAATGCATAAAATAAATTAACGTTCAAATAAAAATGAATAGTTTCATGATAGACGATCCATTTATTTGATATAAAATAAATTAACGTTTTGGTAACAATTAATAGTACGTACTACCGTGTTTCGCTCGGAGCCATTCTCTGCCCTTCACTTTCTTGGAGTGAAACAGAGCACCTCATTTCCAACCGCAAAATCAAATTCTTGGAGTGAAACAGAGCACTTCAGTTCCAAATGCAGAATCAAATGCATGCATTGAAGAAAATCAACAACAGGTACTTCACTTTTACGAGAGAATGGGCCGCGAAAGAATACAGCATCCGTTTTATCAACGAAAGAACTTCTACGGCATCAAGAATTTGCAGCTATGGACGGATAAAAGTCTGCGCCAGCAACAGAATTATTTAAGAAACCTTTTGAGTTTACTACTGCATTTGCAAATCATCCTTCAGTAACCCTTTAAGCTTATAATCATTTGATTGAGACGATAGAACTTTTCATGCTCTACTTGTACCGCTACCAGTACCGCTCTTCTTATCAAGTTCTTCCAATGCCGCCCACAACTTTGGGTCCTCATAGTCCTTTATGAGAAAGGTGGGTTTTGCTTCCACTAATATGTGTTCTGGATTTCCCGTGGTTAATCCAACGACTGGCATACCGGCTGCAACTGCTGCTTTAATCCCCGAGACAGAATCCTAGCAAAATCAGAAAATAAGTTTCCAAAGTTCCCCCATTTAATTTTCTCTCAAAGTATAACGTGAGAAGAGGCAAACCTCGAACACAAAAGTGTGTTCTTTTGATGCTTTGAGTATTTCAAGACCCTTCAAGTAGGGCTCGGGGTGTGGCTTAGCGTGCTCACACTCATTCCCAATGACAAGACCTTGAAAAAAATCTGAGAGGCCAAGCATTGAAATCATCAGCTCTGCATTTACTCTTGGAGCATTAGTAACAGCAGCCCGTTTCAACCCACGATCTTCAATCCATTTCTTCACTTTATAGAGACCATTCACAGGCTTCAATTTATCTACGGCCAATCTGTTTCCATCAGGGAAATTATATAAGGTGGGAACCAGAAAGAAATGCTATGCACACAGCACAGAGAAAGTGAAGCTTTTACCTGCGAAACATGGCTTCCTTGTCTTCTGTGAACTTTAAGCCTCTTTCGAAGTCATCAGGAAAGAGTATCCTGGCAACATCATCATTATGCTTCCCAGCGAAATTCTCAATATAGTACTCCTCAGTAATCGGAACACCTCCGTTGAAACCTATCTGTTAATTTTCCCACTTCAGTACACCTTTCCGTTGTATATAAAGTTTATAAAAAGTATGAGCAACTTTCATAAAAAGGTAGATGCACCTTTTGCACTTTTCACAGTGCGATATGAATGTAGAGTAACAATAGGTAAATTTATTGCCCGACAAATCATAAGAAAAAGGAAAAGACCAAACAAAAAGAAAAGACATCTACCTCTGGTAGCATTTCACGGAAGGCATAGTAATGAATTGGATCTGAATCACACAGCGTTCCATCAATATCAAATAATACTGCTTCAAGTGGAGCAACTCCAGAGAGTGAACTTTTGCTGGTTCCACAGACACAGAAAAGAAAAATAAAAAGACAATTAGGCATAAGTACAAATACATGAAACGAAAAAAATAACAAATGTAACAATCATTTCTGTCTCATGCAGTATAGATGAAAAGAACATGAATTTAGACACCATAATATATACAAAGAAAAGGCCGTAGAGAACAATTATGTCTTCGTAACCTTGTAGACTTAGGTTAGTCCACATTACCTCCTTTCTGGGAGTATAGACGTGTCTAATTTCTGCCTACGGGATACAAAGACAATGGCTTGAAATATTTGTTCATATTCGACCAAATTTTTTTTCATAAGTATATATTGTTTTGATCAGGTAAGGTTGTTCTTTAATTTGAGTTCGGCAATAAACATCATAGGGCTGTCTGAATTAATTCAGCGTCTATTAACTCTAGGGCTATTTGAATTGAGTCAGTTCCTATTAACTCTGTCGATACCAGATCGATATTGCACCTAAAAGCTAAAGACAACTTCAACAGTAGGGAGAGAAACTGAGAAGAACCACAATCATCTTCCTAATACAAATCAATCATGCCAGAGAAACAAAGGCATAACAAGAAAAAGATGGTACACAGGAAGAGGTTCCTCGGAATTAAAATTCTAAGAACAATCGACACATACAGTCTATGCAAAACTTACAACTAGAGGAGAGAACAATGGCATACAAGTCGAATTATGCTGAATATGTATGTTTGTATGGCATACAAGTCGAACTTGGATATAATAGAAGACGTGGCACAGAACCGACCGCAATGGCATTCTAGGATTCATACAGCCAACCGCACTTAGTGGGAAAAGGCTTTGTTGTTGTTGTTGTTGTTATTGTTTTTGTTATTGTTGTTGTATGTATGTTTGTATGGTTTTATGCACACAGCATTTTCAGCCGAAGAGCTAAAACTATTAAATGCCTATAGCAATTGGCCAAGACAACTATTCATACAAAGGACCATGGAAAATGGTTCAACATGCCACTTAAATTGAAAGTATTATTTTAATGTCCTCAAACAATTTGGTTCTGCATAGCCTACTAATGTCCCAATGTGACTGGGAGAAGGGCGAGGATGAGGACGATGACAATGATTTACTAACATATTCTCCATTCACAAACCACTTGATTTCTTTGTCTGTTACCTTTTTCTTTTTTCGAATATGAATCGTGTTACCAAGAATATCAGTAAAATCACAAATTCACAGGAATAAGCAAAATAATTATGAACTTGCAAAATCCATACATAACAAGAAAAACCCAGATCAATGGAAAATTTAAACAATCCATCGAACTAACATTAGCGTAAAACTCATACAAACCATACACAAAATAACCAATCACAACGCAATGCTCCATAAGAGACATTTGAAAAACAACAAAAAGCATTAAGCATATACGCAGATGTGGATTTGAACTTGGAATGTTATACAGAATAAATGTCTGAAACTGGCATTGGAAGTGGCAGACATTGAAATTATAATAAGAACCCAGATTATATATCCAGTCAAAGTTGCAAGAAGAAATCAAGGGAAGGAGAAAAGGCGAGAGAAGGGATGGTACCTGTCCACAGAGTTTTCACCGGAAGAAGCTGTCATTGTCTCTGCGATATTTGGCTTCCGATGAACGCAAATGGGTTTCCGAGAGCAGATTGATTGATGGGAAGAAGACGATCCGTGAAATATAAAGGGAAATGGGACAAGGCGTCAACCGTGGAATCAAAGTAGAGCGAAAGAGACAGATGCGAGTTTGCCTTCTTTCTCCAACAATCTCTCCGCTCTCCTCTCTTTTGCATATTTGGTATTCTACTATTCCCAAATTGCAAAATTCTACCTAGTAGTTTTCACGATATTACTAAACTCCCCTTTTCTGTTTCTTTTTTACTATTAATTATTTAATTTTCTATGTGACATTGATAAGTATTTCACTTTTTTTTTTTCAGTTTATAAAAATTGAAAACTTGTTTGGTAATTATTTTTATTTTTTTAAATTAAAAACTAAAAGTTAAAAGGTGAAAACTACGTTCTTGAGTTTTCAAATTTTAGCTTTCAGTCGTATGCTTTTGGTTTTTAGATTTCAGTTTTTTTTTTTTTAAATCCAAACTAAAATAGTTACAATATTCAATTTTCCAAAAAGGTGGCGTTCTTTGATTTGTGGTTTAAACCCCACATATCTCCCTCATCTAGTTTGTAACTTTGGATTAATAGAGATGTAATGAGGACACCAATTAAGAGACATGTTTAAGGAGTATTCTTAACTACATCATGTCATTTAGTATTACGGTTTAGTTGTATTTCTCTTCACTTGTAAGTGAGAGGTTTTAGGTTTGACTCTCGCCAAAGGTAAATTTGAACCACATTATTGCTAGCCCATTGTAAGGCTTAGCCCACTCTCCCACCTCCCTTAGTGTAGATAAATATTGTTTGTTCAAAAAACTACATCATACTTCTCTACACCATGATTATAGGGATTGTCATTCCTTAACGATTATGCTGGATACTTATACATTAATCGATGTTGGGCTAAATTCGTCTTCGAGCCTTTTTAGACTCGTTAGAAGCACTTGTGACCAACTCTGCTGACTCAAATTCTAGATCTATATTCTTACATTTGGGTCTCAAAAAGTTGGTGGATTTATGTGTTGTAGTTTTCTTCTCCGATCCAAGTCTTTGCATTGTAAGAGAAAATATTTGATCAAAACTCATATTTGAGTTTTCTTGAAACCTAAGGCTATCTCCAACCGAGGGCTGGCCAGATAGCTCGTTTTAACCCTCTGGCCCTCCAAGAAATTAAAATTTTAATGAACAGTACATGGTCATATTTTCCTCCGTCTCCAACCGAGGGCCAAAGAGTCATAGGGCTCGTTTTAGCCATTTCACAAAAAACCGTCTCCAACCGAGGGTCATAAGACCAAACATAATTTATTATTTAAATTAAAAACCTACAACAACTTAAATTCAAATCCAACAACTTAAATTTAAAAACTACAACAATAACTAGCCCGAAAAACCAAAAAAATTAGAACTTAAATTTAATGAATGGTTTAGGTATTTATAAGAAAAAAAATTGGCCCAATAAACCAAAAAAAAAAAAATTGAATACAACGGCTAGCTGACTAGCTGTTGTATTCAAAAAAATTTTTTAAGCAATCATGTCGGTTATAACCGACATGATTGCTCTATTTTCTGGCCAGCCCCTTGCTGGTTGGCTGGCATGGCTGCTTGCAGCCAGCCCTCCAGCCCTCCAGCCCTCTAGCCCTCTCCGATTCCGTGGGGCCCTTTCAGATTCCATAGCCCTCTGGCCTAGCCTTCAGTTGGAGACGGTTTTCGGGCTATTTTCAGCCCTCTGGACCCTTTGGTTGGAGATGGCCTTAGCCCTCTGGCCCTCCAAGATATTAATATTTTAATGAACAGTACATTATCATATTTGCCTCCATCTCCAACCAAGGGCCAGAGAGCTTATTTTAGCCTTGTCACAAAAAACCGTCTCCAACCGAGGGCCAAAGGGCCATAGGGCCAAATATAATTTATTATTTAAAAACTACAACTTAAATTCAAATCCAACGGCTAAGTGACGTTAGCATGAAGTAGGCGTTTAAGTTTTATGTTGTTAAATGTTTTTTTAAATATTGTTTAAGTTTCATGTTGTTAAATGTTTTTTTTATGTTGTATAATTTTTATGTTGGTTAATGTTATTTAATGTTGTTTCATATTGTTTAATGCTGTTTCATGTTACTTAATTTAATATTGTTTAATGTTTTATTAATACCTAATGATGTCATCTCTCTGCAAACCAAACTACAAATACAAATATAAAACCAAAAAAAGAATTATTAAAAGCCTAATGGTGAATTGGATCATGGAAATTTCCTTGGTTTTCCTCAAAAAGCAGCTCCTCTTTTTTTGACCGTTCTATTACGTGTTCGTACGGTAACACGATGACTTTTGTCTTTGTTGCCGGAAGGTGCTTTGCTTTTGAGAGGAGACTTGACTTGCGTCTTTTCACTTAAACATCGAATTGAAAAGTTAAATAAGAATCTACACACAAAAATAAACAAAGTCGTCTAGGATGCTTCCTGGAAAGAGCCAATAGGTGTCCCTTGAGTGTTATAAATTCTTATTGCACACGAGACAAGCACTGCCAATTTTTTCCTTGCTTTTCACTTGAGTATCATTGTGGTGCTGTAAACAGTGACACCACAATGACAACCCATGAATCCTCTTCATCCTCCTCCTCAAAAACTGTGGAAGTATGACGTGTTTTTGAGTTTTAGACCATCTCTAACAGAGGGCTGGTCAGATGGCTCGTTTTAACCCTCTAGCCCTCCAATAAATTAATATTTTAATAAACAGTACATGGCCATATTTGCCTCCGTCTTCAACCGAGGGTTAAAGGGCCATAGGGCTCGTTTTAGCCCTATTACAAAAAACCGTCTCCAACCGAGGGTCAAAGGGTCATAGGGCCAAACATAATTTATTATTTAAATTTTAAAATTACAACAACTTAAATTTAAAAACTACAACGATAACTGGCCCAAAAAAATTAGAACTTAAATTAAATGAATGGTTTAGGTATTTATAGGAAAAAAAATAGAATTTTTAAGAATTAAAAAAAAAAAATTGGCCCAAAAAACCAAAAAAAAAAAAAAAAAAAAAATTGAATACAACCAAAGTAGTCAGCTAGCCGTTGTATTCAAATTTTTTTTTAAGCAATCATATAGGTTATAACCGACGTGGACTCCATCTTAGACTCAAATCTCATATTGAAACCTAAATTTAGATCTCAATTTCGCCGGAGACTTGTATATGAGTTATATATCTCCAGCACATTAGAAACCTTAAACTCATATTTATTATACAAATATAAGATTTGAGTCCAAATTTTCCAAAGCATTGGAGATGCTCAAAAGTAGCAAAATGAAAAATGAAAAAAAAAAAAAAAAAAAAAAAAAAAGAAGGAAGGAATGGTGGCATGTTCACATGTCCATAATCGAAATCACTTTAGGAAATTGAATTTTGATTACTGGATATTGGACTCCCTAGATAAGGGAGGTATTTGAATTCAAAACATGTGGGAATCAAAATGAATTTCTTTTACCTATTATGCTCTCACTTGATTCTAATTATTCCAACGTTGTCCTCATTCCATAAAAGATTCCTAGCTCTGCTCATTGGTAGAAATTAATAGAAGATTAACAAATGTTTTCTATTAATTAGACTATAAAATAACTTATTAACAAAAAAAATTAAATAATTTATTAACTATAAAAAAAAAGACTATAAATAATTTATTTGAAATATATAGGTAAAATGAATAATATTAAGCCAAGTTGTGACATCCCACATCGCCCAGGGGAGTGATCCTTAAATGTATATTCCCATCCCTACCTAACACAAGGCCTTTTGGGAGCTCACTGGCTTCGGGTTCTGTAGGAACTCCAAAGTTAAGGATTGTGACATCCCACATCGCCCAGGGGAGTAATCCTTATATGTATATTCTCATCCTTACCTAGTACGAGGCCTTTTGGGAGCTCACTGGTTTCGGGTTCTATCGGAACTTCGAAGTTAAGCGAGAAGGGGGCTAGAGCAATCCCATGATGGGTGACCCACTGGGAAGTTGCTCGTGAGTTCCCAAAAACAAAATCGTGAGGGAATGGTAAGCCCAAAGCGGACAATATCGTGCTACGGTGGTGGAGCGGGCCCGGGAAGTGATCCGCCCCGGGCCAGGATGTGACAAATTGGTATCAGAGCCTAACCCTGGTCGTGATGTGCCGACGAGGACGTCGGGCCCCTAAGGGGGGTGGATTGTGACATCCCACATCGCCCAGGGGTGTGATCCTTAAATGTATATTCCCATCTCTACTTAGCACAAGGCCTTTTGGGAGCTCACTGGCTTCGGATTCCTTAGGAACTCCGAAGTTAAGCGAGAAGGGGGCTAGAGCAATCCCATGATGGGTGACCCACTGGGAAGTTGCTCGTGAGTTCCCAAAAACAAAATCGTGAGGGAATGGTAAGCCTAAAGCGGACAATATTGTGCTACAGTGGTGGAGCGGGCCCGGGGAGTGGTCCCTCCCCGGGCCGGGATGTGACACAAGTTGTATTATAATAATTAACCAAAAAATTATAAAATAATTTATTAACCATAAAGGGACTATAAATAATTATTGAGATATATAGGTAAAAATGAATAAAACTAATCGAAGTTTTATTATGTGGATAATAATTAATTAGTATATAAATAAAGAAATTGTTATTGGTACTCTAAAAAATTCATTTGCACTTCAAATATTCTATAATTAGAAGAGAAAAATTTCACTTTGTGAGAAATGTAGAATGAGATTTATTTAGTGTTAATAACAGTTTTATAAAATAATTGAAAACAATAAGAATATAAAAATAATTTATTTAGAATAAAGATTTTATAATTTATTTAGAACAAAGGCATTTTAGTAATTATATTGGTTTTCATTCTGATTTGGTGACTTAATAAACAACTTATATGGAATTAGTACCGTTCCTACTTCAATTTCATAAAATGTTGTAAATAGTTTCAACATGAATTTGATTGATTCCTCCTCATTTCAACTCTTCTTCAATTCACCACTTAGTACTACGATCTAGTGATATTCCTCTTCACTTATAAGTGAGAGGTCTTACGTTCAATTAATAGAATTCTATGGCTTAATTTTCATGTATTCCATAATTCTGAATATAAGTACATACAATCTTTGTTACAAAAGGAAACAACAATAAAGGACAGAACTATATCCTTCCTAAAACATGACTCTAATAATTACAAAATATTTGCATTCCCTTTCTCCTAAATATTGACTCACGCCAATACTCCCCCTCAAGTTGGAGTATAGATATCACACATGCCCAACTTGATAAGTGAGTCATCAAAGCTCCTACTACACACGGCATGAGTAAAAACATATGCAAGTTGTTCCTCTGAGTTCATAAACGGTATTGACACAATCTTCATCTCAAGCTTCTCTTTAATAAAATGACAATCAACCTCAACATGCTTAGTCCTATCATGCTATACTGGATTCTCTGCTATTTATCTTGCCGACTTATTGTCACAATACAATTTCATCGCCTCTACGTGATGTCGGAGTGACTTTGGTAATATCCATTCCTTCTCATGACTTGAGTAAATCTATCAAACCACACACAAGGTGATTGCTTAAGCCCATAAGCAACTCTCGCAAACGACACATTCCGATTTTCATTCCGGCATTATATCCTGAAGGAAAATCCATATATACTTCTTCTTTCAAATGCCCATGAAGGAAAACATTTTTTAGATCAAATTATTTCAACGGCCAATTCAAATTTGCAGCTAATGAGATAAGAACACATACCGTATTCATCTTGGCCATTGGGGAAAAAGTTTCATGGTAATCAACATCATACGTTTAAGTATAATCATTTGCTACTAACCTTATTGTCTATTGATCCGTCAACCTTGTATTTAATTGTAAAGACCCACCTACACCCCACGAGTTTTTTTCCTTTCAGTAGTTCCATCACTTCCCATGTATCATTCTTATGTAGTGCCATCATTTCTTCATCCATTGCAGCAGCCCATTTAGGATCCATGAAGGCCTCCTCAACTCGAGTTGGTATTTGGATTGGTTCCACATTATTCACCCATGTTTGGCATTCAGGTGCAAGGTTCTTGCATAACACATAATTTGCTATTGGATTCTTTACTTTTCCTTTAGGAGAAAACATGTCAGGAGGAACACCATGATTTTTCCGTGGAGGCAACTTATATGTACTTACAACATGAGCATCGGTATTACTTACCTCAGGGACATTCAGAGAAGACACATTGGATGACACTATTGAGTGTGAGAGAGAGGGTGATGTGGATTAGGCAGGAGACAATACTTCCTCTAATGTACTTGGTTTGGCAGAACCTTGTTGTGGGACTTTCGTATTCTCCTCAACAGAACCTTGTCGAGTTGTTGCACCTATCTCGGCAGGCAGTAGTTGAAAAACTTGATCATTCTCGGTAGTTTCTTGCCAAGACACTGTTGCCTTATTTTTAACACATGTTCCCCTTGAACCGCATATCACATCTTCTGGTACCTCCAACCACCCTGATCAATAGTGTTCTCCCCCTGGTGATCAGAAGGTGACATGAGCGAAGAATAAAAATACTCTGATTCAGAAAAAGTAACATCCATGGTCACATACATATGTCGAGTTTCAGGATGATAACACTTATACCCTTTCTGTTGGAAGGCAAACCTAACAAATACACACCTAAGGACACATGGATCCAATTTGCTACGATGAATCTTATGAATATGAACATACGTTACACATCCAAATACATGGGGAGTAAGGGTGTTAGTGGATACTACGGGAACATGTTCTGTCAATACTTGAAGAGGTGTACAGAATTCTACCACTTGAGGTGTACAGAATTTAGCCCAAAACCGTTTAGGCATGGATGCACCAATAAGCGAGGCACGAGCAGCTTCCAAGATATGACGATTCTTTCTCTCATTGCAAAGTATGGCTACAAGTAGTTTCATGGAGAAGTCCATGATCCCAAAGAAAACTAGACACTTCAGAACCAATAGATTCACCGGCTATTATTAGAGGGAAGAACTTTAATAACGGAAGAATATTGTATTGTAATCATTTGAAAGAAAGATCGAACCACCATACTAACATCACTTTTATGCTTCATCGCATATATCCAAGTCATACGGGTGCAATCATCAACAAATGTAACAAATCATTTAATTTTGGAATGAGTACTAATAAGAGAAGGATCCCAAACATTAGAGTGCACAAGATCAAACGGAAACAATATTTTATTCATACTAGGAGAAAACGAAGCGCAATGACTCTTCGCGAGGATACATACTTCACAATGTAAGTTTGATTCTTTTATTTCATGAAATAAACTGGGCAACATACTCCTTAAATAACCACACGAAGCATGTCTTAACCGACGATGCAATAACCAAACTTCTTGTAAATTACCGATACGGGATGCTCGAATTGTATTAGCTTTGCCAAGAACGACGTGATCCATATAGTATAACCCCTCTCTCTTAGTGCCATGCCTAATTATCTCATTGGTCTGAATATCCTGAAGTAAACAAAAGAGTGGATATATAAGTACAACACAATTTAATTGTTTAGTAACTTGAAGAATAAATAACAAGTTATGAGACAACGACGGAACAAGTAAGCAACGATGAGGGGAGAGGGCCGGTGTGAGGTCCACAGTGCCAGCCCTAAGAACCAATGCAATGGTGCCATTTGTTGTTGTGATACACTTCCGAGGAGTCGTTGTCATACAAGTAAACAACTTTTTATCGAAGGTCATATGGTATGTTGCACCAAAGTCTATAATCCAACCCGTATGATGTTCCATGTTAGAGGCTAAAGGAACACGCCCCATACTACCTGTATTGGACGATGATTCACTAGGAGTGGTCCTAGTCAACAAGCTTTGATTTGGATCCCCAGGGGTAGGCACGACATCCTTTGCACTAGGTGCGATAACGGCAATGGATGCACGGCTCCCACTTGCTCCATTAGCAGCTCGCTCCTTTGCAAGTAACTTTTTCTTCAATTTAGGGAACCATTCAGGGACTCCATGCTTTTGAAAACAAGTGTCCTCAGTATGACGGGTTTGACCGCAGAAAGTACACGTTAAATCATCTTTATTTTCCCGAGTAAAAGGACGAGTTTGACCAATGGAGGATGGTCCAGACACCATGGCTATAGATGGTGTCGAGCTCCCGCCTTGGCTGCTGACACCACTTCCCCCCATCATGGTAGCATGACGTTAAGCTTCACGTCTAACAACAGAAAACACCTCCTTGACAGATGGTAAGGGTTGAGTTCTCAAAATATCACTACATACCTTATCAAATACATCAAGTCCCACCAAGAAGGCATACACTTGGCCCAATTGAGTCTCCTCTCGAAGCGTCTTCAAGTCAATAGCACACTCCATCTTAATTGGTCTTCTTTGATCCAGTTCTTGCCATACTGCTTTGAGATCGGCATAGTACACACCAATAGGACGCCCTTCCTAACGAAGTCAAACGACTTAACCTTCAACTCATAAATTTGAGAAATATCATAACCATCATAAAACATGACTCACGCCAATAATTACAACTATATTCTTCCTAAAATATGACTCTAATAATTACAAAATATTTACATTCCCTTTCTCCTAAATATTGACTCACGCCAATACGATTATTGCCAAAGGTGAATTTGAACATCATTATTACTTAGCTCATTGTGAGACTAGACCCACTCATTTTCTTTAGTGGAGATAATATCGTTTGTTCATAAAAAATAAAATAAATAAAAACTCTTATTTAATTTAATTCCTCTCATTCTGATTGCGATTTAATTAACGAGCCATGAATACTTCAGTTTTTCTCTGAACGATCAAAAACTAAAACCAAGAGGTCCAAATTGGATTCTTCAAAAAATTGGGGAGGCGGCAGGTAGTGGAGTTTGGTGGTAAAGCAGCAAAAGCCTAGCAGTCGTACACGTTTTCAGGTGAAATGGCATAAAACTGCGTCACGTGTTCATAAAAAATTACGTGAGGAAAGGAAACCCAATTTGGAAACGTCCTCTTGCTCCACTAATTAAATTTTGTAAAAAATATTTTATCATCATTTGGTCTGCGTATTATGGTCTATTAATATATTTAATATTATGTGTGATGAAAATAAAAAGTTTAAATTTTGTAAAGGAAAATAAAATATTATATTTAAATTTTGTAAATGAACATAAACTATTATGATTGATTAATTATGTAATTTAACTCACTTATTTATTTATGTGCAAACTAGGCCTATCACGCTTTTATCCTGTGTTTTAACATTTTATTTTATTTTTTATCTCGCATTACTTGATCATTGGAAACTCTCACTTTAGCTCCTTTGTTTTATAGGAAAAGGATCCGAGGTTCCTTTTTCTAGGGATCCTAGGGGTTCCGTGCTCTCATTCATTTATTGGATATCATGCAGTCAGAAAACATTTTAAAATTTAAAATTTAAAATTAAATATGAATAGTACCTAACGAAAATTAACCGCACGATATATGATAAACGAGTAAGATCATGAGATTCCTAGGAAAAAGATCCGGTCCTGTTTTATATATTGTGACGAGAAAAACTAATTTTTTGTTTGCCGTGATTTTCACCCAGCGTCATGCTCTATATAATATGAGGCCAAAACACAATAAATAAATAAATAAAACAAGAGCAAAGACTGCTCCTATAGCGTCTGCTTGATATGATAGTAAGACCATTTTATTTTTAATTTTCAAAATAATGAAATTGAAGATCAAAAATTGAAAACTAAAAAGTGAAACAACATTTTTGAATTTTCGAAATTTGGTTTTCAGTTTTCAACTTTTATAAAAATTAAAATTAAAAATTAAAAACTAAAAACCAAAATGGTTATCAAATGTTATCTTAGATTTAATATTAGTTTCTTTATAGCAAATTAAGGTTTTGATTCGGCGGGGCTGGATCCAGCCTATTCTGCTTGGATGACATGATTAAGTTCAGTGTTTATGTTTCATATATAACCTAATCAACATCGTTGGTTAGGTATTGTGGTTCGAGATGAGGAAGGTAGCTTTGTCGCAGGGATGGCAAAAGGAGGTTTGAGAATGTTTTTACTCCTGTTGATGCGGAGGCACTTGCGGTTGGAGAAGGATTGGATTTGGCGACATCTAGAGGACTTCAAAACTTGACACTAGAGACTGATTCTCTCCGGATTCATCTTCAATCGAAAGAGTTAAGTATAGCCCCATCCAAGATTATAACCCTGTAAAAAATTATTCTAAATTAATAGTGTCAGACTATATTTATATATCATCTCCAATCGAAATAGGCTAAACATAACCCCTTAATAATTTATTGTTTTTTAGTTTATTTTTTAACTTATTGGTATTGTTACATATTCTTTAAGTTTCATGTTGGTATTGTTACATATTTTGTTAAATATTTTAATATTACTTGCATGTTAACAACTTAGACATTAAGAGTGCGTTTGTTTCACCTTCTTAAATGGGGACTAGCTAGGATTATTATCCCATGTTTGATATGCTTGGGGACTAACTTAAATGAGACTAGCCCGAACTCGTGTGGACTCCTGGCCTCGTTAGGTCATCCATACTAGTCTGGTAGTAATATCACTTGAATATTATAGTTTATATTAATTCAAAAAATTTCATTATAAAAGAATTACATTACATATTACGTAAATTACATATGAATTATTTATTATTTACATAATAAATAATTAATATGTAAATTTTAAATAATTTAAATAATACCTATATACATAATTATATAAAATATAAAATAATAAATATCTATATATAATAAATATATTTTATATTCCAATTGAACCATGAGATTGCTAAGAATGCCTTTCCTCACTACGTTGCCTCCTTCTTCGCAATTCCTCATGCATCTCTCTCTCTGTCTCTCCCTCGTTAGGTCATCCAAAAAGTCATTTTTCTAATTACAAGACTCGGATGTTTCTTAACTAGATCGGAAATTTATCAATGACTTCCTCCCTAAGGTCGCATTGGATGCGAATCTCGAACCGAATCCAATCTGTAATCTCGCGATTTCTTTGCTTGATCGAGTTCGGCTATTCGACGATAGCCTTAACAGAGCCTTTTCGATGTTTATCTTCAGCCGCGAGCACCAACAATTAATTGGTTCTTTTTAGGGTATTTTTTTGTTTGTAATAATCATTTTTCATTGTTACTGGAAATTTGGATCTCTGTTTTTTGGGTTTTGAATGGGGGTAAGCCTTTGTTATTGAAACTTCGATAATTCTCCAAGTTGCAGGGGACCATATGCAATTCGTGAAGAAGAAAGGGCTATGCCCTTCTAATTTTCCATATATTCATTTTGATATTTTTAATAGAAAATAAATTAAAATATAACAATAATTTATTGTTAGTCCAGCTTCTTATTATGACTCTACTCCTAACGCTTCAGTAAGTTAGTTCAGCTCAGTCTAATCTAACCGAGTCCAAGTTAGTTTTTGAATCTAGTCCAGACTGAAATTGTCCGGTGCAACAAACGCACCCTAAGAGAGGGGTGGGTATGAAAAGAGTGTATGAGGTGAATATAATATGAAAAATTAGAATAAAAGAGGTAGGTTAGTATGTAAGGGTGAAAAAAATGTGAAATATGGTGTAGAAATGCCATAGCTACTTGTGGGAACAAAAAAATTAGATTTTTTTTTTTTTTTTAAATTTCATTTGGGAAAAAAAAAAAAAATCAAACGGCTAGCGGACATCAGCAAATTACTGCTGCTAATATTAGTGCGCTGGAGGGTGACATATGGGCCTAAAAAAAGGGCTTGAGAGGGTGACTAGAAGTAGCCAGCTCGATAGCCAAAAGGCCATTATTTGGCCCAGTGAGTTCCACACATTTTTTGCCCAGCCTTTCATTGGGTGTCTCACCAAAAAGGGGCTAAAAAAATGGTCTATGGCCTTTTAGCCATCTCCATTGGAGGTGGTCTAAGGATCCCTCTATTAAAATGTTGTATGTTGGACATGTTGTAGAGCGCGAACATGGATGTACTTTTATCCATGTTCATCACCAAGCCAAAGTTGTGATATTAGCATGTAATAAGTTTAATAATTGTGTCGTGTTCAAGTTTAGAAAAGATGACCTAACTAATATCGTGCCATGTTTGAGTTGACTCTAATTATATATCGGCTGGCATGAAAGTTTGAACACGAGTTGTCACCTGTACCCTAGATGTCATGGTAGCTCCGGTCGTCAAACGCAGGTGCAATCGTATATGCGAGTTTTTTTTTCTTTTTATTTTTTGGTAAACTCGTATATGCGAGTTAAGCTAAGCCCACAAGATCTGAATTTAGACCAGAGTGTCGATACAACCTTCCTCAACTCATGTAAGCTCAAAGGGTAGCTTATGATGCAAGTTATTCCCATCCTTAGCTCATCAGATTGAAACTTTTGCATAGGGGTCCAAACCCTAAAATGGTTTCCATGTCATCGATGACATATATGGTTGAATGACTTCTTTCCTCTCCTTTATTTAGTGGTAGTCTACGTCGGCATATACTGAAGGCCTATTCATAAACCTCTCCATGTCGATGGACTTGGATCTTCTCCTCAGCCTAAGGAGAGGATCTTCCTGACCAAATAACTTGAACCGTTGGATAAAAATCTAACGTCTACAAACAAGAGATCTCTTTAAATTTATAATAATTATAACCGTTAGATTTTCATCTAACGGTCCAAATTCTTTGATCAGGAAGATCCTCTCCTTGGGCTCAGGAGAGGATCCAAATCCCATGTCGACAAGAAGAGATAGATGCTAAATCCATCAAACATAAGTTGTTAAAAATAACAAAACATAAAAAACGAACTGACAACTAACTCACGCAGCCACGTGGGCCCCAGATACCTGACACGTGCAGATAAGGCGTGAGGTCACGCACAATCATCTATCTCCTCACGCCTCTCACGTCACTCTCCCGTTTATTCTTGTGTTATTATTTGTTTTTTGTTTTGTTGTTTGTTTTTTATACCATCATTCCATGAACTTTTTATTTACTTACTGAGAAACAATCGCTATTTTTAAAATATTAATTAAGAATTAGTCACTATTTAAAATATTTATTGACTATTTTTAAAATATTTATATTTATTGAGGAATAGTCACTATTTTATGAATATTTATTTAGAAATAATCCCTATTTCTAAAATATTAATTGAGAAATAACTACTATTTTAAAATATTAATTGATAAACAATTACCATTTGTAAAATATTTGATATTATGGATTAATCAAACTTTATTAGGAACTGTTTCTTAATTAATAATTTCTAATAAACAATAATGAAGAGGATATAGAGAGATAGATTGTGAGAAAGTAAAATGCTGGTCCACACAAATCTTACCAAAGTTGACCAAGGGTGAAGAGAGAGAGAGAAAGAGAG